>NW_006159883.1:773793-790194 GCF_000334495.1 Tupaia belangeri chinensis
GGCCCCACCCGCCCTAAAGGAAAAACTTCTCAAAAAAAAAAAAAAAAAAAAAGAAAGTAATTTAATCTCTTCAAAGAAAAATGGGGAGGGGAGAGGCAGCTCCATGGTGCAGCAGAAATGAGCTGCTCAGAAGTCAGATCCTACATAGCAATCGTGGCTCAAATTTCCAGCCCATTCCACCTGAAAAATGCAAGGCAAGCTTCTTCAAGAGACAGACAGCTCCATGACTCCTGCGATCTAGCCATTTGGGGAGAAAGGAAGATGTCCCACTGATAACTGGGCCTCCAGCATCCAAAACTCGTGTGGTAGGAAGATCCCTTTCAAGTCTCCTGTCTCTATCTGCCTTTGTCTCTCTCTACGTCTGTCTCTGTCCTCTCTCTCTCGCTTGCTTCGCTCTTTTTTAATTTTTTTACTTTTTAGAATTTTTTTAAGGAGAGGCATTTTACAGGGCCCTTTGGCCCCTCCTACCTAGCGCTTTATCTTGTTAATAATCCCCTCTCCTCCTCCCAGAACAGCCCTTCTTCAAGAGGCAGCCAGCTCCATGGCTCCTGTGATCTAGCCATTTGGGGAGAAAGGAAGATGTCCCACTGATAACTGGGCCTCCAGCATCCAAAACTCGCGTGAACAGCCCTTCTTCAAGAGGCAGACAGCTCCATGGCTCCTGTGATCTAGCCATTTGGGGAGAAAGGAAGATGTCCCACTGATAACTGGGCCTCCAGCATCCAAAACTCGCGTGAACAGCCCTTCTTCAAGAGGCAGACAGCTCCATGGCTCCTGTGATCTAGCCATTTGGGGAGAAAGGAAGATGTCCCACTGATAACTGGGCCTCCAGCATCCAAAACTCACGTGAACAGCCCTTCTTCAAGAGGCAGACAGCTCCATGGCTCCTGTGATCTAGCCATTTGGGGAGAAAGGAAGATGTCCCACTGATAACTGGGCCACCCTCATATTGAACTTCCAAGTTTGGGAAGAAACCGACCATCCACCAGATGACTAGAAATCGCTGCAGGACCACAAGAAATATGGGGAAGCAGGAAAATACCTCTCCCACAAGGGAAAAGGATAGCTCCTCTTTATCCACACACAGTTCAATGGAAATCATGGAAATGTCTGATAAAGAATTCAGAACATTCATAATGGCAAAGCTAACAGAGATGGAAGAGAAGAGAGACAAGGAACTGCTGAAGAGGAAGGAGAAAGGAGTTGAAGAGTTCCAGGAGGTGAGGAAATTCATGCTAGATCTAAAAGAGGAATTTCACACTTTACAAAAGAATCAGATGGAACTGTTAGAGATGAAGGCTATAATACAAGAAGTCAAAATCTCCCTTGAAAGTATTAAAAGCAGACTAGATCATACAGAAAATAGAATCTCTAATGTAGAAGAGAAAATGGTTGGCCTAGAAAAATCCACCGCGAAGACTGAGAAAATGGCCCAAAAATTTGAGAATAATATGCGAGAAGTACTAGATACCATCAAACGTCCAAACATCCGGATAATAGGCATCCCAGAAGGTGAAGAGACTCATAAGGGCATTGATAATCTATTCCATGAAATCTTACAAGAAAATTTTCCAAACCTGGAGAGGCACTCAAAGATCCATTCCCAAGAAATACAGAGGACCCCAAATAGAATCAACCCAAGAAGATCTTCTCCAAGACACATTATAGCCAGATTGACCAAAACCACAGACAAAGACAAGATACTAAGACTGGCAAGAGAAAAAAGGCAAGTTACCTACAAAGGGTATCCCATCAGACTAACGGCAGACCTCTCATCGGAAACAATGAGAGCGAGGAGAGAATGGGAAAATGTATTCAAAGTATTAAGGGAAAAGCAATTTCAACCGAGAATTCTGTACCCAGCAAGGTTATCGTTCATTTGGGAAGAAAAGACACGAACTTTCCCAGATAAACAAAACCTGAAAGAATTTACCAGCACCAGACCGGATCTCCAAGAAGTTCTTAAGGGAGTGCTATGTCAGTAAAATTAAATGCAGACACACAGAAATAAGAGTTCAGAAACTAAGAAAATGGGCAACTTAATTGTAGGGCCAAAAGCTGGAGTTGAGTATTACATCCCAGATTTCAATCTGGAACATCGAACCTCAACAGATACAGAAGAAAGATTAAGTACATGAGACTGAACTGATGAAACAGTATTCTACGACTTGACTAAAATATTGCTGCTTTTCTTCTAAGCTTTGTTGTCCGGTTTTAAGGATTTTTGTCCTGTCTTCAGCTATCAATAGATTCATGTTCCGACTATTTGAACAGAATACTAACCTGTTTCTAGGCTTTAAGTTTCAAAGAAATATCCTTACCAGTTCAAAACTGCTTTTCTTGAAACCATCGGCTGATCTTGCTATTGAAAGTAGTTAGATTACTTATGATATTGTGTGATCAACGAAATGTTGGGGGAAAAGGAATTGAAGACAACTGTAGACAGCAGAGATAGTGTAATAAGAGAGTGGAATAGGGCAGAGGGCTAGACATGGGGTAAAAAACATATATATGAAAGTAGAAATGGAATATTATGGATGATAACATGCATTATTAAGCCACTATATAGTATATTCTAGATGGGAAACCACATTTAGAATGTTGTGATGATGCTCAGGGAATGAATGTAAATTATTAATAAAAAAAATTTTCAGAAGAAAAAAAATAGGCATTAGAAATACCTATTTGATGACTGCAGTTAAGCTATATAGCCCTAGTTAGGTGCTACTTTATAGTATGTTCATTCTATTCACTGAGGTTTATGCCTAAAGTCAGACTTGTGTTCATGGATATGTACATATCAGCTGTGCTTGCTATTGAAAATATTTAGATTTATTAAGATATTTAGTGAAACAATAAAATGGGGGAGGCATAGAAAGCAACAATAGATACGAGACACAGTGTGGGAGGATGGTGGGATATGGCAGAGGGGGAGATAGGGAATCAAGGATGGGAAAAAAGGCAAAATATACAGAAAACAAGAAATGGAAAATGATTTGTTGACAATAACACATATGTTGATGTGCTTGATTGAGCCAATATACAGTGTATTCTCAATGGAAAAAATCTCATTTTGTATGCTATAATGATGTACAGTGAATGAATGTAAATAAATAAAGAAAAAAATGTAATATAAATTTAAAAAAATGCAAGGCAAATGTGCAAGCGCCAAAGATGAGATGGAGCTAGAGGACTGGAGGGAGATCACAGTGTGATCAGACCCTGCTACTGGTACCTCTCTCTCTCTCTCTCCTTCTCTCTCTCACTATTAGTGAGCAGCCACATTCTCTATCATGAAGAAAGTAAAAAAAAAAAATTGAGAAACACTACTCTTTATTTAACAAACCAGAGTAATACAACACACTTTGTTTGCCAAGCACTACTTTACAAGCAATATCTTATTTAATTACCTCAACAACCCTATGTGGTTTGTAATTCAGAAAATAGAGACTCAGAAGGCTTAAATAATTGATCAGATTATTGTGATGTGTGGGTACTGAGTGGAGTAGGAATATCCCAACCCAGGTAACACCTGCTTGGAGAATGAATCCTTGCTGAATTTGACAGGCTGTGCCACGTGCAATAAGCAAGATTTTATGTAATCACAAACAAATCCTTGAAAGAAGATGAGGAAGAATAGGAACCTACGATCATCTGTGCATGAACTGTCATCATGTAAGAGCCATCATGAGTATACATTCAGGATCATGGATGAATTTCTGGAATATATCATGCTGTGTCTGTTATGTGGCAAAACTGAAGATACGACCAGTATAATCTCCCTGATGATCCTTGAGAGATGACACTACTATTTTAAGGATCTTTTTGAAGTTCAGTTGTGGCTATGTTGGATTGATTATGATACAGGAAGTTGGATGGTTCGTCCTACTTAATTTATAATGAAAATTCTTTGCATTTTTTAGGGGATTGTTATTCTCTAGAGCTGAACTCTTCTGCTAATAATTTCAGTTCACATCAGTCAGCCAGAATGAAACATCTTTGTTAGCAGTTATGTGGCCAGAAAATAACGAAAATAGGAGCCCAGATCTGGTTTTCAATAGAAGGAGCCATATTTTCTTTGAAAAATAAGACTGACTGGGGCAAGAAGTATATCAGATGAGCTTGAAGCACCTTGTGGCACACACAAAAAGAAATGCTAAATAAAAAAATTTACCATGATTCAGGGTATGTCAGAGAAACACAAAAACCAACTGAAAGAGCTCCTAGTGACCAAATCTGAAATTATTTGAGCAGTAAAATAAAATAATATTTTAACCACTTCCCCACCAAAAAAAATTGATCAGATTTACCTTTTAAAAAACATTGCTATAGGTTGTGTGCACTTACCAGAGATAAATGGGGGTGAGGATGGGGGGTTGGGGGTGCAGGAAATGAGAAGGCACTCCCCAGAGGGAATGGCCAGGCTATAGTCCCTTATCCTCTTGGGATCTGGGGCACACATGCATATGCTCCCACTGTGTTTTTTAAGCCACCAATTCCAGGACTCTAACCATGTAGTTGGCCATGTGGGATCTAGCCACATTAACCACCATGCCACCAGCTGGCCAGATCATAATTTTTTTTTTTTTAATGAAAGTTAAGGGCTAGCTAAGGTGTTAGATTCTCACATGATCTACCATAGTTTGAGTCCTGGACCTGGAGGCTTGAAAATCATGCTGGGCATGTTTGGGTGCATGCTCAACATCTCAGGAGGAGAATGGAGAAGAAGGAATTGCAGTGTGGCCATCCCTCCAGGGATGATTTCTCACTGTCCTTCTCTCTGTCTCTCTCTCTTAAGCACAAGCACCCTGTGGCAAAACAAAACAAAACAAAACAAAACCTAAAAAAAGAAAAAAGGAAAATTAGGGGCTAGCTAGCAGGTGGTGTGGTGGTTAAGGTGTTATCTCACATAATCAACTCCACAGTTTGAATCCTGGAACTGGCAGAGTGAGAATCATGCCAGGTGCATGTGTATGCATGCCTAAAATCCTGAGAGGAGAGTGGAGGAGATGCGGTTACAACATGGCTCTCTCCTCTGGGGAGTGATTTCTCACTTTCCCTCTCTCTCCCTGTCTGTCTGTCTCTCTCTGGGGAGCACACACACACCTTCAAGAAAAAAAAAATTAAAAATTAAATTGATATAAATTAAAATTTAAATCTATTGAGAGGCAGAGAGAGAGAGAGAGAGAGGGAACAGAGAGAGAGGACAGAGAGAGAGAGAGAGAACACCCTTGACAAAGTTTCATACCATGATTTTCCCCTCAGCCTTCCCCACCCACTGGGACCACAAGCTTGCACACATGTACTCATCATATAAAAGTAGATCTGGACACCAAACCCAAATCTTCTGTGTGGCTCCAGCACCCTAGAGCCATACAATATCATTGGTCACCATGGCTGGCTATTACACTCTTAATCACTATCAACATTTAAAGTACATCATTTAGTTCTTTTTCCCCCTGTAATATGTGTTTGTTTATCTTCATATATATTATGTTTATATTTTATAAAAATATCATGTGCATTGTAAGTAAATTTCTTTAAAAATTAACATAAACTTGGGGCCAGCTGTGATGTTGTAGGTAAGACATTGGATTCCCACATGGCTTATCAGGCAGCTTGTAAATTCATGTCAGGCATGTGTGCATATATGCTTCAAATTCTGAGAGAATGGAGAAGAAGGGATTGTGGCATGGCCATCTCTCCTGGGAGATGATTTCTTACTTTCCCTCTATCTATCTCTGTATCTCTCTGTCTCTTGTGAGTACACTATGATAGAAACCTAAAAATAAATACAAAATATATTATTAAAAATTATTATAAACTTATCCCAAACACTCAATGATAGCAATAAAGTTTTTCTTTTTTTTAAGATTTGTGTCTTAGGGCATATGTGCTTGCCAGAGAGAGAGAGAGAGAGAGACAGAAACAGAGACAGAGACAGTGAGAAGGAAAGTGAGAAATCACCCCCTCCTAGTGGGGATGGCCATACTACAATCCTTTCTCCTCCTAGTCTCCCAGGATCTTGGGCATGCACGCACGTGCGCCTAGTGTGAATTTCAAGGCACTGGGTCCGGGACTCAAACTGTGGTTGGCCATGTGGGAGTCCAGTGATGTAACTGCTATGCCATCTGCTGGTCCCAGAAATAAACTTTTATTTAGTATTAAAAAAATAATAATTGGGAACCAGCAGATGGCATAATGGTTACTTCTCTGGACTCCCCGTAGTCGACCGCGGTTTGAGTCCCAGACCCGGTGGCTTAAAACTCACACCAGGTGAACATGCATGTGTGTGTAAGCCAAAAATTCCAAGAGGAGAATGGAGGAGAAGGGATTGCGGCATGGCCATCCCCCTGGGGGGTGATTTCTCACTTTCTCTCTGTCTCTTTGGCAAGCATACACACCTGATAGCAAAAATATCTCTCTAAAAAAAAAGTAAAATAATAATAATAATAATTGTGGTTTGTCCCCATGGCCTACTAAGCTATATGGCCACAATTCCATATGGCTGATTGTTCTATTTTGAATCACAGACCCGGTGGCTTGAAAAACATACCAGGCACATGTGTGGCATGCTCCAAATCTCTAAATAATGGAGAAATGGAGGGGAAGGAATTGTGGCATGACCCTGCCCCATTGAGGGGAAGCTTTCTCCCTCTCACATGCTCTCTCTCTTTCTGGTGAGTGCAAGTGCTCTCTGGCAAATTTTTAAAAAGGATTGTACTATATTCCACCACATGGGTTTGCTTGACCAACCTGTCTAATTGGGTGTTTTGGTTGTTTCTAATTTTTCATTATTATTAATAATGCTCTGAAGAACATATTTGAATGACCATCTTTGCATACATCTCAACTTTTCCATATAATAAACTTCTAAAGTTTGTATAAATATTTTTGCATGTTTCTGTAATTGAGGTTTGTAGTAGATTGTTATAGAAATGGATGAATCTCCCTAGATCCATGCCCTTCTATGTAGTCCCTTCCCTCATTGACTCTGGATTTGTCATGCGACTTGGACAGTGGGACATCAGCTGACAGGATGTAAGCACAGGTTCAAATCAAGAGCACACTGGCTTACTTTCTTGGGACGATGTCACCATAAGTCTGGGAGAGGCTGCTAGAGATCTGTGGCCCAGCCAATAGTCAACAGTGAAGCTGCCTCAAATGTCCAGCCCTACTTAGGCTTAGATGACAGCAGCCACATGAGTGACCTTCCCCCCCCCCTCTTTTGGCCCCCAGTTGAGCCCATCTTGATTTTTAATTTTTATTTGTTTTTAGATTTTTGCCATCAGGCACATGTGCTCACTGGAGAGACAGAGAGAGATAACATATATATAAAAGTGAGAAATCACCCCCTGGGGGGGGATGGCCACATAGTAATCCCTTCTCCTCCATTCTCCTCTCAGGATTTTGTACATGCACACACATGTGACTGGCATAATTTTCAAGGACTTGAACCATGGTCGACCATGTGGGAGTCCAGCACCCCAGTGCCTAAACCACCATGCCACCTGCTGGCCCCAGCTCATCTCGATTTTCACCCCACAGAATTGTTAGCGTTGGGACTCAGGATACAATAGCCCAACATTTGGTGCCTTGGTGCTGAGTATTTTAAGCTGAAAGGAACTGGGGGTGGGGGGTCCTGCAGAGGTAGGAAGATCACCCTCTATCTGACTTTCTCTTATACTTATCCTTTGAAATGGCCATAAAATAATTCTCTGACCCACTTTGCCTGAAAAGAAGTCATAAGGTCTTCTTTCTAGGGCAGTTCTGCCTGATATCTGGAGGGCAAGAAGAATCTGAAACAGGCCGTGCTAAGTTGCCCCCAGTTTATTACCATTAGATCATTCCCTTTGTTCTCCAGTCCTACTTCTGCACAGCTGTTCATAAAAATGCAGTTTTCCCTGGGTCTCTGGGTCTCTTGCGGAAGGCTCCGAGCCACATAAGACTTATAGCTGTTCATAAAAATGCAGTTTTCCCTGGGCCTCTGGGTCTCTTGGGGAAGGCTCCGAGCCACATAAGACTTACAATAAATGCTGTAATATGCTTTTCTCTTGTTAATCTGTCTTTTGTTACAGGTTTGTCAGCCATGAATCATGAACCATGTGATGGGTGAGCTGCTATTCCTTATCCTCTACATCAGTCAATAAAATGGTTGCTGTTTTAAACTGCTAAGTTTGGCAGTGTTAGGTTTTCAGTGAAAGCCAACCCGTACTTGCTTGTAGAACTGCTGTTTGTTTTTATTCATGATTATTACAGGGTCATTTGCAATTCCCACTGGAAACGGGACCCTAAGAGGCCTTGATAACTGATTATGTCTGCCAGTGGGTGGTATATTAGTCTTTCTTAATTAACATTTAATACAAAAAAAATTAAAGTTTCTTTTTCTCTTTTCATAAGAGAAAGAGTAAGATAATTATCGTCAATAGTGTCCCATGCTCCACCTCCGCCCCATTATTTCCTAGTCAGCCAGGATCATAGGTACACACATGTATACTTAGCGTGTAAAAGTAAACCTGGGGACTAAAAGCTCAACTTCTACATCGTCTCCGGCATTGTAGAACATTGTGCCATTGCAGCTGGGTCATATTTGTTGTTGTTTATTTTTATTTCTTTTATAAGAGAGAAAATCAGGGATCTTTGGCAGGATCCTCTCATACCATAATCCCTCCACCATTCTTCTAGCCAGCCAAGATCACACGTGCACACACACATGCCTGGCATATTTCAGGGAGACCCAGGATCTGTTCTGTGATCTTGCATATGGCTTCAGCACTGCAGAATGGCACCCTACTTCCTGTACCACTGTGGCCAGGCCTAACGTGGACTTTAAAGAAACAAAATACCATTTTTCCTAATATGGATTTTAAAGAAACAAAATGTCATTTTTCCTTTTTTTTATTTTTTACAGTTTAAAAACCCTCATTAATTCTGTTAAGTGGCTGATTATGTGCTCAAATATGTAAAAAGCCAATGCTTAGTGATTCCCTGGGCAAATACAGTGTTCTACATTTGCAAAGGGTTGAAAAGTAATTTAATCATTGCTATCAAGTTTTCTACATAACAGCACCAGTAATTAAAAAAATGATTATCAGGCTCAGCTGCAGTGGCTGAGTAGTAAGAAGACATTCTGCAATGCTGGAAACCATATGGAAGGTCATACAGACTGGGTGAGTACGAGCAGGCTGGCTGCTGGAAGGCTGGAGGTGTGTGTGTGTGTGTGTGTGTGTGTGTGTGTGTGTGTATGAAAGAAATGAAGAAATGAAAAAAGTGATTATTGAGCATGGTAAGCAATCTCACCAATTACAGTCTCAAAGGTTATCTTTTCTTTTTTTTGTCTTGGATACTTTCAGAACTTCATTTTTCTTTTTCCTTGTGTTTTGAAATTTGTACCAGGAACTAATCAAGTATGGTAGTTTTTTTATTGACCTTTAATTTTCATACTTGGACATTCTTTGACTCAGGAAGTTAATTTATTTACATGATTGTTACTTCAGGTTTATTGGTTTTGTTTCTTCCTTGGAAAGTGTCACACTTCTATTCACTGATATTCTCATTTTCTATTAATTGTATTGATACTTTCTGTTTCAACATTTTCACATTTTTGTCTTCTGCAGTCTGGAAGAATTCTCACATTTATATATTCTGTAACTTGTTCCATTTCCTATAGTGTTAGCTTGTTGTTTACTCTTTACAAAGGAGATTCCAGTTCTGATAATGCGTTTTTAGTTTTCTGTCCTTCCTTATCTCATTCTGCTATCTTTTTATGCAATTGTTTTCCTTCCTCATGTCTCTCACTTTCATTTTACTTAATTTATGGCTACCCGCTGTCTACTCAGGGTGTCAAACAGTTCTAAATTTTTTTTCTGGTTCTGATTCTATAGTAAGTCATTTTCAGATCCATGTACATGTATTAATTTGCCAGGTATGCTGTGACAAAATATTACAGATGAGGTGGCTTAAACAACAGAAATTTATTTTCTCACTGTTCGGGGGTCTGGAAGTCCAAGAGCTATCTAGATGGTAGCAGGAGCAGTTTCTTTCCTTTTCTTTTTTTAAATTTTCTCTTTCTTCTTTTCTTTTCTCTTTTTAAGAGAGATTTTTGTTGTAGGGCGTGTGCCCTTGTGCTTGCCAAAGAGACAGAGAGACAGAAAGATAGAAAGCGAGAAATCAACCCCCGAATGGATGGCTATGCCACAATCCCTTCTCCATTCTCCTCTCTCGATTTTGGGCATGTATGCACACACACCTAGAATAAGTTCTTTTTCTTTTCCTTTTGAAAAACATTTATTGAGTATAAATAAATGTCCTATACATTAAATATCAAGAAATAGTTCCAATTACAAGTCAGGCTATAATACAGAGTCATAGAATTAATATCCACTTATGATATAGCAGTGATAATCCCATTCCAACAATGGGCACAGTAATGATCTTCTCACAAGACACAACAAAACCCACCAAAAAAGACTACCACTTTAACCAAGCTATAATACCACAATAGAAAATAGTTCAAAATCATAATGCAAACAGTTTCAGTAATCTTATCTTCATCTTATCAATTTGTTGGGTCACATAGAGACTGTAGAGTTACACTGTCATAGAATTTAAAGATTCCATTTCCTTGGTTCTATTTAAAATTATTACTAATCAATAAAAACAATTCACACAGAGCCAAAGATACTTTTAAGTACATTAATCTTTCATAAGAGAAAAGAAATCAAATTTAGTACAAAGAAAGCACCCCCCCAAGCAATGAGGATCTTAATGGAAAAAAAGAATAAAAAAAGTTAATTAACCTTTCCCTCAAGGAAAGGGGAGAAACCTAAATCTGACATAGTAAAGATAAATATTTCCTAGTCCCTGAATACTTGTTTAATTTTTAGGATGTCCTTGAATGATGTGAATCTATGAAGCAGAGATCTGTGGCAATCCAAACTCATCCACCAGGACTCCATCCTTGTTTTTTGTGTCAATGGGAATATCTTCTGGAATTGCAGGTGCAGATGCTGCTTCATCTAAGTAAGAACTATCTTCATCAGCCAGAAACTCATCACTCAGTGCATCCAGCTCTGCTTCTAGGTCATCTTCATCTAATTCTGGAGTGCCATAACTGACTCAGTGCTTCTTGGATTTTATTTACATCTTCCATCATATCCTATAGCTGGTCTTGCAAATCCTCAGTCTGGTCAGTTTTCACTTACTTGTATGCTTTCATATCCTTTACTCCCAGTTTCATAACATTGACCGTGGTCTTGATGTCCTTCAATGATTGGATGGTGTAATTGGCTTGTACCATGTTAAATGACTATTGGGTGAGATTGTCCCATTGCTGCTCATACATCCGCTTTTGCTTTAAAACCCACAAGGCTTTCTGCTTAACCATATTCTTTGCAGGACCCTCTTTCATCTTCTTGATCTGACCCTTATGCTTCTAGGATAACCTAAAATTTATCACTTAAGAGTTAAAAGTTTAAAATGTGTGATTCAGAAGCATTAGGTGCATTTACTTAACAGTTGCACAAAATGTTGTGCAACTATTACCACTCCCTAATTTCAGAATTTTTTTTGTTTTTTTTTTTTGAGATTTTTGCTATTGGGCACATGTGCTTGCCAGAGAGACAGAGAGACAGCAAGTGAGAAATCACATCCCGGGTGGGGCTCGGGGGGTGGCCATGGCACAATCCCTTCTTCTCCATTCTCCTCTCGGGATCTTGGGCACACATGCACATGCACCCAGCATGAATTTTAAGCTGCCAGGTCCAGGACTTAAACTGCTCTTGGCTATGTGGGAGTCAAGCAACGTAACTGCTAGGCCATCTGCTGGTCCCACTACTTAAAATTTTTTTAGTAATTTTAAATTGAAAACCATTAAATAATCATTTTTTATTCTCCTTGCTCTCACTCCTCAACAACTAATAATCTGTTTTCTTTCTCTATGGTTATACCATTCTCAATATTTCGTATAAATGGAACCATACAATGTATGGCCTTTTGTGACTGGCTTCATTCACTTAGCATACTGTTTTCAGAGTTCATTTCTGTTATAGTACATATCAGTATTTTATATCTTTTTATAGATTAATAATGTCCATTATATGTATATGCCACATTTTATTTAATTATTCATTAGTCAATAGACCTTTAGGTTGTTTATGGCTATTTCAATAGTGTTACCGTGTACAGACCTTTTGTTTAAGCACTGGTTTACAGTTACTTTGGGTAATTACCTAGGAGCAAAATTCCTAGGTTAATTCAATCTTTAACTTATTGAAGAACTGTTTTCCATAGCAGCTACACTATTTCACATTGTAATCAGCAATGTATGGAATTGTTGGATCAATTTCTTTTTTCTTTTCCTATTTACTAGAGGACACAGTTTGCTGACAATTTTTTCAGTGTGTTGACAGTTTTTGCATTTTTTTTCTTCCTAAATGTTATTGGTGCATAGTTTTCTTATAGTATCTTTGGTATCAAGGTAATGCTGATCTCATAGGAGTAAGGAAATTTAAATTTTCCTAAAAACTTTAAATTTTATCTATTTTTCTTGTTTATACACCCTGGCTAAAGTTTCCAGTACAATGTCGAGTAAGAAGTAGCAATGAGGGCATGTTTGTTTTGTTTCTGATGTTAGAGATAAGCTTTTACCATCGAGTATAAGCTGTTCATAAATGCCTTTTGTTGTTTTCCTATATTCTTAAGTGCTTTTTTTATGATAAGGAGGTGTTGGATTTTGTCAAATACTTATTTGACAAATAAGATGATCGTGTGAGTTTTCCCCCTTCATTTTATTGATGTGGTGTATTACACTGATTTTTTTTGTATGTTGAATGTCCTTGCATTCCTTGATTACAATGTATAATCTTTTTAATGTGCTGCTACATTCAATGTGCTGACAATTTTTTCAGTGTGTTGACAGTTTTTGCATTTTTTTCTTCCTAAATGTTATTGGTGCATAGTTTTCTTATAGTGTCTTTGGTATCAAAGTAATGTTGATCTCATAGGAGTTAGGATATTAAAAAAAAAATTGGGTGAGAGAATTTGAGAAGAATTGGTACTAACTCTTTAAACATTTGGTAGTATTCACTAGTAAAGACACCTGATCCTACGCAATTCCTCAGGGAAGTTCTCAAATTGCCTCAGCATTTTTTGTTTTTCTTGGCATATCTTAATTTTGAAGAATAGTTTTGACAGATATAAAGTTCTTGATTGCTAGTTTTTTTTTTTTTCTTCCTATCAGCCTGCTAAGTGTCATCTTAGTACTTCTGGCCTCCATGATTTCTGCTAAGAAACCAGATGTTAATTTGATTGGGAATCCTTCATATGCAATAAAATACTTCACTCTTGGTACTTTTGAAATACTTTCCTTGTCTTTGACTTTCACTATTTTTGTGATTACAGTGTGTATAAACATTTGGTATAAACATTTTTCCATTTATCCTTCCTTGAATTCATTGAGCTTCTTGTGTGTAGACTCATGTCTTTCATTAAATTTGGAAAGTTTCCATTATTTATTTATTTATTTATTTATTTCAAATATTCTCTCTTCCCCTTTTATCTTCTCTCCCACAACTCCTATTATATGTATATTGGTATATTTGATGGTGTCCCATGAGTATCTTGGGCTTTGTTCATTTTTCTTCATTTTTTCTTCTGCTCCTCAGAATGAATAATTTCATTTGACCTATTTTCAAGTCTGCTGACTCTTCTGTCCACTCAAAAACACTGTTGTTGAGCCCCCATGGTGACTTTCCACCTCTGTTATTGTATTTTTCTGCAGCATAATTTCTATTAGGTTCCTCTTCATAATTTCTATCTTTATTTTGATATTATCTATGTTTTGAGACATTTTTCTTCTATTTCCTTTAGTTTTCTTTTTCGTTTTTAATCTATGGATCTCGTTAGTCTTTAAATATTTTAAAGACAGTTGGTTTAAAGATTTTTGTCTAGGAAGCCCAATGTATGAGCTTCCTCAAGGACAGTTTCTTTTATTTTCATTTTTCCTTTCACTGAGCCATATTTTCTTATATATGTGAATGCATCATAATTCTTAATTGAAAACTAAACATTCAAAATTTGTGCTTATAATATTGACTTGGAAATAAAATTCTCCTTTTGCTCTTGAATGTGTTGTCTTTCCTTGTTATAATTTTTTGCTTGTTTAGTGACTTCCCTAAGTTATTTTTGTGAAGAATTTATTCTTCATTGATCTCTGAAGCCTCTGTTTCTTTAGCTTGTCAGCTGGTTGCTTGACTGAGGTTTACATAAATGCCTGCAACAAAAAGAAAAGGAGAAAAAGGGAGAAAGAAGAGAAGAAAGAGGAAGAGGAGGAGAAAGAGAATGAGAGGAGAAACTTTCAAGGTTTTTTGCAGATTGACTATGTGTTGAACCCTACTTGGTGCTTAGCTAAGCCATTTACAACTATAAATTAGTCTTTTTTAAAAAACTTTCTGTTTACACTGAACTTCAAAATCAGTTGGAAGTGAAAGCCTATGGTGTTCTCTGGTCTTTGTTGAATTTACATCCTGTCCTGAGCATGTGCAGGGATTTCTAGATTCCCTGATATGAGCAGGAGCTTTTCTAAGTCCTTGTTTCTCAAAGTCTCATTCCTTAGCTTTTCTTCTTTAACTATTGTCAGATCTACTCTTTAGCTAGTTGATTTTAATTTCAGATGGCTGCAACTTGCTCATTTAGTTTTCAGTGTTTTGAGGAATGTCCTCCACCCTGAGAGAGTTACAAGTTAAGAAATGCAAAGGCAGGCTCCTTGTAACAGTTCTTCAGGGAAACCACAGAAAGGTAAAAACAAATATGATTTCTTGGGAACAAGTTTACTTGCTCTGGGACCATGTAGGCATACAGGGGACTCAGACTGTGTCTTCAAGACTACCATCATGCCAGTGGTGGTGGTGGGGTCTTGGGGGAGGTAAGGAAAAGCTCTCTTATTATGTTCTAGTAATTTTTGTCCTGGTTAAATATTCTCTTGGTTGCTGTTAACCTTTTGCCTGTTTTCCAGAGTTTCAGTTTGGGTGATCTTGACAGTTTTCCCCAGAGTTTTTGGTGTTTCTGAGAAGGCATGGGCCACTTAAGGTCCCTACTCTGCCATTTGCTGATGTTACCAATTTACTTGGATGGTATTGATCCTTTTTTGTATATCTGGATAACAGATTGACCTAAATACTAATTTAGCCTCCACTCTTTAGCATACTTTCTCCTTGATAATCATAAAAGATAACTGTGGGATTTTTATTTCTGGGTCAATGTCCGGCTCTCTGATGAACTATCTGAAAAACACTGTGGAAGCTCTTCTGTTTACTATTATTATTATTATTTTGTTTTATACATTCAATTACTGTACATCATTATAGCTTATAAAATGAATTTACCCAACATGAACACACTTCCCACCAGTCTAGTTGAAGCTCTTCTAGTTTTTATTCTACTTTTTCTAGAAACCAGTGTTTAATCTCCTTTAGTCCCCCTTTTATTCCAATGCTAAATGGTGGACTCCTTCAAGGATGAATTGCAGAATTTCTTGTTCTACACTCTCCTAGGAGATTTTATATTTTTCCAAGCTCATAAACATAATAGATACTCCCATGACTCTAAAGTTAATATCTTTAGGAGTTACCTGCTGAATTCCAAACCCACTTGCTACTCCACATTTCTGCTTAGATATTTCACAATATCTTAAACATATTTAAAACTGAATATTTAGTTTTTATTCTTACAATTATTTTCCCCTTAGTTATTTTTCATTTTATTTCAATTTATTTATTTGCATTCATTCACTGTACATCATTACAGCATACAAAATGAGATTTTTCATCCAGAGTACACTGTATATTGTCTCAATCAAGCACATCAACAAACATGTTATTGTCAGCAAATAATTTTCCATTTCTTGTTTTCTGTATGTTTTGCTTTTGTTTCCCCCATCCTTGATTCCCTATCTCTTACCCTCTGCCATCTCCCACTCTCTTCCCACACTGTCTCTTGTATCTATGTTTGCTTTCTATACTGTTTTCCCCTCACATTTTATTGAATTACTAAAGACCTTAATTAATCTAAATATTTTCATAGCAAACACAGGTGATATATACATTTCTATGAACACAAGTCTAACTTTACACATCCCATAAAGTAGCAGCTAGCTGGGGCTATATATCTTACTGCAGTCATTGAATAATTTTTTTTTTCCTGAGACTTTTTTTTTGTAACTTAATTTACATTCTTTCCCTAAGCATCATTACAGCATACAAAATGTGATTTCCCATCCAGAATATACTGCATAGTGACTTAATCATGCAATATTATTATAAAAAATTTCCATTTCTAGTTCCTAGAATTCTTTTTACCCCTTTCTGACCCTCTGTCCTTTCCCACCCTCTTCTCACACTATCT
>NW_006159883.1:790488-869902 GCF_000334495.1 Tupaia belangeri chinensis
AATGTTCTTGTCTTTTCTTCCCACCTGAAAGATAATCTTGCCGGGTACAGTATTCTTGGCTGAAATTACTTCCCTCTTAACTCTTTGAATATATTTTCCCATTCTTTCCTTGCTCGCATTGTTTCCAATGAGAGATCTGCTGTTAGCCTGATGGGATGTCCTTTGTAGCTAACTCGATGTTTTTCTCTTGCCAATCTTAGTATCTTGTCTTTGTCTATGGTTTTGGTCAACCTGGCTATAATGTGTCTTGGAGAAGATCTTCTTGGGTTGATTCTATTTGGGGTCCTTTGTATTTCTTGGGACTGGATCTTCAAATGCCTCTCTAGGTTTGGAAAGTTTTCTTGCAGGATTTCATGGAATAGATTATCAATGTCCTGATGGGTCTCTTCACCTTCTAGAATGCCAATTAACCAGATATTTGGATGTTTGATGGTATCCAGTACTTCTCGTATATTATTCTCAAATTTTTGGGCCATTTTCTCAGTCTTCGTGGTGGATTTTTCCAGGCCAGTAATTTTCTCTTCTACATCTGAGATTTTATTTTCTGAATGATATAAGTCTGCTTTTAATACTTTTAAGGGAGATTTTTACTTCTTGTATTATAGACTTCATCTCTAACAGTTCCATTTGAGTCTTTTGTAAAGTATGTAGTTCCTCTTTTAGATCTTGCAAGAATTTCCTTATCTCGTGGAACTTGTCAACTTCTTTCTCCTTTCTCTTTAGCAGTTCATTATCTCTCTTCTCTTCCATCTCTGTTAGCTTCGACATTATGAGTGCTCTAAATTCCTTCTCAGACATTTCCATGATTTTCACCGAACTGCTTGTGGATGAAGAAGAGTTACTCTTTTCCCTTGGAGGGGAGGTATTTTCTTGTTTTCCCATATTTCTTGTTATCTGGCGGTGATTTCTGTTCATCTGATGGATGGTGCGTTTCTTTCAAATTCTTGAAGTTCAGTCTGAATGTTCAGGAGCAAGCAGACGGAGGTGATCTAGAATCTCTTTGCCATTCTGTTGTGATCGCTAGTTCACAGGAGCCATGTGGAACCTCCTTCTGAAAGCCTGGCCTCTTCTGCCACTAGCTTGTTTGCTGGATGCTTTACAAAGATGACCACTTTTTCAAAATTCATCAAGATGAAGGGCTGTCTCTGTACTGATACAAATATTCCATCAAAATTCCAGTATGTTTTCTTTTCATGGAAAAAGAGACCAAAAATTCTAAAATTTATCTCCATGGACACCGTGTCCAGCAGAGCATGGTCAGCACAGTGGCAGGGTTTCCCCCCCGACCACGCGGAAGGAACTGAGCGCCACAGGCATAGCTATTTTTCATTTTAATAAGTGATATGTCTACTCATCTAGAAATTTGAAAGTCATCCTGGACTCCCCACTCCTCCTGACCCCTAGATAATGTTAATATTTTTTAGCTTTGTTACAGGGCATGTGTGATTGCCCAAGAGAGACGGAGAGGGAGAGAAAAAGAGAGGGAAAGTGAGAAATCACCATGTAGAGGGATGACCATATTGCAATCTCTTTTCCCTCATTCTCCTCTTGGAATTTTGGGCATCATGCATGTACACTCAGTGTGTTCTTCAAGGCTCTGAGTCTGGGACTAGAATCATGTAGCTAGCCAGGTGTGATCCAGTCACCATGTCACCGGCTGACCTGATAATGTTGATTTTAATAATAAATAATAATTAATTCTATACATATTTCTCAATAGTGGCCGCTTCCTGCCAAGTCCACTACCATGACCATAAATAAGCTGCCAGATCATATTTTGTTTGAATTACTCCAATAGCCTTCTACCTGTGTCTTTGCTTTCAAGCTTGCTCCACTCAGAATACCCTGAAATCAGAGTGAAAGTTTAAAAATATAAATCATATCACATTACTCTTTTTCCTTCCTCCTACACACATGGGAGGGTGAAAGAGAGATAAGTTTCCTCCAAAGGATCTGGTCATGCTGCAATCCCTTTCCTCCAGTACCCTGGTTCATCAGGTCTTGCACTCATGTGTATACTTGATATGTTTCAGGCCAACCAGGTCATAGATTTGAATCATGTTTACCATCTGGCTTCCAGCCATATGCATTGTAGTCCAGTAAGCTACTGTCTGCAACACTATAGCTGGGACACCTTACCCTTCAGTGAATCAAAACTCATGATGTGATTTATAAGATCCTGCCTTCTGCCTGCCTGTCCAACCACAAACCACACCGCTTTTTGCTTTTCTCACCACTCTCCAGTCATAGTTGTTTTATTTTCAGTTACTCTAAACAATAGCTCTCTCTTGCCTCAGGGATTTTGTATGAGCTAATTTCTCTCAACTGCTGTGCTCTTTCTCCGACTCTCTTCCTAGCCAATCCTTTTTTATTTTATTTTATTTTATTTTATTTTTACTTTTATCTACATTTATTTAATGCTGATTTTATTCCTGTGCCATATTTTTTTTTCTTTTTCTTTTTTTGGAGAGGTTTTTGCTATAGGGCGCATGTGCTCGCCAGACAGAGACAGAGAGATAGAAAGCGAGAAATAGAAATCACCCCCCCCCCCCGAGGAGATGGCCACACCGCAATCTCTTTTCCTCCATTCTCCTCTCGGGATCTTGGGCACGCACACACACACGCCTGGAGTGAGTTTAAGCCACCGGGTCCAGGACTTGAACCATGGTTGACTACATGGGAGTCCAGCAACATAGCCATTACTCTATCTGCTGGTACCCCGTGCCATATGTTTTTGTTTCTTCAGTTTTTTTCTGGGAGATCTTTTTCTTCTATGCAACTTCCTCTTCCGGTTTAGGAACAATTTGCTCCTTTTCAGTGAGGATCATCTCGATGTGGCAGGGGGAGCTCATGCATGGGTTAATCCTTTCATGAGCTCTGTATGTACAATGGCGCATCTTTGGTGCCTTGTTCACCTGAATGTGCTCAATGACCAGAGAATCTACATCTAACCCTTTAAGTTCAGCATTACTCTCTGCATTTTTAAGCCTGTGCAGCAAAAATTCAGCACTCCTTTTGGGCCACCGACCTTGCGTCCAGCCCCACTGTTTGGCCTGGGCACATCTACCAACTCCACCACTGTAATGACGGAATGGCACAAATGGCTTCTGTAAAGTGGCATCCTTCAGATACTTGGTGGCTTTTCGGATATGCATACCCTTGCGAGCCTGGGCAATTTCACGAGTGTTCTTAAAGTGAACATGAAGATTTGAACCTTATGACTTGAATGACTTTGTGGGGTTCTCTTGGTCAAGTGAATAGTGAACTATTTTCAAAGATCACCTCAGGCCGCTAACAAGAAGAGCTGGCCAATCCCTTTTGCATCCCTTCCTTAGATAGTCTTTTTAAAATTCTTAACATAAGCCATATCTCTCTGCTCAACCATTCCATAGCCTTTTGAAGTTTCCCCTAATAGACAGTATCACTTTTCACATCATTCCTATGGTTATTTATATGATAGCTTATTAATTACTGGTTTTCCTTTGGACTACAGGCTTCAACTATAGTATCAACAGTATTTTGCTCACCATATATATCTATGGTGTCTACCAAGATGCCAAGTTAACAATCACTGATTAATAAGTATTTGTTGAATAAATAGGTAAAAGAATGAATAGACAAGGATACAGAAGTTCTAGCCTGTTTTTTCCCAAGGGTTATCAAGCATTAAGGATTTCCTGGGCTTCTGCCCCATTTTGGTAGTTAGAGCAATCCCCTATTTTCCCTTGTTCTTGTCTCCCTCAGGTGTGCCAGCAATGTGAGCTGCTTTCCAAAGATGGTGCCCTGAGATGGAAGAATTGGACATCAATATGAGCCAAAGGCAAGATAGAAGATTTCTTTATGCTCACGATGAACCAGGAATTACCAATAAACAAAGAGAGAAGCTAAACATATTATACCATTTAAGAAGTTCAAAATGCCATGTGTTTGCAAGAAGGATACATCAGAAATGTTATGATGATGTGAATGAAATAAAAATGAAAGCAAAGGATACTGGAATTAGGATAAAATTTGACAGCTGCATCAAAAAACAGGTGCAGGCCCTTTGAGGAGAAATAACAATTTTAAATACAGTGTAAGTATGAAGAAAAGAGGAAGTAGTTTCTCAGAGTTGGGTGTTTTGAAGAATTTAGAGACTTAAATATTTAAAGGTCATGATTGTGAAACAATATTGAAAATTATGAGGAAAAAAACACAAACTAAGAATTTTTATGGATCTTATCCCTACTTTAAAATAAAAAAATTAAAATTTTCTTTATTTTTTCTTTCATTCAAAAAAATTGCATATCAGCATTCCAAATGAATTTCCTCATCATGAATATATTGACTACTAGTTCAGTAAAAGATATTATCATATGCATTATAATCAACGAATTTCTTTCCATTTTGGGTCCCTAAAATGTTTTGCTTGTTTCTTCTTTCCCTTAATTCCCTCCCCAAAATTTTAGGTGTGAATGGTTGAAAATTTAGGTTATAGTAGGAGATAATAGATGTGATAATGGAGTTTTATGAATGAAGAAGAATTAGGGATTTGTTATACATTATCTTATTTTATTCAGATAGCAATTTGATCATACATAGTCTGAAGAATACTCCAATCATAAATAAATATAATAAGGTATTAAATATTGACCTTCAAACATTTATAGCCAATGGTACCATGCTTGCATATGACCTTACAGTTATAAACCCACACCTGTACCTCAGTGGATACCAAAATATGCAAATAGCATCGTTAAATGTGTTGCTTAAACTGTAGGTTTGAACAATTATTGATTTTTTCCTCCCAATCTGTAAGTAGCTGTAGGGATCTCAGAAGGCATTGGGGGGTCTAGCTTAGTCTTGGTGTAGTGCCAAAATGTAGACAATAGAGGTTTTGAGTAAGTCCCAGTTTACCAGTAAGAGTTTTTCCAATGAGGTTCCAGAGAAACTGGACCATGATTCTAGGACAAAAGTTTTGTTACCTTTGCTGAATCAGGTATAAGATTGGAAATGAGAAAAAGATCCAGGAAGTAGGGGTGAGGAGAAAAAAGCTTAATGCTTTAACATTAAATTTGAATCAGTAGTGAAACCTTAGGAATCCGGGGTGAGGAAGGAGAAGGAAGTCAATAATCACTGAAGGGAAGGAAATCACTTTGAGAAGTTATGAGAAATCATTGGAATGAAGATTTGAGATGAGTCATTGAAGAATCACTTAGTTGGACTGTTTCTTCCTTCTTTCCTTTTCTTGCTTTCTTGTGTCATTTTCTAAATTTCATATGATAAATCTTCAGAATAGGGCAAGCCCTGTAGCCTAGATATTAAGGGAGTCAAATCCCTCATGGTCGATTATGGTTTGGGTTCTGGTTCTGGAAACTTGAAAACCACCCTGGGCACATGAGCATGTGTGCCCAAAATCTCAACAGAATTGAGAAATGGAGAAGACCTAATGGCATGATCATGCCCCATTGGTGGGATGCTTTCTCTTCCTCTCTCTCTGTTTCTCTATCTATCTCTGGTGAGCATGAGGTAGTTCTGGCAATGAAAAGAAATCTTTGGACTATATAAAATTCTGTGTTGGTGTGTTTCCCTATATCTTGTGAAGTAATGATGCAATGTAATTTTTGGAGTTATCTAAGAATGTATGAGATATTGGTAAATGTAAATTTAGCTAACATAAGAAAGAATATTCTGGGGCCTGCTGGTAGCATAGTGGGTAAGGTGGCTGGATCTCATATGGCTGACTGCATGAGTTTGATGCCTGGACCCAACAGCTTGAAAAACACGCTGAAGGTGTGCACATGTGCCCAAAATCCCAAAAGGAGAAGGGATTGCAGATAACCATATCCCCTGGGTTCTTTCTCTCTGATGAGCACACACACCTTCTAGTCAAATTTTTAAAAAAGAATTTCCTGATAGTGGTGGCTTAAATATAAAGCAATTGTTCCACATAACATGGAATATGGAGTATTTGTCTTCAGGATTGGTTCAGTGGCTCAACCACATCATCAAGGCCCAGGATCTTTCTGTATTTCCACTGTGCTATCCTTAGCATGTGTCTCTTCATTGTTGGGTATCATCTCATCATCACCAGATGACTGCTGTGGTTCTTGATATCACATTCTTACAAATGAGTGTTGAAAATTGAAAAAAAATCTTAGGGGACAAGAATTTCTCCTGTTAAAGCTCCATTTTCTTTTTTCTTTTTCTTTTAAATCATTAAGAAAATGTTTCCCTGAAGAACCTCAGCAGATTTTTTTTTTAATTTCATTGGAAAGAACCAGGTCACATGTCTAACTATATTCTTTTTTTTTTTTTTTCTTTTTTCTTTCTTTCTTTCTTTTTTTTTTTTTAGAGAGTTTTTTTTCTACAGAGCACATGTGCTCACCAGAGAGATGGAGAGAGACAGAAAGCAAGAAAAGACAGAGAGAGACAGAGAGACAGAAAGCAAGAAATCACCCCCTCAGGGTGGATGTCCATGCCTTAATCCCTTCTCCTCCATTCTCCTTTCGGCATCTCTGGCACACATACACACACATGTACTTGGTGTGAGTTTAAGCCACTGGGTCCGGGACTTGAAACATGGTCGACTACATGGGAGTCCAGCGACATAGCCATTATGCCAACTGCTAGTCCCCATGTCTAACTATATTCTATCAAAAGGAGAAGGATAGTGCAGTGATTATTTGTAGACTTTGGAGCTAGGAATGATCCTGGAGCCCATCTTTCTAAATGTATATTTTCCTTTATAGTATACACTTAGGGTTTTGTTAGTAAGATCAGATTGTGACTACTAGATAAAGTATATTAAGGCAATTGGTAAAGATCTTTAAGCAGAATTAATGAGTCAGGCCTAGGTAGCTCACTGCTTCAGAACAGTCTTTCATAGTCTAAGTTTCTTTATGTCACCCAGAGTTAGCAAGGGTGGAATTGAGAAACTGAACAGTCACTTGCAACATAGCAATAGTAATAGCAATAGCAATACAAATGTGTTTGCCTTAATTTTTTCCCCATTAAAAGCTAAAAATTTTAGACTACCAAAATCTACCTGCATTGAAAAACTCATATAGAAAAGCATATCTTGATTTTATAAGGCTATGGGATTGTTGTCCAAAGACATGTTTAACTAATTTGGAAAAACTGGTTCCTTATTACCCAGGTATGTTGAGTTAAGCATGAATTGCCTTGCTTTAAGCTAGGGAGTAGTAGACTCCACCCACACCTTGTTTATAACCACTTGGCACAGGTTTCTATGACTTATGCTTGATTATTAATAAGCACCCACTTCTTACTACTTCCTCTTCCACCTCAACAGAGCAATAGTTTCCAAGACTGGTACATCACTTTAAGGACAACATGAGTTGTCCTAGATAAAGCCAGGACATGAAAACCCAACCCACCAAATCCTCAGGTAGACCCTCGCCAGTTGGTAAATGGATTCATTCGACAATTCAAATGACTACTAAACACCATAGGCACAATGATTATCAATGACTTTTGTCCTGTAACACAGTTATCTCTGGTTTTCCTGTTTCTACTTATTTCATCTGTTCCTCTTCTTTCTTCAATTACTGATGTTCCCTCATAATTTTTATAATGTTATACAGTGAGAAGCCTTCCAAAAAAGAAGAGAACTAGTATACTTAAAAATATGAGAAGAGATCCGCTCGTGGATGAAGTTATGTATTTTTGTGCTGGTTTTCCTCAGTAGAGGAGAAAAAAGAAACAGGAATTCTGATCAAGTACAGAGTGATGAAGATGATAAATAGCTGTGGAGGATAACGTATTTCATTGAAATGACAGAAACAACCGCTTGTGAGCATGGTGATGAAATGATCTTTTTTGGTGTTATTAATTCTCCAGAGAGGGCATGGAACATCTAAAACTATATCAAGTTTACTCAATTCTCTATTTCTGACTTTTGTCTTCAAGATCATCTTAAAAGAAACATGATTTGAAGATCATGATGAAGCATAGTCCAGCGTTTTACCATACGTGGCAAACAAGTGGGGCCCAGAGAAACCCCAAAAGGCCAGGTTAGACCTGATGTAGGGTGCACAGATAGTGCACTGAGCCAAAAGAGATTCCCAAGACTGTTTAGCGCCAGCTTTTGGGAGTAGGGAGCTCAGGCGTGGTGATTTGGGGTGGGATGCATCTACCTCCAGGTTTAGGACCACTGGGCTACAGTGAGCATGTGCTTCAGGTACCACCACATTGGGCTGGTCTTTGTGAGAGTAAACTATGGTCTTAATGCAGATGTCAGGGTTCAGAAAGTAATATCCCAAAGACTGGCATATTCACATGGCAGTGAGGAGGAATGACTTCAGAACAGAGGTCTCTCTCTGACCTTTCGTCCACCCCATCTCTGCATCATCTTTATCTCGGTTCACTCCTAAAATGTAGGCAAGGGTTTTACTCTGATATTCCCTTCTGAGACCAGATCTACCAAAAATGAAAACAATTACCTTTGGTCCTTTCTCTGATATTTCAGTAACTAAGCTCATAACACAGGAAGGAAGATTGAGAAATGTCAACACACTTGGATAGATTTTGTCGTAGCTACTGTCCATCTCCCAGGCCCACCCAGCTCCCAGGGATAATCATTTACTCACCACGGTGTGAATATTGAACTCATTTCTCTCCCCAAATCCATTTACTTTAAAACTGCCTGCACACCCTTCTTCTTCTCTCCTATGAAGAGTGTATTTAAGCCACAGTCATCTAGCCCTTCTTTGAGTTCATAATTTTGTATGGCCCCCATATACAAGCATATATGTTAAAATAAATATGTATGCCTTTTCTCTTATCACTCTGCCTCTTGCCAACACTTTTCAGCAGAAACTGCAAAGAAGAAGGGACATGTCCCTTGGCACAGACGAAATCTTTGAATCCACAGAAACTATGCCTGTGATGTCCACATGAGGGCCCCATCCCTTTTGCAGAAGTCAGAGCCTTCAGGCCAGAAAAGCAGTTAATAGGTAGTAGCTAACATTTGGAGAAAACCCAGACTCTCTCTCTTTTCAAGCTTATTTTTGAAAATTTTTAAGTTTATTTTTTATTTCTTATATGAGTAAGCAAGTCAGAGACAGAGAGACAGAATCCCCCAAATGGTCCTGAGACAATGAGCCATGCTCAGCCCTAGCAAGCTCTGGCATACCCAGAGAGGTCTCTGGACACAAACTTGGAACGCCCTGATGTGGGTCAGCCTCACAGAGCATTGCATTTTACTCTGGGCCACCATCTGGCCTCCTCTAGACATATATTTAAAAAAAACAATTTTAAGTATATGCTTAATTAACAATCTTTATAGACATCCCTTTGTCATACTTTTATTATTTTTATTTCATAATTTGTACTTATTTTTTAAAAACGAATTCTTATTTTTATAATTTAGAAGATCTGAAAATTGCAAGGAAGAAAAAAATCACCTGCACTCACACTTTTTATAACCTATAGGTGATCACTTTTATGTTTTCATATACTTCTCCCAGTCTTTTCAATGTTTCTATCTAACAAAATGAGGCATATATTAATATTGGTAGATAAAGAAGTATATAAAACTCACCTGGGTGCCTACGGGGGTAGAGTCCTAGTATAAAAGAGAGTAGAAGAGGAAAAATATTTGGGTTATTGGTTTATAGTGTTGTTTTACTATACTAATTTGGAATCAACACTGTATAACCATGGGGTAAAATTTTTTGGGATTTCATTGACATTTTTGGGTATTGCTGAAGGGTTTCTACTTCAGGGCTGTTTGTACCTTGACCAAAAGAATGAGATTGAGAAAATTCATTTTAAAAAATCTCAAACACATTTTTATTTATTTAACGGCAGAGTCAGTCAGACTCATAACTATAAGATGTAATTAGGAAGTCCTTGTCAGTGCTCAGAGGGTGTTGGGTCTGGGATGTACATCCACACGCCATTCAGATAGATTCAAATTAAAACTAAAATTTCCCAATTTTAGAATATAATTCCTGGGAGTTGAATCAATTGCTTGGGAGTTCTCACATTGGAGGAGAATCTTCTCTACTTTAACATCCAAAACTACTAGCAGTGTATTTTTACAGAATCAATGGCACAGAGAAATTCAGGCAGGCCTCATTACCCTAAGAAAGTGGTATTCTCACTCTCATTTTACAGATGAAGAAACTGAAGCAAATGATGATTGCGTAACTTCCCCAAAGGCAAAAGGCCAGTAAGTGAACTCAAATTTTTGCATTTCCAAAGTTCATCTCAGTAAATTGGCTAGATTTTGACCAAATCTTCTGGCATACAACCATACCTCAAACCCCAGGCTCTCTGCAGCTAGGTATGGCCATGTGACATAGCCTTTGATAGTGGAATATGGGTGGAAATAATGGGTGCCACTTCAAAGTTTGGCCCAAAGGAACTGTCCGTACATACATAATGTTTCACTTGTCTTTTCTGTGTGATGGCTGGATGTCATTGTTGAAAGAGACCTTGAAAGCCACATGTTGAAATAGCAAGAGTCTCTTTCATTCTGGGTCCCGAATGACTGCATGGAGCAGAGCACCTTCTCATGTTACCAACTTCCTCTCTCTCAAGGCCTATTGAATTTTATTTTAGAGAGAAGTGATTAGCAAGTATTGATATCTTAACTAAATTCCATAGCAACTAAGTGCTGGAAGCAGGATATGAAGCCAGTCTTTTGTGACTCCATAAACCTGTACTCTTCACTGTGCCTTTCTGTCTCCTTCTACCAAGAACCAAATGGCAGAGTGTGTATACTTCCATGTAGATTGCTTTAAAAACACAAAAGCCACCCAAGGAAGCTCTAATGTAGACATTTTTCTTTTGGCCAGTCTATGTCAACAAAACACAGCCAATTATATTGTGTTACTTGACTCTCATTGGCTTTACAGAATTTATATTGATTTTCAGGCTGGTAATAATCAAGAAAAAGTCTGTGGTTGGCATATACATGTAAGACTTTCTGCTTAAGTCATTCCCTCTTGTGCTTCTATTTTGTGCATGTTGGCCCTACTTGGCCCTGGACTGAAGTTCTAATTTTAGACTGTCTGTGACTCATCCTACAGGCACTGAAAGCTCTTCTTTGCCTGTTTTTACCTACTTAAACCAACTTATACACCACTGTTTGCCAACAAACAACCTCTTCCATCAGTAGCCATCTCATTCTTTTTATTATTGCCAACCTGTGTTCCACAACCTTGCTCACACAGTATTTATGACCGGGTCCTTCTCATACTTTGAGATATAACTCAAATCCTACCTCCCCTGAGTTTTCCCTGATGACCTTTATCCACACTTTTTTAATATGTAAAACCTACATTGAACATGGTGACATTTGATGTTCTGTCTTGTTTTATTCTTACTTGCTTTATATATTAAGCTTTATATTCTTCTTTTTATTTTTTTTTTGAGATGTTTTTGTCATAGGGCACATGTGCTTGCCAGAAAGACAGAGAGAGACAGAGAGACAGAAAATGAGAAATCACCCCCCAGGGGGGATGGCCACACCACAATCCCTTTTCCTCTACTCTCCTCTCGGGATCTTGGGCACGCACGCACATGCGCCCAGCTTGAGTTTAAGTCACTGGATCCGGGACTCGAACTATGGTCAAGTACATGGGAGTCCAGCGACATAGCCATTCCATTAACTGCTGTTCCCTAAGATTTATATTATTTTTAAGACTTAACTTTTCTCAGGGACACTAACTGTAATGTGCACAAGTTGAGAATGAGTGTAACACTGTACATAGTGTCTTGCAAAGAGAAGAAGCTCAATAGTTTATATGTGATTCAAGGAATAATGGTAAGGTTTAAGAATGCACATTTTCTCTCTCTTTTTTAGAAATATTTATTTTGTTTTATTTATCATTATTATTATTTTTTAACTTTCCATAGGGTACATGCACTTACCAGAGAGAAACAGAGACACAGAGAGACATGGAAAGTGAGAAAACAAGTGACCAAATCCAGGACTCAAATTGCAGGTGGCCATCTGGGAGTCCAGAGCCTTAACCACCTGTTGACCCCAACATTGTACCTTTCTAATAGGTAATGCTGATGTTGCTGGTCCAGTAACCAGACTTTGGGACCCACTGTTCTATGAGATCATGCAACTCCCCTATCTCCACTACACTGATACTGTCTATCAGTGCTTTCTCCCTTACTCTGCTTCAGCTGCACTGACTTCCCTGTTCCTGGAACATACCAGGTGTGCTCCTGCTGCAGGGCGTTTGTACTTGCTGTTCTCCATGTACTTGTTCAGGTCATTCCTCATTTGTCACCTTCACAATGAGCCCTTCTCCAATGACCTGGTTAAAAACTATATCATCTTCTTCCCCCCAAACACATACTCACACACATCCTCCCTAAATATACTCCATTCATATCCCTTTTCTTTTTCTGTTCTTTCTTTCTCTTTTCTTCTTTTTCTTTTCTTCTTCTTCTCTTCCTCCTCCTCCTCCTCCTCCTCCTTCTTCTCCTGTAGGGTATATGCAGTCACCAGAGAGAGATAAAGAGAGGGAAAGTGAGAAATTACCTCCCAGGTGGGATGGCCACACTGCAATCCCTTCTCTATTCTCCTCCTGGTATTTTGGGCATGCACACATATATGCTCGGTATGTTTTTCAAGCTGCTGGGTCTAGGACTCAAACCACGCAATTGGTCATGTTGAATCAAGTCACCTAACTTCTATGATGTCTTCTGGCCCTCATATTCCTTTTCTGCCATGCTTTTCTCCATAGCATTTATCACCATCTGGCATTATACATATTTTACTTCTTTGTTTCTTCTTTTTTTCTCCGTACTCTTCCCCTCACAAATATAAAATATCCAAGGGCAGGGGTTTCACCTGTTTCACGAGTTCTTGTATCCCAGAGATTAAAACAGAGTTGGGTACATAACAACCACTCAAAAAAGAGTTGACATTTTCATTGGATAACACACACCTTCCTGTTCAGACGATAGTAATGAAGAAAACCAACCTAGTACTTGAGAAAATTAATAACTATAAACTCAGTACTCACACTGCCTGCGCCTGTGTGGGGTCCAGAGTAAAAGATCAGAGGAAGACACCATGAACCCTCCATGGGGCTCTGGACAGGCCAGTGCTCTGTCCTCACTTTTGTTATCTATAAGATGAGGTATTTCAATGAAATATCCACAATGTTGTTCCCAGCTATAAAGTGTTAGGCTTATATCTTCTCCTTGGTCTACATGCATGAAAGGAAAGTCTTAAGATGCTAGGATCTATGAGCAGCTAAGCTCTGTCCTGAGTTAATAGTCTTCTCTGGAATGTCTTTCACTGTAATGCGCACAAGTTTGCAACCTGTTGTCAATACCTTCACCACACCACAGGTAGCAAACTTCTGTTGAGGCTCTTTTTCAGATCAAAACTACAACCCAAACAGCTATGATGCCTTTTTGGTGTTGTGTGAAGCAAAATTCCTTTTCCTGGGCTCGAACTGGCACCAAACCCAATATTATCACATTTGTATTGCCTCATATTCAACCCATCTCAGGGCTTCTCAAATCAGTGCAGATAAGGAAACATCTAGGAACCTTGCTTTTCTTGGTAGACCTTGATAAATGGACATTTTAAACATAAATATAACATACAAAATTTTGAACTAAGGCATAAACTATCTCATATGTAGATTTCAGTAGAGAAAACAGTAGCAGATGCTGAATTTTTAAAAAAAAATTATGACAGAAAAAATTAAATTGAAAAAATTTGATCTTACCAGTTTCTTTTCTGCAAACTGAGAAGGGTTAGCCCATCAGTTGCATTTCAGAGCATAGGATGGAAAAAGTTTAGCATACGGTGATAGTCATTCCATACCTACCAGCTGTAAGGCCTTGGGTGGATTATATAACCTCTTTGTACTTCAGCTTTCCCACCTATAAAATGGAAGGAATAATGATGTTTGAATCTAATTCCTAGGGTTGTTAGTTGTTCCAAATTAAGGTGTACAAGTAAAATTCTTTAAGTGAGCCAGGCATCCAACAAGGGCTTGACCAACAACTATTGTTTAGTTTATTGCCAAAGGTCATAGTGCAGTGCATTTTGGAAAGGATTAACTCAGGTAAGGAAAAAAAATTGAAAAAATAAGAGTATTTTTTTTTTTTTTGAGAGGTTTTTGCTATAGGGCGTGTGTGCTCGCCAGGAAGACAGAGAGAGACAGAGAGACAGAAAGTGAGAAATCATCCCCCAGGGGAGGCTGACCACGTCTCAATCCCTTCTCCTTCATTCTCCTCTCAGGATCTTGGGCATGCACACACACGTGCCTGGCATGAGTTTAAGCCACCGGGTTTGGGACTTGAACTGCAGTTGACTACATGGGAGTCCAGCAACATAGTCATTACAAAAATAAGAGTATTTTGAGGGGAAAAAAATGGAAAGATTAGCAAGAAGAAGGGAGGGGAGGAGATTTGGACAGCACAAAGTTATTGGAGAAGCTCTATGCATTTATTTGACTTGGGTTTCTGTCCATTGGAACCTTTAAAAAAAATCAACCTCTACTTACTTGGAGCTTTATCTGGCGGGTAGAACCTGAGGTTATTTTCTGTTCAGGCCAGGGTGCAAGGGTCATCTGTGCACTCAGAGTTTTGAGCAAAAGGTTGTTTCAGGTGTACTTTCACATTATTTATTTCGCAAAACTCGGGCTGGGTCAAGAACATTAGTGGCCTACAACTTAGGGATTTTCTGAGAGTAACTTTTATAATTGAGGAGGAAATTTGAAGATAATTTTTTTTGTCTCGCTTCGTTCTCAAGTAACTTTTCAAAACTATGAGTCTTTAAAAAAAAAGGAGTTAGGCACTATCAGAATCACAGGGCTCTAGCTGGGCCTCCTCTGCTGTTTTTGCCTTTCCTCTCAAGGAGAATAAACATTTTACAGAGCCTGTTGACATCTCAGAGGGTTTCCCAAGTCCACTCTGTGTTTGGGGTTATTGCTTTGAGTATGTTCCTCAGATGTCACTGAACTGTGCTTGGGTTGGCCTTCAGGACACTGACCCTTAAGCAAATAGATAGTGCTCATGAAAATGTTTGAAAACGTTCTGACGAAAACTGAAGTTGGAAAAGGTTGTAGAACTCTTTGACACTCCACAGTGGAGTCCATTGTTTTTCCTGGCTTCCTCAAATTCACATGCAAAGGTAAGTGATCTCTACTTGTCTATAGCATTTGAGGACTGTGCTGTATGAGTCCATTCCTTTTAAGTCTCACCTTGTGGGGTGTTATGGTTTCTGACTGACCAAAGGCTGGCCTCTTGTCATGCAATGAATACTAATACAATGTTGGACAAAAACTTGCAGGATGAATTAAAGATTTTGTCATGTATATATTCACATCTGTTGGTTGCTGTCTCGTTTATAGAAATACTATTTTATGCATCAATTTTCTTGTATTCTATGTAGTGTACATGGGTGTGTGGTGCAAGTGGGTGAATCGATGGAATAATTTGCCAAAGTAAAAGTACTGATGAGCTTTTTTAAAAACTTGGCTTTATGAAAGCATGGTTCTCTTTGGAATAATAATCTCAAATTCTATCATGGCAAGCTGGTTTCATACAGATCTGTACTGACTTTATATTTTCTCCAGTACTATACTCATCTATTTTTTTCCTTAGTTTTAAAATGTTTGAGCTGCATGTACATGTTTAGAGAGGGAAATATTGGTTTCTAAAATCTAATTACACATTTTAGTTTTCCCAAGCCAAAAGAAATCATCTGTTGCTTATGGCATGAATGCAGAAATAAAAAAAATCATTCACACTTAAGACTGGAAATAAAAGGCAGTAATGCTATATGTTTTGAAAGATAGTTTTCTAGACATGTTAGAAACAAACTTTAATGGTTGTACCCAAAACTTTTGAATATTAGATTCCCATAGTGGTTGTTATTGACTATTTGAAGTATTGACTCATCTGTAGGTTGCTGTTTTATAGATTTTTTTTTCCTGGATGCACTACTTCCCCTCTTAACCAGTCCTAGAATGGTTACCCTCATACTGTGCTCAGTAACACAAAAATTATTTCTATCTGAAGCTCTCATTTCACTGCCTAAGAGGATTGTTTACATCCCCTTCCCAACTATACTGTAAGCCCTTTGAATAATTGTGTATCATAGTACTAAGAGTAAGAGTAGCAATTATTTGTGGATGAATGCTGAAAGTGAATTCAGATGTAATTTAAGGGGGGAAATTTTGTGGATTTAACAGTTACTACAATTGCTAAAATGTGCCTGAGTTCCATGTAAGAATCAAGTATTGGAGTTATATTTCACTTTGGGAAGATGAAAGAATGATACATTTAGAGACAAAATTTAACTGTGGCATTTAACATTTGAAATACATTCTATTTTCTTCATAATTAATTCTTTAGTCGGCTACCTCAGTTGTGACTCTGTGAAGAAAGAATGCTTGTGTGTCCAATGAGCTTCACTGTGTGTTTCTTTCCTGTCTTCATCAGCCATATCCTTCAGCCCAACGGGGCCCCAGTTCATTTTATCCTTAGGTGGTAGATGCCACCCTGTTGACATACTCCATCAATCTACCACCTATTTATCTGCAAGGCAATATTTTTCTGTTTTTCTTGCCTCTTAGCATAGATTAATATTTTTCCTCCTCTAATGATCTTTGGGAGAAAGAATTATTTTCTGGGCTTGATAGTAACAAAATGGCCTGCCTACACCCTTAAATGTGAGCCGTAGAAGACATTTTAAGGGTGTTTGTTTAAAAAAGAATAGAAAATTGTGACTTAGGAAGTGACTTCCAAATTGAAAAGGAAGTGTAGTTCTACTTTTCTGTCTAGCAGTGATGGGGAGTTTGTGATGTTGTTGACCTTGAAGGGTTAGAGGAAGATTTCACAGGGATAAACCATGGAGGGACCTTTGAGTAATCAGAGTATTCACAGTGTGATGTGGAGAGAGGGGAAGGCAACTTTATTCCTGAGCTGAGCCATTTCACTCACTGTTTCCCTGCTTCTCAATAGCTTTTAGGACATTTTGATCCTTCTTATCATCTTTACATGGATGATATAAATATCTCTTCCTTCTGAACTCAGTCTAAATAAGATCAACATATTTGAAAAATAGGATTTAGGAGAAAAATAGAAAGCAGAACAAATCTCCCCACAGAAAAATGCAAAATCTAGAACACTGACAGAATCAAGAAGTCATCCACTAAAGAAGTGCCTGAGCACCCATGGGCTTGCTGTTAGCACCTCCCACACCTGTTTTCTTTGACTGTCTGCTTAAATGAAATTAAAAAAAAAAAATCAGCATATTGCATGAGACATACTTGTAGTAAAATTTATTAATTTCTTATTTAAATTTTTTTTAAAAAGACTGAAATGAACTGCATACACTGCTGGCTGCAGTGAACTAGTGTGCTCCATTGCTTGGTCTGGGGGGATTTCTGTCCTCCCCAAACTGATTTTCTAGTCTCTCTGGGTGAGGACTTCCAAGTTCCAAGCTTTAGCAGATAAAATTTCTTTTTCTTTCTTTTTCTTTTTCTCTTTCTTTCTTTCTTTTTTGGAGAAATTTTTGCTATAGGGCATGTGCACTCATCAGAGAGACAGAGAGAGACAGAAAGTGAGAAATCACCCCCCAGTGGGTGATTCTTGTCTTACCCTAAAGCCTTTGGCAGTTTCCATTGCCCTTGAGATAGGCTCCCAAGTCCTCAATGTTAAAGATCATGTGGTCCAAATATCGGTCAGTTCAACACCTTTCAGAGGTGCGCCATCCGTTTTCTCCCGGACTCACTAGACATCATTCCAACCTGACCCTTCTAGATTGTCTGTAATGTCTAGGCCTCTACCCCTGCTTTTCCCTGCTTGGAACATACTTCCCTTTCCTTTTCCCTTGGCTAACTTGCCCTCATCTTCAATATCTCACACAAATGCACTTGTTTCAGAGCCTTTCCCAACTATCTAGACAAGACAACCTCTCTGCTTGAGGGTTCGGGAGGCGCTTGTGTTCCCCTTTACTCACAGCTACCATGTCTGGAACGTAAGTCATCTGCCCGTACTGTCTACACTGCAAACTCTGTGATGGTGAGCTGGCCCTCTGCACCTTTTTTACCTTGGGTAAACCAGACATTCTAAGATTTCTTTCTAGTCTTCAGAATATTCTGAATAGATCTCACAAAGTAGGTGTTAGTATTTTCAGTAAAGGACCAGATAGTAAATATTCTAGGCACAGAGAGAAGGAGGGCCATAAGGTCTCTTTCTTTCTCTCTCTCTTTTTCTTTCTTTCTTTCTTTCTTTCTTTCTTTCTCTCTCTCTCTCTCTCTCTCTCTCTCTCTCTCTCTCTCTCTCTCTCTCTCTCTCTCTCTCTCTCTCTCTCTCTCTCTCTCTCTCTCTCTCTCTCTCTCTCTCTCTCTCTCTCTCTCTCTCTCTCTCTCTCTCTCTCTCTCTCTCTCTCTCTCTCTCTCTCTTTCTTTCTTTCTTTCTTTCTTTCTTTCTTCTTTTTCTTTCTTTCTTTATCCTTTCTTTTTATCTTTCTTCTTTTCTTCTTTCTTCTTTCTTCCTTCCTTCTCTTTTCCTTCTTCCTTTCTCCTTTCCTCCCTCTCTTCTTTTCTTTCTCTGTCTTTTTCTCCTTTCTTTCTTCTCAATTTTTCTTGCAATCCCCAAAACTCACTGCTGGTGTTGATCCCAGCTTTTGGTGGACGTCAGTTAATTCATCTGTTGCTCCATTCTGGTATGTCTACCAAGTCACACTAGCTATAGCCTTGGAGAAATGGCTGACGAGGGGAACTGTTATTTTGCACTCTCGAGATCTCTGATTTGCTCCTAACAAGACTTGTAGAACCTTGTATCTCCTCCAGTTTTGACACTCTCAGCCCTCTTGTGGTACTGTTCATTTACTCTCCTTTTTAGGTCCTTCAATGTCTCACGTTTTTCAGCTGACCCTCCAGATGCCCCGATGTGGCTTTCTGTCCCTTCCACCACCCCCCACCACCCCTAATCCTCATCTCTAGCAGTGGTTTACCCGAACACTGTTGTTGAAGTTCTAAGGTAGAAAAATTTTTGACATGACTACTTTTAATGGTCAGGCAACTGCCTCATAATGTGTGTTTCTGTGTTGATAAGATTACACATTTTATCAAGAGAAAACTTCAACCCTGGATAGTTAAACAGATGCACATGTAGTATGCAGATTGCAGACCACATGTAATTTAGCAGAGAGAGACACTAGTTAGGGGGAACAGTTAAGAAATCTTGGGGGAATTCCATAGTTGGTGACTGAAGTCTGCTAACCAGTGCTTAGAAATCTTAATTTCCTAATTTTAACCCTGAAATTCCCTTAAGTTTATTGGAAAACAGGTTTTCCTGGAAGACCCTGCAAATTCTTTTTTTTTAAAAAATATTTATTTATTTATTTATATTTATTACCATCATAATCTTGTTAATATTACATTGGATCACATATAACTTTACGGCATATTACATTTCTTTCTCAAGAAGGAATATCATGCATATCAATCAATATAGAGACATTAAAATACCCATTTCATCATCCAATAGCTTTTCATTATTTTTCCCGATCATTATTATTTTTTTCCAATTATTTTTTTTAAACAGTCCATCACTATTTCTCATTTTGCTTGTAAAAAGACTTTACCCAACATAAAATACTTCTCAGACCAATTTACTTGAGAATACTATACACGTCATCACCAACAGGTAATAAACCACGTCTGTGTTCTACTAATGTCATGCCTCTGTTTGTTCTCTTGCTATCTTTCTGAAGACCTAGAAAATTCTCAATCTGCTCCTGAAGAGATTTTGTAGAGGGTAAAATAACTTCATATATAAAAATGCAGAGGAAGTGGGGGAAAGAAATAGCATTGAACCGTGTTTACAGTTTTGTATTCTCTTGTGTTGGTTAGAGTAAAATTTCGTTATTGCCAATTGTCAAGAAACTCTAATTAAAGCACTCAGCAATGTATAAACCTTAGATCAGATAATTAGTTTAGGTGCTAAAAAAGTGTTATAGATAATTGCTGACAGAGTACAACTAGATAATATTATACATGCTTGTATTGATGAGGAAAAATGATGTGACAAAAGACAACAGCAATTTTAAATCATAAGAAGTACAAAGTGAGAAAACCCACTTTCAAGACTCTGTAAAATAAATTTGTTTATCAGATTCTCACTGTGTTTCCAGGGTTTCAGAGACTAGCAGCAATATTCTCTAGCGTCTGCCATATGCATTTTCTACAATCTCATCTAATAAAAAAGGAATTACCTAGTGGGACAAAATATGATCTAATGACAGATCAGAGCCTCATTTTACATTTATGATATGGGGCAATTCATCTAACATCCAGCTCGGAAAACATTTCCTTTTTTGGGGAGGAAAATATCACAAGCAAGGCCTTCATTTATTCCTTCTAGTAACTTTGTTTTTCATGGCACTTTCCCTAATGTAGTGTTATAAATTCCCAGTGCCTTCATGGGTACATGCAAATAATGGACGTTTTCGACACAAAGTCCTTCCAAAATCATCATTGCCATATTTGAACTGCCTAGAAGGAAGGGAACTAACCTCCATTTCTGACTGAGCAACCAATGCATGCATTTAACCCTGGAGAGTATACATCTTTCGAAGTACAGCTGCTTGGCATGCCAAAAGAGAACAGTGTCTACCGAAGTTCAGACTGATGCACTGGATGCTGAGAAAAAAACACACACATAAAACCAAAAACCAAAAACCAAAACCAAAATAAAACATTCCCTGACATTTTGTAGTTGGCCTGGCACTTGCAGCTAAACCATGTTATTCTCTTATTAGACATAAATGATCTCACAGAATCCAATCTCAAACTTATGACAGTGCAAGCCCAGTTCGTTGTTTTCTCTAAGCAGAGGCAAAACCAAAGTCACTGTGTAACCTCTCCCCCACCTCAAAATATCAAACAACTTGCTTTTAGAATGATTCACTCGGGAACCAGCAGTTAGCGTAATGGCTATGTCGCTGGACTCCCATGAAGTCGACCACGGTTCGCGTACCGGATCCGGTGGCTTAAAACTCACTCTGGGTGCGTGTGCGTGCGTGCCCAAGATCCCGAGAGGAGAATGGAGGAGAAGGGATTGTGGCGTGGCCATCCCCCCTGGGGGTTGATTTCTCGCTTTCTGTCTCTCTGTCTCTCTCTGTCTGTCTGGCAAGCGCACGCGCCCTATAGCGAAAACCTCTCAAAAAATAAAATAAAATACTCCTTTGGCTGAGTATAAAATTCCAGGTTACAGGTCATTTTTCCTCAGCACTATGAAGAGATGTCCTTCACTGTCTTCTAGCCTCTGTTGCTGATGAGAAAATTGCTGTCAGTATGTTATTGCCACTTGGATAATGTATTTCTCCCTTCCATAGTTTTTAAGTTAGGTTTTGGTTAATGTAGTTGTTTTACTATTTGCACCCAAGATCATGCATCTAAGTTTTGATTAATTTTTGTTATGCAAATCATTTCGTGGAGTCTATCGTTAATTTGAAGAATCAGTTTACTGCTTCTGGAATATTCTTAGCAATAATCTCTTCATTGTATCTCTGTCATTCTTTGTTCCCTTCTTCTGGAGTTTCTAATTCAATAAATTTAGAGCTTTTTGCAACTCCACCTTTATCTTTCTTATCTATATGTATACAGTCATACTCCACATAATGAGGTTTCGGCCAATGATGGGCCATATATACAGCACTGGAACTGATAATAATGAAACTGAAAACTCCCGTTGCCTAGTACTACCATCGCTGCTGTGGTGTTGTAGCACAATGCCCTTCTCATGTTAGTGGTGATGCTGCTGCAAACATACCTACCGTGCTGCCAGTTGTATGAAGGTATGACATATACAATTATGAACAGTATCTAATCCTTGATAATAATGATAAAGAACTCTGCTACTGGTTATGTATTTAGTATACTTCTCACTATTATTTTAGCATGTACTCCTACTTATTCTATAAAACTGTACTGTAAAACAGTGTGCTGTTACACCAGCAACAGCCTCAGTGTGCCTACCTCATCTCTTTTTTCTCTTTAATTTTTAAATTTCAATTTCTTTTATGTATTCAATCACATGTTGCTTAGCTTGCAAAATGAATATTCCAACATGTGTACATTTCTCACCTACCTCATCTCTTAACTGCATCATTTTCTCTGGTGCTCAATCTAATTTCATGCTGCTTTGCTCAGTGTGGCCGCTCCAGTGGGACTAGATGTGGAGGTAGAAGACGGTGATAGAGATGATCCTGGCCCTCTACAGGCCTAGGATAATGTGTGTTTGTCTTAGTTTTTGGCAACACAACCTAAAAGCTAAAAATAAAATGATCTAGAATAAAACTTGTAGAATAAGAATAGGAAGGAAATAATTTTGTAAAGCCATACAGTGTTAATGTTTAAGCCGTTTTTTAAAAGAGTCAAAATGGAAAAAAAAATGGAAAAGTTTATCAAGTAAAAAAATTACGGTTAGCTAAGGCTAATTTATCTCTAAAAGAAGAAAAACATTTTTCATAAACTTAGTGTAGGCTGAGTGTACAGAGTTCACAAAGCTTACAGTACTGTAATGTTTTAGGCCTTCATATTTACTCACCACTTACTCATTGACTCAACCAGATCCACTTCCAGTCTTGCAAAGCCCCTTTATAGTAAGTGCCTTAAATAGGTGCACGATTTTTTAAATCTTTTATACCACATTTTTACTGTACCTTTTCTATGTTTAGATATATTTAGATACACAAATACTTATAATTGTATTGCAATTGCCCATAGTATTCAATACCGTCACATGCTGTACAGGTTTGAAACCTAGGAGTGACAGGCTATGCCGTACGTGCAGAGTAGGCTCTCCCAGGTAGGTTTGTGTAAGCGCTTGCCAGACAGAGAGATACATAGAGACAGAAAGCGAGAAATCACCCCCCGGGGGGATGGTCATGCTGCAATCCCTTCTCCTCCATTCTCCTCTTGAGATCCTGGGCATGCATGCACACGCGCCTGGTGTGAGTTTTAAGCCACCGGGTCCGGGACTCGAACCACGGTTGACTACGTGGGAGTCCAGCGACATAGCCATTAAGCTAACTGCTGATTCCCCCCCAATGTGATTTTCAAGCTGTCAAGTCTGCGACTCAGATTGTGGACAGCAACGTGGGAGTCCAGCACCTTAACTACCTGGCCACCTGCTGGTCCTCATACAGACTTATTTTAACATACCTGTGCATACGAGAGCCATACAAAATGTACTTCAAAGAGAAGCCAATTGGTTGTAGGTTAAACACCCCCATACAGGAGAAAGTAAATGTGAGAGAGGGGATGACTTGGTTCAATGCTCAGACAATGTTTAGTAAATGATTCTCTCTGGAAACTGAATAAAACCAAGAAGTTACTGAAAAAAAAAAAGAGGTAAAGAAACTACACAAGAATAAAGATTGTCTAAAGATGAAGTTCCTTACATAATGTCTCAGAGCTGCCCTCAGAATAGGTTTACTAGATAAGAAACATGTAGTCTTTCTTGTCTCTGGTTGCCTGATCAGAGTCCTAGAAAGGGGATTTTAGATGATTGTATTACTATTGGAAAGGAATCTCAAGCAGGCAAATAAATTCCAGAGAGGTCTTGCTTGTACTTGGGGTAGGGGAGAAGAAACAAGTTACAGAGACCTTGAATCTGAGACAACTTTTAAGGCCTCTTAGCATGACAAAGTGATAGTGTTTGGGGTATCAGTTTCTGAGCCTCAATACCACTTTGAGTAAAGAAGGGAAGATGTATTATTGCAATGATCGTTTTTTCATAGGATCGTTGGTGGCAGATCACGGTTACAATGTCTGAATCAGTAATCCTTCGTAGTGTGAAGAAATTTGGAGAGGAGAATCATGATTTCGAGTCCGTTAAATCATGTAAGTAGATTTTTCTCACAATGACTTTTGTACGTGGAAAAGTGGGAATAAAAGTGGGCAGTTTAGTGAAGTTTCAAGAGCAACAACAGAAAGTCAGTCAAAATATGTAGGCTTACGCATGGTAGTGTGGCTCTCCCTAAAAGCCATGTGACGTAGCATCTGAAAGCACTAGCTAGGTAAGAACGTACAGGTGTGGATGAATGAAAGTATTTCCCATAAACATTGCTTATCTAGAGTAAGATTGTTCCAGCACTGGCTCTTATTATTTTTCTGAGGGTGAGACAGGTCCTTCAAGCAGGGTCTTCGTGCTATGACCCAGCCCTAGTTTCAACTGGCCCATGTGACAGGCACATACACATGCACTCTGTGCAAGGGAGACCCCAGGAAATGAACTCGGGACCATCCCGTGTGGGTCCGCATTTCAGAGTGTTGTGTTACTGGCTGGCTCCAACTCTGACTATCACCATTGACGTTATTCTGTATCACTAGTGCCAGAACAGTCGTTTAGTGAATATTGCTTTCTGAGTGGAGCTATACCGAGACTCTGCTGACCGCAATGAGTTAATGTGGAATATGGCCCGTTGAACTGGTACAGGGCAATTGTAGATTAATTGTAGATTATTATTATATAGATGATTCTAGGCTATTATCATTTTTAAGTTCTATGATTTCACATTTATAGGTAAACCGACTTGGATAAATTTGTTTAACTTGGCAAAGGTCACATGAATGATAATTAATGAAGCCATAATTTGAATCCATTTTTGCCTGAGTCTCAAACCTTAGATATTACATTTTATCTATACTCTAAAGTCCCTTTACTCTTATCAACATTAAATTAAATTAATATCAGGAAAATGAGAATGTGCTGTTTTATGAGGGTGAGTGACAAAGCACCTTAGAGCTCCTTAGAGCTGACTTTGCCTGCATCCATGATCTTGAACACCCACTTTCTTCATGACCTTGAACAGCTTTCTACTGTACATGTACTCTGGTCCATTCTAGGGAAAATAAATGGGACTCAATCCTATGGCTTCTACTGGTATGGAAATGTCAATGACATCCTATTGTTCAGTTAATTTGTGATTTATTTTTAAAATAGATAAATCCTGGGACAGCCTGTGACCTGGTGGTTAAATGAGCTGGATCCCACATGGCTGACCACATGGTTCAAGTCCTGGCCCTGGCAACTGGGAAAACATGCCAGGCACATGATGGAGAAGAGATTATGACTTGACCATGTGTGAGGCAGGGAGCTTTCTTGCTTTCCCTCTCCCTCTGTCTCTTTCCAGTAAGTGCATGCACACTCTGGCAAATTCCAAACGTTATTTTTTTAAAAAGATAAATCTTGATGTTTATTTATTAAGTATGTATTTATTTAATTCCATTTGTTATTATTATTAGTTTTTATTTTACCAGAGAGAGACAAAGAGAAAGAGAGAGAAAAAGGGAAAGTGAGAAAGCAAACCTCCATGTCTGGGACTCGAACTGTGGCGGCCATGTGGGAATCCAGTGCCTTTATTTTATTATTATTTTTTTTTGAGAGGTTTTTGCTATAGGGCACGTACACTCTCCAGACAGACAGATAGAGACAGAGAGACAAAAAGTGAGAAATCACCCCCCAGGGGGGATGGCCACGCCGCAATCCCTTTTCCTCCGTTCTCCTCTTGGGATCTTGGGCATGCACGCACACGCGCCCGGTGTGAATTTTAAGTCACTGGGTCTGGGACGCGAACCGCGGTTGACTACATGGGAGTCCAGTGACATAGCCATTACGCTAACTGCTGGTCCCTCCAGTGCCTTTAACCACTACGCCCCCTGCCAGCCCCACATCATGATGTTTCTAAAGAACCAAATAGTAAATAGATATTACTTTTATTTTATAGTTCTAAAAATTCAGATTTTTCTCATTAATTTAGAAATGTTGATCTTCATTTGATATTCAGAATATACACGTATTTCATATTCTGAAGAAAAATCCAGAAATGTAGTTAAAACAACAGTTCTGAACCTGAGAGTCTTTATCTATAATGTGGAGAGAGAGAGTAACAGAGAGCGAAAAGAAAAAAGAAAGTAAATAATAATTTTATAAAGTTCCATGAATAGAAATAATTTATAACTATTCCCCAGAGCAAAATTATGAATGACTATGCTGTATTTTGTCATTATTAACTGCTTTACACATTGTTTTTATTTTGACAGGTAACAATGATAAGAAATCAAGGTAAGTTACTGAATATTTTGACAATGCAGCATCTTTTCTAAAATAACTTCATAATATTCCTGTAAAAGACACAAAGTACAAACAATATTTTCAGGCACATTGCACATTATATAAAAGGGTATATATAATTTGCTCCTTTTCTCTATAAAACATTAATACGATTTGATTTCAAAAACCTTTTGGAATATCCCTCTGGATGAGGTCCATGTCTTTGCTATGTGTCCAGGAACACCACAGAATTTCTGACCTAGTTGAGCAGAGGAAATGCTGGATTATAAAGCATTATTTCATGGGCACAGGGTAAGTTCCTGAACCTCATATTCTTCTACAGGCAAAGAGTAGGAATCTAAAATTTAATTATTAGGTATTTCTCCTTAGCATAAGAGTTTAAATGCTCATCAAACAAATGTCAGCAACTACACTTTGATAGGAAAGCAAGACTAGAGGAGGTCTAATTCAAAAGACAGAAGGGAAACATCAAGTGAGTCCTGAAGTGGAGCTAAGAAAAAGAGGTATTTAAGAAATTTTGGTCCATGGCAGAAGGAGGTATGGGATTGCTAAGATCTGTGTTGGACTGCGAGTGGTAAGGCCAGCCTGGACTCCTGAGAACCACATTTATCTCATAGAATGGAAAAGACAACATGCATGTGGAGCTAGAGGAATGGTCATGAGAGCATGAACAGAAAGCTGAGTGAGCTCTTCTGCTTTTAGGGAGGTCATGTAGAATACGAAGATGACAGAAAAGTTTGATGAAGTTGCTGAGAGGAATGGGAGCGATTAGTAGAGGGAGGAAGTACAGCTTTGTTGTCAGCTGGAGAGCACACATTCCCTCACTGATTCATCTGTTCATTCACTTCACAAACATGAACTGGATGCCTACTGCGTGTCAGACACTGTTTAGGTGTTGAGGATACAGAAATGAACAAAATAGGTTAAAAAAATCTCTGCTCCTGAGAAGGTTACCACTCGCAGTTCATATATAAATAAAATGTATAGGATGGTAGCTAATGATAATATCTTACTTTTTAAGAAGAAAAAGTAAACATACAAATGAAGATATGAAATGGCATGGGGTTTGGATTTTGGATGCTTGAAATTTTAGACTTTGACTAGGAAAGGACTTGTTGAGAAGATGACTTATTTTCTAAAGAATAATTTATTTAATTTTATTTTTTATTTTTTAAAGAGAGAAAGAGAGAGAGAGAAAGAGAAAGCAAGCTGTCAAGTCTGGGAGTCAAACTGCAGCTGGGCATGTGGGAGTCCAGCACCTTAACCACCATGCCACCTACTAGCCCCAAGAGAAGGTGACTTTTATGGGAAGAGTTAAAGGCAGTGAGGGAGGCATCCACATGAGTATCTGGAGAAAGAACTTTCAGAGAGAGGGAATAGCAAAATGTAAACATCTGGAAGTGGAAAATGGTTTGGTCTGGATGAAGGTCGGCAAGAATTCCTCGTGACTGGAACTTTGAGAATGGGAAAGTAGCAGGGAGAACTGAGGTCAGCGAGCTAAGGGGCCAGATCGTGAGGGACTTTGGACAATGTCTCAGTAAGACCTTGGCATTCTGGCTTGGAAAGGAAGCTTGGCAGTTGACTAATAGGCACTGTAGGTGTTGGCATCAGTTACCCCCATGGTGAGATTGCCTCTAGCAGGCCTAGTTGCCTGACTGAAGGAGCAGAGGGACAAACAGCTAGATGGATGCAAAGATGGTTTCCAAGGATGGGTTTAGGGAAAACCGAGGATGATGGTGAGAATGTGATTTAAATGCTGCAGTGGGACCTGGAATGCATGAGGAAGGAAGCAACGTTTGGATGGTTTTGTGATTTTAAGTAACTAGAGGGTTGGGACCAGCAGTTGGTGTAATGGCTATGGCACTGGACTCTCATGTAGTTGAACGCAGTTTGAGTCCTGGACCCGGTGACTTTAAACTCATGCATGTGTGCCCAAGATTCCAATAGGAGAATGGAGTAGAAGGGATTGCAGTGTGGGCATCTCCTCTGGGGATGATTTCTCTCTTTCTGTCTCTTTGTCTCTGTCTTTCTGGCGAGCACACACACCCTATAGCAAAAACCTCTCAAAAAAACAAAAACAGAAACAAACCCCTTTAAATAACTAGAGGGTTTAAAGGGCTACAGATTGCAACTGAGAATGACAAACAGGTGTGGAAGGAGGAAAGAAGTGGGAAAACAAGATGCAAAGGAAGTCACAGAGTGCTAATGGGGCTAAATATGTCAGGAGTCTTGTAGTTCCTGGTGACAGCAAAGGTCAGGGTGTACCCATAAAATGAGTAACTTAGGTAAACTGGAGATCCTAGGAGTTGAGGTCACAGACAGGTCAAGCATGACTTTATGAGAAATGAAATAAATAAGAAATAGTAAAAAAATATGATTTTATGGGGAATATGGGAGTGTTCTTGAATTTTCTATCATATCAACACAATAAATGTAGTTGTAAAATTTTCTAGTGCTAGAAGGAAGCTTAAAAATCAGGTAATCCAACATTTCATGTACCTGCTAGGCATCCGTAGGCACAAACAGGCTAAGAGCTATGAATGAGGTCAAATATTAGGTCACTGAGAAAGTCATTTTTCTATGCAAAAATGCATCATGACTTTCTAGACAACCCAATAGTTATTTGCAGGTATAACTGGAAGTACAAAGAGGATTTTCTACTTGCCCTAACTCTTGGAAAAACCTCAGTGAATCTCCATTGAATCTGAGAATTTGCAATACTGAAATCTCTGAAAGAGATAAATCTAGAAGAACAAAAGTTGGTTTTAAAGATGCCTTATATGTTTGGCCAGAAGTTTCCAGTCAGTGAGTACTTTCTACTAAAGAATGATTTATGAAATCACCAACTATGGAGACTTTCTCTTTGTTTTGGAAAGGATGGTCTCTGTCTCTCTCTCTCTTCAGTGAGGGCATCATGTGCCCTAAGGCCAAAATCTCAGCCCCCCTCCCACCCAAGAAAAATAAAGGAGTGTTCTTTAAATCCCTGTTTCTCTCCTCAGGTTACAAGAAAAGAAGAATGGTGACAGCATTCAAATTGGCTTCTTTCAATTGGTAATAAAACTGTTGATTTGTGACATCAGTTTTACAACTGAATTGTTCACATCATGGAGGAAGTGTTCAATCTTTAGTCATGTCCGCAGGTTTTTAACTACAGTGATTTCTTTTTCAGTCTGAAGCTTTGCCTGTGTGACAACATGCTGAGTAACAATTAGTAATTTAATGTTGATTAGACACATAAGTCCTGTTCAATAAATTACAAAAGAAAATAATCACTAAGCCCATTATTATTTAGTAAGAAAAATCATCCCATAGTTATCACATCATGTATATTTATTTTTATGACTAATCGTTAGAAATTCTGCAATGTGGGTATTTGCTGCATATTTCCATGGGGCGGAGGTTATTTCTAGATACAAATAGTCACTCTTCATTGTCAGTATTCTGGGAGCCAATTGATGTCATCATTGAAATCCCCCCGCCATGTATTTGCCTAGCAATGGCATCAGTGACAAGGATTATTGCCCCCTTAAGTCACAGATGATTAATTAAAAACTAATGTCATCTTGGGAGATAAAGAGAATAAATTCGGAGACTAGGAAGGAAATAATAAGATCTAACAATGTAGAAGTTCGATGTTTTAGATAGTTAATGTGAAGTTCATTCTGATGTAGGTAGTGTGAACGCTACTGCTCAATTAAGATGCTTCCCATAGAATGTAGTGTTGAGTACTATTTATGAGAATCTAGTAACTAAAATGAAATAGTCCTTCTACCTCTCCTGCTTTTCACCCATAGATGATCTCTGAATTCTTTGTTTTTCAAGTTTCGATTTTCTTCATCGACTGACATTTGGCTGATGGTTATGGGAAGCTTATGTGCATTACTCCATGGAATAGCCCCACCAGGTGTGCTACTCATTTTTGGCACCATGACAGATGTTTTTATTGAGTATGATGTTGAATTACAAGAACTCAAGGTTCCTGGAAAAGCATGTGTGAATAACACCATAGTTTGGATCAACAGCTCCCTCCACCAGAATGTGACAAATGGAACAAGTTGTGGGTAGGCTATTTAAAATTTTTTGTGCGTGTGCTTATATCATAAATTCTCATTTCAAATGTGTAAAGCGGACTTGATTTTGGTCAAGCTGGAGTGGTATCTAACTCAAAGAAAACAGAAACATTAATTTAACCATATGTCTAGAAATTACTCTGCCTGAGGTTCTTTCTATCTCACTGTTTTAAAAAATCTTAATAGAAACAGAATTGGACATTGCTTATTACATATATCATTAAATTTAGCCACTTTGTTGACTCTAACCTTGAAAACCACCCTACCAATACTAAGTGCCACCAGAGAGGTGACCCATGAGTTTCACTGAGCCTTATATCCAAAGTTTGCCCTCCCTACCCATACACTAGCTCTCTTCTGTTCCTTAGCTTTGTGACTGGGGCTTATGATTTCCTCGGGCCAAGCTTTTGCTCTGTAGTGGGAATCTCACTAGCATGCTGCATTACGTGGAGCAGGGCCACCAGTCTCAGTCAGTACTCGAGTTTCTGTAGGAGAACGTTGGACTGTGACCGGCAAAGAGTCACACAGAAATAACCAGATCTCAGACAGGTGCAGTCACTGTGCTCCTATCCTTTTTGTGATAAGCCTGACATGCCACCTTGTAATCAATGACTATACAGTGTTTGCAGGGCTGACTCACTGTCATGGCATGGACTTTGCAGCCTGCCTCATGTTACCTTGGGTTCAGAACAAGCTACTTTGCACGTATAAACCCACACACTCACCATAGTGTGGACCAGAGAATCAAAGGCAGAACATGTCTTGGCTAGAAAGACATAAATGGTTCTTCCAAATGAATTTATATTTTTCACCCTCACTTTGGAAACTTTCTACAGGCTTAATACCAGACTATGAATAAGTTCTTTTATATCACTAACAATTTTGCATAATATTATGTACTCTTAGGTTTATTCATTAGTCTCTCCTTCAATCAAAAATTTTTAATACCATCTGTGTATTAGAAACTCATATAAGCATTGAAGACATGAATATATATTTTTAGAGATTTATTTATTTAATTTATTATTATTGAATTTGCTATAGGGCACATGCAGTCACTATAGAGAGAGAGGATAGGAGAGAGAGAGTGAGAAAGCAAGCCACCAGGTCAAGGACACAAACTGCAGTAGGCCACATGGGAGTCCAGAGCCTTAACCACTATGCCACCTGCTGGCCCAACAACAATTTTTAAAGTCTATGTTGTTTGGTATTTGTATAGGGACTTCTGGTTTCTGATGGTTTCTAACTGCAATGATATATCTTTTTCTATTCTTTTCTTTTAACCTTCTTGAGGTTTTGAATATATCTAACTTGTATCTTTCATGAACAGGATGTAGTTGGGTCTTTTTTTCTTTATGAAGTCTTGCCATTTGAGTATATTAATTAATCCATTGCATATACTAAAAACAATACTCTGGAAAGTGAGGAAAAGAACGTCAACTGACTAGAAACCTCAGGTTCCCAAAATACCATAGTTGTGAGTTCCTAGGGTTTCCTTCATGCCTCATATGTGCTAGACAGGGTGCTAAAAAGGCTAGCAAACTGGAAACCCTGATGAGAACAGAACAAAAAAGACCTAGCAAAATTTTGCTATCTCTAAACAGTGGAGCAGAAAGAAGAAAACCTAGACAAAAGCATTTAGGTAATAACTACTTTACTCCAGCCAAATGACAAAGGGAAAAATCATAACCTCACTCACCCACATTAGTCAGTGTCAAGCTGGGAGCTGTTCGTCTGCTTTTCTGTTGCTACAATTGAATACTACAGGTTGAATACTTTTTAAAGAACGAAGTTTAGTTAGCTCATGATTCTGGAGGTCCAAGTATCAGGGTCTTCAGGCTGGTTGGGACTTTCTGCAGAGACTTGGGTGTTGTAAGGCATTACATGGGGAGAGGGCAAGAGCTTGTGTCTTGATTTCTCTCTCTTTTCTTATAAAACCACCATTATTCAATCATTGGGGTCCTTGATGACTCAATGTAATCCTAATTACCTCCAAAGGCCCCAGATCTTAATACCATAGTTGAATAAGTTCCTTCCCTTTGATACAATCACAGTATCCATGAATTTCTTTCTTTCTTTCTTTCTTTGTTTTTGTTTGTTTGTTTGTTTATTTTTGGTTTTATTTATTTATTTATTTATTTATCTTGGAGAGTTTTGTTTTGCTCTAGGGTGCGTGCACTCACCAGAAAGACAGAGAGACAGAAAGTAAGAAATCACTCCCCCCAGGGGGGATGGTCACTCCGCAATCCCTTCTCCTCCATTCTTCTCTTGGGATCTTGGGCATGCACGCACACACATCTGGCGTGAGTTTAAGCTACCAGGTATGAGACTCGAACCACGGTCTACTACATGGGAATCCAGCAACATAGCCATTATACCAACTGCTGTTCCCATAATATCCACGAATTTCAACACATGAATTTTTTGGACTATACAGTAGCTGGGTGGTAATGAGTCCATCCTGTGTCACTCCTGCACTCCTTGGTGTCAGTGAGAATATGTGGGGACTTTGAACCACCCTTACTGAGGCACCTCTCCCCTTCCTGCTTGGGTGGGGTCAGAAGGCAAGACATTTACCATCACCCTCATAAAAGGAGAAATTGAGACCTCAGATGAAAGAAACCAAAAGTCTTGGATTCTAGTTGACTTACTGTAAAAGCATGACTAAAGGAAGTTTTCTAAACAGGAAATAATGAAAAAACAAATCTCAGACATCAGGAAGGAAAAACATGGTAAGCAAAACCACGAGTAAATGCAACAGACTTTCTTTCTCTACTTGAGTTTTCTAAATTATAAAAACTAATCTAAATGCTGATGAATATGTGGAGGAGGTGGTCACTCATACATTGTTGGCAGGAACGTAAAATGCTATGATTACTCCAGAAAACAGTGTAGCAATTTTTAAAAAAACTCAAATACGGTGGCCAGCCGGTGTGATGGTGGTTAAGGCACCTCACATGACCAACCAGAGTTTGAGTCCTGGACTGGTGGCTTGCTTTCTCACACCTGCCTCTGCCTAGTCTCTCTGGTAAGTGCACATGCCCTATAGCAAATTAAAATAAATATTAATTAATTAATTTAATTGAATAAATAATTCATTTTTAAAACACAAAACTAAAATATGACCCGGCAAATCCACATTTGGGAATTTATACCAGAGAAATGAAAACTTATGTTCCCATAAATACCTATATCCAAATGTTTACTTGTAATAGACAAAGACTGGAAACAACCCAGGCAGCCTTCAATGGGCAAGGGGTTAAACAAATAGTGACACATATATCTATACTGTGGAATACCATTTAGTAATAAAAAGGAACAAAGTTTTGATGATGAAAGTTGAAAAAAAAGTTTTGATGACTGAAAGAAAAGTCAGTCCCAACAGATTACATACTGTATGATTCCATTTATATAACATTTATGAAATAACAGTATTATAATCTTGGAAAACAAGTTGGCAGTAGCCAGGGGCTAAGGAAGAGGAGGAACTTGTATCTTTCATGGATAGGATGTAAGTTGGGACTTTTTTTCTTTATGAAGTCTTGCCATTGGAGTATATTATTTAATCCATTGCATATACTACAAACAAAGTAGTATGAGAGTATGTAAAGGTATAAAACAGCAACATGAGGAACTCTTGCAGTGTTGAGAATATCAATATCCTAGTTGTAATATTGTCTTGTAATGTTGTAAGATGTTAGCATTGGGGGAAAACTGGACAAAGGATATATGTAAGTCTTGATGTATTATTTCTTACAATTTAGTGGGAGTCCATACCTATTTCAAAATAAAAACTTAAATTAAAAACAAGTAAAAAACAGCTCTCTGGGAGGGAAAAAAAAAAAACATGGTCATGGATTCTCTGAAATGAAAATGCTACTGTATTGCATGGACAATGATAAGTCAATTTTTCATAGCTAAATGCCCCATGCATTAAGGGGTACAGAGCTTCCACAGTTCTGAAATTAGAACATGTACTGTGGACAGCTTGTACCACTCACTCAGCCTGGAGTTGACAGTGATGTTCTCTCCAATACTCTGATATGTTAGTGCTTCAGGGTCTCTGACACAGGAGAACCATTGGAAGACTCTTTATTCATCAATGCGCTAGAGACCACCTAGGTGTTTAAAATGAAAACCTAGGGCTTTAGTAAATTTGAGACCTTGATGTATGACTTGGTTGATACAATTTTATGATGCTTTTGTTTTTCCCAAGAAGTGAAGTAAGACTTCTCATGTCTTAATAATTTGTAAAATATCTTTTACCTTTCCCAACTAACTGTCATTTCTCACCCCTCTTCTCTAGCCAACAAAGTCAGGGGACTCTTAATCCATTCAAGCAGATTTATGTCAGTTTTGCTGTTTAAAAAATGGTGCTTTTCTGTGGTCCCAATCACCTCCTCACTTGATAAGATGTTTTCCAAGGTTTTATGATCATAAGACCTTTCCACCATGCAGATGGTGAAAAACTTAATGTGCAATCCAGGGACTCAAGTCAGGCCTGCTCTTCTGGTTCCTATTGGTTTTTCTGATTAGATTTGTCTTGTTCCAGAAATATTCCCTAGTAGTCTCCAAAGTCCCCAAACTTTTTCCCAGAATAAAATAGGAATGGGTTAATTGATCCCTTCAGGGCACTTCAGGAGTGAGAAGTCATACACTACACATGTCCTTATCTGCAACATCCAGTAGTGATGGCACTCTTGAACTTTGCCCAGGAAATCCTAAAGCTGGATGGATGCCCAATACTCTCAATCCACATGTGTTCATTCATAAGCTGACAGCTGTGTTTTTCAGGACAGGGACTTTATCACCTCTGCTTAAAAGTATCTATAATGAATGCACCACAGACAATCTAAGTAAAACTTTTTTTTGGGGGGGGGAAAGATTTTTGCCATAGGGGGTGTGTGCTTACCAGAAAGACAAAAACAGAGAGACAGAAAGCAAGAAATCACCCCCCAGGAGGGATGGCCACACCGCAATCCCTTCTCCTCCATTCTCCTCTTGGGATCTTGGGCATGCACGCACATGTGCCTGGCATGAGTTTAAGTCAACAGGTCTGGGACTGGAACCACAGTTGACTACATGGGAGTTAAGCGACATAGCCATTATGCTAACTGCTGGTCCCATCTAAGTAAAACTTTAAAAAAAAATAATTACTTATTTTTGTTATTATTATTTTAATTTGGTGAGACAGAGATAGAGAGAGGGAGAGAGAATGGGAAAGTGAGAAAGCAAACCACTGGTTGACCATGTGAGAGTCCAGTGCCTTAACCACCACATCACCTGCCAGACCCTAAGTAAAACTTTTTAAAAAATGTTTATAGTAAAAAAAAAAGGGATCAGGAGTTGACACGATGCCTACGTCGCTGGACTCTCACGTAGTCAACTGTGGTTCAAGTCCCAGACCCGGTGGCTTAAACTCACTCTGGGCATGTGTGTGTGTGCGTGCCTAAGATCCCTAGAGGAGAATGGATGAGAAGGGACTGTGGCATGGCCATCCCCCCTGGGGAGTGATTTTTCGCTTTCTGTCTCTCTGTCTCTCTCTGTTTTTCTGGCAAGCACACATGTCTGATAGCAAAAACTTATCCAAAAAAAAAAAAGGTTCATAGTTTTCTGTTTTCAGACATCCAAATTTTATTTAACAGACAGAAAACTAAGAGCAATGATTCATATACATTAGAAGGCTTTAATCTTAGTAATACATTATTCATGCTATACAGAGAAACTTAGCTTTTGTAAGACCCTCTGATTGTGAATATTTTTTTGTAAACTGTGATTTTCTAGATCTAGCTTATTCTTGAGTTCCCCTTAGTTATCATGATAGATTGGGAATGTGGTGAGCAGATGACATTTTTAGTTGGTTTGGAGATGGGCAGAGCAGTTGACTGTGGCAGTTATTTTCCTTCTTAATAATGTTTTGAAGGTCAAAGGAAAATCAAGAAATATTTATTGACTACCTGCTACCTATAAGGTATTATACCAGGCTTTGAGCAGTACAACCAAGCAGCATAAGCCCACTCTTGCCTTCAAGTAATTTGAAATCTACTAGCATGACAAACATAAAATACTAAATATATTCATTGTAGATACTGACCAATAGTGTAAACAATAAAAACCTTTGTAAGATAATTTATTCTGTATTAAGAGAGTTATATTGCAATATTTGGTCTGAATCCAGTAGAGGGAGGGAATAATTCAAGCTCAAGTTACAAGAGGAAAGTCAATAGTAGAAAGAACACAGGTTGGGGCCAACAGGTGGCATGGTGGTTGGATCTAGGGCTTGAGAAACGATGCCAAGTGCATGTGCGTGTGCATGAGCATATGTACCTCATGACAAGAACCTGAGGGAAAAAAAAAGAAGAAAGAACAGGACAAGACCATCTATACTAAGGTGCTGCTTTCTAATTTTCTAAAGAGATACACTGTATCATCTAACTTGTCCCTGAAGATTGGCATTTTCATCAGCTAATATAATTTTTTTCCATTATAAAATTTATTTCCTGGGGGCACCAGCAGTTAGCATAATGGCTATGTCGCTGGACTCCCACGTAGTCAACCACAGTTCGCGTCCCGGACCCGGTGGCTTAAACTCATGCCAGGCGCGTGTGCCTGCGTGCCCAAGATCCCGAGAGGAGAATGGAGGAGAAGGGATTGCGGTGTGGCCATCCCTCCTGGGGGGTGATTTCTTGCTTTCTGTCTCTCTGTCTCTCTCTGTCTGTCTGGCGAGCACATGCACCCTATAGCAAAAACCTCTCCAAAAATAAAAGAAAAAAAATTAGTTCCTAAAAGCAATTTCAGAATATTTCTTTCTTCCCCTCTGTGGCCCTGCCAATCCCAAACCCTGTGTCTCAGCATGGTATCTCTGCTGGGAAAAATGCCAAAGATATTTCTTGCTAATCCCCACAGGGTCTTAGCTTCAACCTTAAAAATTGTTCTGGTGAGTAAATCTTCATGGGCTGTAGTAAGCAGAAAGACAGGGCTAATAGAACACTTTTCTTCCCCAGGGGGAGATGACACAGACATTTTTCACATTATCAGTCTGAGCTGGAGAAGTTGAAAAGCTAACTTAGATTCCTGGAGGAGGTCAATGTAAGCTTCCCGATTTAGAGCGCACATCTTTCTGTCAGTGTCTTTTCAGAGAGCCTGCCTGGCTTTTGAAGGCCTTTCTTAACTATGGTTGTTCTATCACTGCATGATGAATATGAGTGAAAGGGACAAAGGTGGACCAAGCTCTGGGCTGTCATTTAGGATCCCCTGGCTACTAGCAACTGACCAGTTAATTATTTCACAGTCCTAGCATACCCACCTATAAATATGAAGGAAATAGGTTATTGCTGAGATTGATACCATGAGGTATATTTAGAGATTTGGCTAGATTGATTATAATTCTGCACAAATGTTTTATTTGTATTTAATAAAAATATATAATTCATGTCTTAAATCCCTCTGCATCTGCAAATGTTATCCTTTGTAACTCGATCATACTTGTAATATTTCACTTTTTTTTTTTTCTCATTTGAAGGTTGCTGGACATTGAAAGTGAAATGATTGCATTTGCCAGTTATTATGCTGGAGTCGCTGTCCTAGTATTTGTCGCAGGATATATGCAAGTAAACAGCTTCTCTGTTTATTTATCCATCAACATCTGGGTTCAAAGACATTACAATGAAATGCAAAGTGTGGTCTTCAACTTCTTTTATTTAAAAAAATATTTTTAGAGAGAGAATTTGCTATAGGGTGTGTGTGCTTGCCAGAGAGACAGAGAGAGACAAAGAGACAGATAGCAAGGAATCATCTCCTGGGGGGATGACCACACCACAATCCCTTCTCGACTCCAGTCTTCTCTTTGTATTTGGGGCACACATGCACAGACTTCTGGTGTGAATTTCAAGGCACCGGGTCCAGGACTCAAACCGCAGTCAACAATGTGGGAGTCCAGTGATGTAAGCATTATGCCATCTGCTGCTCCGTGGTCTTAAACTTCTAAACTATTCAGAAGCCCCCAGAACTACAGTTCTCCTTTAGGAGGATATGAAAGAATGGGAGGGAATCCTCCTCTCAGGCAGGTAACTGAGAAGAATATAACCAGTTGTCCAGGGAGATGAGAAATAAACTTTTAGTTGTAATGGTCTGTCCTTTCCTGCCCTTTCCTCTTCATCTCTCTTCTAAACTCAGATGTGGACAGTTATGAGTGTTTGTAGAGGGAGAGTGAGTAGTGTGGAGAAAAAGGTACAGGGAGGTGGAGAAAAGCAAAGTTTACTTTTTTTTTTTAAGAGAGATTTTTGCTATAGGACACGTGCACTCACTGGAGAGACAGAGAGAGACTGAGAGTCAGGATCTTGGGCACACATGCACACGTATGCAGTGTGAGCCAGAACTCAAACCACAGCTGACTACATGGGAATCCAGCAACATAACCATTATGCCATCTGGTTGTTCCAAAACTTACTTTCTTTTAAAAAGAATTTATTTATTACATGAATGAGAGAGAGAGACAGCATCTCCAACAGAGTTCTGAAGCCATGTTCCACTCCAGCCTCAGCAGGCCCCAGCCAGCCCCAGATGACCATGGGCGTGTGTGGGCCAGTATTCTCTGGGCGGTCCCCAGACACAAACCTGAAACCTCCTCACATGGGTCAGCTTCACAGAGTGTTGCATTTTACCACTGTGCTACCGTGACACCCTCTCAAAATTTACTCATTTTCTTTTTCATTGCTAAAGTCTCACCAAACTAGATTCTAACCCATATTCTATAAATATTAATAGATCATATTTTAGATTTAAGTCATGGAAGAGCCTGGGGGTTACTTAACCCCTAATAAAGAAAAAAAAATTCATCTTCTGCGACTTTTTGTAGAAAAACCCCAACAAATTCCTTACCATTTATTTACTAATGTCTGGTAGTGTTGGTTGTTGAGATATGAATCCATTTTTCCCCATCTAGTACTGGGTATTTTAATGATAGGCTTGCCTTTTTAAATTAAGGTATATCTATTAGCGGATTAGATTTCTGATTTATGTCATAATTTTTGTCTTAGGTTTCCTGAAAATATTACCTGAACTATCATGAACATTTAAAGGCAGACGGATTAGGGAAAAATTCACTTAAGAGTGGCAGCAAAAATACTGATTTTAGAGTAATACTATCTTATTTTTGATGCTGTGAGCCTTGCTTTACATGTGAGGAAAGTGGAGCCCGATGGGGTGAAGTCCAGAGACTGTGGGTCTGCTTAGATGCCAGAGCTAGAGCCAAGCCCGAATCACTGCTCCGTGTAGAGTTGTTCTGCTCAACTCCACTTTAGCAGCAACAGATTTTAGAGCTCACATCTTAGTTTCCAAAAAGAAGCATTTTGTGAATGATTTTCTCTTTTTTCTCAACTCTTACATTGCAAATATTTTCTTCGGAAAAGAGAAGAAATTAACGAATGTTTGTAATAGTGCAATGCCATGTCCATTTCCAGATATGCTTTTGGGTAATTGCTGCAGCTCGTCAGATACAGAAAATCAGAACAATTTATTTTAGGAAAATAATGAGAATGGAAATAGGATGGTTTGACTGCAATTCAGTGGGAGAACTGAATACAAGATTCTCTGAGTAAGTCGATGGTAGAACATTGTTTTAATACGTGAGTTTTTTAAATAATAAAACTTGTTTCTAAATAAAATATCAATGCGAAAACTCTTGTTTATTGTTGATAGGTTTTGTGTCTTAAGTTGGTCTTTCATGGATAGCATGGTTTTTTTTCATAGGCAATGTCTTATCAAGTATGATTATTAAAAATCAAAAGTCAAGGTACTACAGATTGGTTTGTGGGCCATTGGTTAAAATATTAGAAAAGAAGTATTGTAAAATAGAGCTAAGAGAAATAGAATAATTTGACTTCAGAAGGAGAAATTGAGGCTGTCACAATCTGTGGGTATTTAAGGAAAAACAAAACAGTACAATTAGGAATAATTATCTTGCTATGTTTATGAAGGCAATTTCCATACAGGAAAACAAAACAAAATGAAACATTCAAAAACAGTTTGAGAAAGACAAACTAAATAAACTAAATTTAAATTCTGTTTATGCCTAAACATTAGTTTAGTCACAGCCCTCCAGATATTCTGAATGAACCCTGAATAATTAGAGCCAGTTGAACCCTACTGAATTAAACCTAAGGTTCCATGAAAAGCAATCAGTGCATAGAGGAGATAAAACATCCTGAAAGTTGGGGCCCTCAGATTCCAGCACTTATTCTGCCCCTTACTTACTGTAACCTTGAACAGATACCCTGGCTAGAGTACAGTGGTCTAGACTTTGGGTAAGGTCTTCTTGCTATGAAGTCCCAAGTCCTATTTGTTCCATTTGGACAAGGTATTAAGGGAATGTTCTCAGGAATATAAATTTAATTTAATTATATTCAACCTATATGCCTTGTGGAGCACTTAACTTGTACTCTTACTCTTAAGGAACTTTTACCACTTAAAGTGGGAGGGAAAATAAAAGCAAGCAAATAAATAAATAATTATAACTAACACATATGGATTCCTATTATATGATAGACACTGTCCTACATACTTTACATATACTAACTAATTTAATAGTCATTGCTACTCATTGAGGTAAGGTTCTATTATTATCCTCATTTTACCTATGAGGAAACTTAGGCATAGAAAGATGGAGTAGCTTGTTCAAGAAGAGTTTATATTCAGAGTCTGGCTCCAGAATCTGTGCTCTTAACTATTATTCTATATTGCTTACAAGGTGCTCTTAACTATTATTCTATATTGCTTACGTGTAGAATGCTGTAATTATACACACACACACACATACACACACACACACACACACACACACACACAGAGAGAGAGAGAGAGAGAGGGAGATAAAGGTATACAGATTAAGTACTCATTGCTGTGGAAGTGCAAGGAAGACATTGCTTCTTCCTGGGGGCCCATACAAGGCTTACGAATGAGGTGGTATGTGACTAGAACTCTGAGGCTAAAAGGATTTAGCAGACATGAAGAAGGGCTCTTACAGACCAAAGATATTGGCTATAAGAAAGATGACTTCTAACAGCATTTAAGAATGTTCAAAGGACACCAGTTGGGAAAGTTGGGCTAAGGACCAATTTAGTTGGCCCGGAAGAGAAGTAAATCCAAAGTACAGCAAATTTTCCAAGATTCAAGAAGCCATTGTGCTACAAGGGCATGAGGGTACAGAGATAGGAATGTTTAGAAGGGAAGGACTTAGATTTCTCAGCAAGATATTTGAATTGACCAAATGCAGTTGAGTGACCTAAGCCTCTCTGGTTTCCAGTGATATCAATAAAATCAATGACGCCATTGCTGACCAGATGGCCCTTTTCATTCAGCGCATGACCTCAACTGTCTGTGGGTTCCTGTTGGGATTTTACAGAGGTTGGAAACTGACCTTGGTTATTATTTCTGTCAGCCCTCTCATTGGGATTGGAGCAGCCATCATTGGTCTGGTAAGAATGTCTTTTTGCTGCTCTGCATGAGAAGACACTTGTACCCATAAACAGCTCAAAAGGGAAGCTTGAGTCCCTTCTTCTGAGTGTGTTTAGTCAATATAATGATCACTATTCTGTTTTATTTTGTTTGATTAGTCCCCAGTATCAAATGCCAGTCAGTAGATTAGAGGTTAGTGATGTTTTAATAAGGTAGTTATTATTTTATTAACAGTGAACAACTAAATTTATCAAGCATTTATTATTTTGTCAGGCACTATGAGGAACTTCATCTTTGTTGTCTCTCATCCTTATGACTATCTTATAAAGTGAGCATTTACACCGTTTTAAAAATAAGAAACTGAGGTTTGGAGAGGTAAAGAGGTTTTCTGGTACTGCACTGCTAGCAAGTGGCAGAGTGCGAATCACGTTGAAGGGAGTCAGACTCTAAATTCTCACCCATTCTCCCATGTTCTTAAGTTTTTCACGTTCTTCCAATCTCATATGCTCCCCTCAAAAAGGTCCAGCAAGCACCCCCGATGGGTAACAAGCACATAAAAGAGATTTATGCAACCATCTCTTCGTTTTCCATTCCATCTGATCAGTTTCAGAGAGATCCCCTGACCCATTCTGAGCATAATCCCTGTCATTGCCTCTGTTCCCCAGGTATTCAGATCAAGACAGAGTGTAGGAGTGAGAATTTTGGGTCACTCCAGTTAGAAACACTCCCAAGATTTAAAAATGATTGTTTCTTACTTACAGCCATGTTAGATTGCACACTATTGGGTACATTAATAATTTGCTGCAAACGAGAATAAAATTCAAGTGAAAAACTGCACACACATTCCCACATCCTTGAATATTAGGTACCAGTCTCCATAATGATATTTTCCATGAAAATATTCCCACAATCCCTAGCAATATATTCCTCAAACATTTCCCAGGCAATATAGAAAAATGGTTTAATGGTTTAGAGTGACAGTAACAAAGAGCTCATTCAGCGTCACAAGATCACCACCTGGCTCTACCACTAACAAGCAGTGTGACTCAAGAAAAATCCACTTAACCCACTAACACCTCAGTTTTCTTATATTCAAAATAGGGATTGTATATCCAAAAGTTGTGATGAGTCAGGGCATAATTTACCTTATGCACTTAAACACAGTGTCTGGCACCAAATCAATTATTAAAGAGAGATTGACTTTTTCCCCCAATCCACTACATCATGCAAACTTTACAACAATTATCCCTACCAAACACATTCCAGCTGTGTTACAGGGAACTCTCAGTTTCCACAGAGGGGTATTCAGGGTTCCACTAATATTTGATTTAGCTTTCCCCCAAACATATTTAATCTCTTTTGTCAAATCTGTGATAAATTAATATACACACTCAAATAGATAACAGATCACATTTTAATGCATTGGAGACTAAAAACATTACTCAGTTAACTTGGTTTTAAACAGACCAAGAACATAGTTTCTCTCGTCATCTCAGTGCCCATATTCTACCTTCTGGTAAGTGTGTCACTGATTGGGAATGTCAGAGCGCTGCACTTCTCTCTCACATTCAAGTCTGTGCATGCTTGCTCTGGTAAAATAATACAAGTGACTTCACTAGGCTCACTTCAAAGGCAGGACACACACACATGAAAGGCAGAGATGGGCAGCATGTAACACATGAGAAGTTTTCACAGGCTTCATATACTTTTGTTTGATTTTTATATGTATGATGAGAAGCATGAGAAATTTTAAAAATGCTTTCTGATATGTATCTTTTGAACTCCTATATAGTTTAATTGAAGTGTTCTGAGATTACTTAATGTGTCACTATCATGGACACACACACATGAAAGGCAGAGATGGGCAGCATGTAACACATGAGAAGTTTTCACAGGCTTCATATACTTTTGTTTGATTTTTATATGTATGATGAGAAGCATGAGAAATTTTAAAAATGCTTTCTGATATGTATCTTTTGAACTCCTGTATAGTTTAATTGAAGTGTTCTGAGATTACTTAATGTGTCATTATCATAAAAACAGATACCATTGGGACCAGCAGTTAGTGTAATGGCTATGTCGCTGGACTCCCATGTAGTTGACTACGGTTCATGTCCCAGACCCTGTGGCTTAAAACTCACGCCAGGTGCGTGTGCGTGCGTGCCCAAGATCCCGAGAGGAGAATGGAGGAGAAGGAACTGCGGCATGGCCATCCCCCCTGGGGGGTGATTTCTCGCTTTCTGTCTCTCTGTCTCTCTGTCTGCCTGGTGAGCGCACGCACCCTATAGCAAAACTTCTCAAAAAAAAAAAAAAAAAAGATACCATTCACAACTACCTAATTTTCTTGTTGCTGTGCTGCCAGTACATATTTCAGGAAAAAATTAGATAAGGGATGTGATAAAAATTGCAGCGTTGGAACTAGCAAATGATGTAACAGTTATATCACTGGACTCTCACATAGTTGACAGCAGTTTGAGTCCCAGACCCGGTGGCTTAAAACTCATGCTGGGCATGTGTGTGTGTGCGCCCAACATCCTGAGAGGAGAATGGAGGAGGAGGGATTGCGATGTGGCCATCATCCAAGGAGATGATTCCTTGCCTTCTGTCTCTCTGGTGAACACAGACACCCTATAGCAAAAATCTTTCTCAAAAACAAACAAAAAAACTGCAATGTTCTCCATAATGCCCAAATTAAAATTTTAGTGTTGTTGAAAATAGCTTCGCTATTTTTATTGCTGCCTTTTTAATTCACAAAGTTTATAAAATGTGGACTTAGGTGATGTGTGGTGGTACACAGATGGCACCACAGTCTGAGAGGCTGGAAGCCACACTCAAGGCCTGGGATAATTTTTCTGGGCCATGCTGAGCATGCTGGGTATATTGCCTATGCCTGTAATTCTAGCTAATTGGAAGACTGGGACATGAGGGTTGTGGTATGATGAGTTTCTGTGGAAAAAATTAAAAAGTCTATCTCTGTCTCTCTGTCACTCTCTCCCACTTCCTCTTTCGTTAGTTGATCTTACATAGTATTTGTTTTGTCTCTTACTTGCTTCTTAATTTATCAAGGGTTTCTTTGGGGATTAATTTTGACTAGGACTCAATCCAAGTCTAATTTTGATAAAGTAATTTGTTAAATATTAAATATAGGTGTCTTTTCATTTCCTTTTGTAAAAATCAAAGTTGTAGTTTAGCCCTAGAATTGAAATGAATGGTGCAATATTCACCTGCAGCTTTCTCTGGAATTGCTTCTGTAGCATGATTCCTTTGTACGTTATGATCCTTTCTCTCATTGCATGTACTCTAACCAGTCGTTTTGGTCTGCATGGGCCTCTGGTCTTTGACTCTGATGTTTGTCTACAAATTGTGCAATGACTTTTGCCTAAGACAATGAAATATGGCATTGTTTGACTTGAATAATTTGTTAATATAGTGATAGAAAGACTGTAGTTTCACAGAATGACTTATTTGGAACTTACTCTGTGAGAGAATTTTGAGATTGACTTTTATTTATTTATTTTTTATTTATTTTTAAAATTTTTTTTGTCATAGGGCACCAATGCTCATCAGAGAGAGACAGAGAAAAGGAAAGTGAGAAGTCATCCCTAAGGGGGATGGCCATGCCACAGTCCCTTCTCCACCATTCTCCTCTAGACACATGCACCTGGTGTGATTTTCAAGCTTTTGGGTCCCGAACTCAAATCATTGTCAACCATGTGGGAGTACCTTAACTTCCACGCCACTTGCTGGTTCTAAGTTGAATTTTAATGGAGTCATTTTGATATATCAATTAATACCCAGGATGCAACTTGACAAAGATCAAACTTGGACCAAATTCTTTCCTCCTGTGGACAATGTTACAGTGAAAATGGTTTGTATTAAGTTGTGCCACATGTTTACTCTGTTAAATGAATTACTGAGTGACAGAGTGACCTACATTATTAGATAGTCTTCATACTTCCTTTTCTTTTTTTTGGACTTTAGAGTGTGTCCAAGTTTACAGACTACGAGTTGAAGGCCTATGCCAAAGCAGGGTCAGTGGCCGATGAAGTAATTTCATCTATGCGAACAGTGGCTGCTTTTGGTGGTGAGAAAAGAGAGACTGAAAGGTGGGTTAATTGAAATGCCTGCCACTTTCCTGAATTTTATCAATCAGCATAGTGCTCTGAATCTTCTCCACTTAGTATTGAGTGGCAGATCAACCTTGGTCTATAGCATCAAGAGGGAGCATGTGTTTTCAAGGTAGCTAGGCAGAGTAATTAGAACTGGTCAAAGAATCACAAGAAGTCATGAGCCTTTAGCAATGTTTTTCTGAAGATGTTGGAGTTGGTGATTTTTAGAAAGACAACTTAGATTAGATAGTTATTCAAATGCTAATAGTATTATGTGCCCATATCATACCTTATGTCAGTCTAGAATGCATTTAGACTACATTAAATACTAATTATATTTACTAAAAGAAAACAGACATGAGACAATACAGCTGGTCCCACAGAAATACAAGGAGGGGGAAGAATGGGCGAAATGGAGGAATTATGATTAATGGAAATGGAATTGTGCATAGATAAAAGAAACAGTGGCTAATGTTATAAAATACATAAAGAGAATGTGGTTAACAACTTACTGCATATAATGTTTCAAATGATTAAGTATAGGTATACTAAACACATTGATTTAATTATCACACATTGTATGCATGTTTAAAAATCATATTGTAGCAACTGTTATATCAATAAAAACTATTTATTAAAAAATGGAATACAAAAGATAACAGGCTACTGTGCACAATTATGCCTCAGTAAACTGGATAACCTAGAAGAAAGGGATAAATTCCTAGAAACATATAACCTACTAAGACTAAATCATGAAGAAATACTAAATATGATCAAATCAATAAAAGAAAGTATGATCAAACCAATCAATATGATCAGATAAATAATAATATTGAACAATAAGACCGAATCAGTAATAAAAATCTCTACTCAAAGAAAGAGCCAGGATCTAATGGCTTCGCTGCTGAACTCTACTGAACATTTTAAGGAATACTAGTATGAGTCCTTCAGCTCTTTCTAAAATAATAAAAGAGAAGAGAATACTTCAAACTAATTTTACAAGACTAGCATTGCTCTGATACCAAAGCCAGACAAGGCCACTATAAGAAAAGAAAATTCCAGGCCAAAATCCCTGATGAACATGGAATGCAAAAATCCTCAACAAAAATACTAGCAAACTGAATTCAACAGTATATGAAAAGCATCATTCACCATGGTCAAGTGGAATTTATCCTTGGGATGCTAGGATGGTTCAACATATGCAAAACAATAAGTGTGATACACTATAGCAACAGAATGAAAGACAAAAAAGGATGATTATTTCAATAGATGTTGAGCAAAAACATTTGACAAAATTCAACATTCTTTCATATTAAAAACTCTCAACAGTTAGGTATAAAATGAATGTACCTCAACACAATAAAAACCATTTATTACAAGCCCACAGTTAAATCATAATGGTGAAAATTTGAAAGCTTTTTCCAAGATTAGGAACAAAGCAAGAATGCCCACTCTTGCCACTTTTAGTCAACATACTATTGAAAATCTACCAGGACAATTAAGCGAGAGAAAAAATTAAAGTCACCCAATTCAGAAAGTAAAAAGTTAAGTTGTTCTTACTGTCAAACAACATGATCCTAAATAATTAAAGAAGTCCTAAAAACTCCACCAAAAAAACCCCAAACATCCAAAAAACCTGTTAGAACTCATAAATGATTTTAGTAAAGTTTCAGGACACAAAGTCAACATACAAAAATCAGTAGTACTTCAGTATAATAACAATAAACTATCAGCAAAAGAAATCATGAAAACAATTCCATTTATAAGAGATACAAAAAATTAATTAGAAATAAATATTACCAAGGAAGAAAAATGTATGTATACTTTAAATTATAGAACATTGATGAAAGAAATTAAAAATGGCATGAATAAATAGAAAGATATTCCATGTTCATGGACTGGAAGAATTAAATTGTTAAAATGTCCATAGTGCTCAAAGCAATCTAGAAATTTCATGTAATTTCCATCAGATTAAAAAGTTTCTGTCCACCAAAGGACACAGTACTTAGTGTGAATTGACAATCCTCAGAATAGGAGAAAACTTTTGTAAACTATACCTCAGATAAGGTTCCGATAACTAGAATACAAAGGAAACTAAAGTGGCTTACCTGGAAGAAAATGATTTAACTCAACTAAAAGATGGGAAAATGACTTGAATAAATAACTTTCTAAGGAAGACATATGAATAGCCAAAAAAAAGCATACAATAAAATGCTCAATATCCCTCATCATAAGGGAGATGCAGATCAAAACTACAGTGAGATACCACCTAACCCCAGTCAGAATGGTAAAGATTAAAAAAGCAAAAAATGATAAGTGCTGACAGGGATGTGGTGAAAGGGGAACTCTCCTACATTGTTGGTAGGAATGTAAATTGGCCAAACCACTGTGGAGAACAACATGCAGGTTTCTCAAAGACCTTTAAATAGAACTACCATATGATTCAGCAATCCCACTCTTGGGTATCTACCCAAAGGACAGGACAGGAGAATGCTCAGTCAGAAAAGTGCTTGCACATCTATATTTATTGTAGCATTATTCACAATTGCTAAGACATGAAACCAACCCAAATATCCACAAACAGATGAATGGATTGAAAAAGTGTGGCACATATTCCCCATGGAATATTATTCAGCCATAAAAAACAACAAGACCCTGGCATTTGATAGAAAGTGGATGAATATGGAAGATTTATTGTTGAGTGAAGCAAGTCAGGCTATGAAAGAGGGACATTGTATACCTCCACTTAACATATACTGACTGTTCACAGTCTATGGTAGAGACTGAAAGACTGGAGCACATAAAAGCATTGAAAATTGTTATGGACACTAGGGACAAAGTGGAAGGAGAGTGGGAGAGGGGAAGAGTGTAGGAAAGAAAATTTGGGGGGGAAATAGAGAGGTAAGACATTTGTGTGACACAGATACGGTTTATTACATGTCGATGATGTGTAGAATATTCTCAACTGGGCTGGTCTGAGGTATATATCATACTGGGTAAAGTCTCTTTATAATCTAAATGATGTATAGTGGTTGAAAGTATAAATAATAATAAGAAGAATAAGAAAAAAAAAGTTCAATGATGTTTTTCACAATATTAGGAAAAACAACTCCAAGATGCATAATCACAAAATATTCTAAATAGCAAAAGTAATCTTGAACATAAAAAACAAAGCTGGAGGCATCAAACTATCCAATCTCAAAATCCACTATGAAAATATAGGAATCAAAACAATGTGGTACCTGCATAAAAACAGACAGTCCAATGAAACAGAACAGAGAGCAAAACAATATTTTATGGTAAATTGATTTTTGCAAAGATGCTGAGAACATGCATAAAGGACAGTTTCTTTACTAAATAATGTTGGGAAAACTGGATATCCACATGCAGAAGAATGAAGTAAGACCCTTATATCACACCATATATGAAAAATCAACTCAAGATGGATTAAAGACTTAAACAGATTAACCTAGAACTGTAACACTACTAGAAGAAAGCATAGGGGAAAATTCCATGACTTGATCTAGACAAAAATATTTTGAATATGACTCCAAAAAACATAGGCAACAAAAGAAAAAATACACAGATGGGATTATATCAAAATAAAAATTGTTATACAGCAAAGGAATCAATGGAGTGAAGAGACAACATATAGAATGGGAGGACATATGTGCAAACCATAGATATGTTGAGAGGTTGAATTTCCATGTAGTTTCAGTTATCCATGTCCCATGGCTCCGAACCTGACCAGTTATGTCACAGCATAGCTTCTTGGACACAGGCCAGTAGGTGAGTATCTGTAGATGACCTGGTAGAAACACTAATTCTAAGTCTGAGGGGCAGGAAACACCCACTTAGTTTCATCTGCTTATTTGGAGCCAATGCATTATTTTCTGATAGAAAACATGCCATGTGACTCAAGGAAACAATTCAAACACAAATAGTATTATATCTCCCATGACCAAACATTAGAGTTGAAATTCTTTTCCTTGGGGCCACACTTAACCTGTTGTGACTCATCTGGGTAGTAATCAGCTAGGGTGTTTTCTAAGTAGCATGGTTTCAACTCTTTCATTGCCAGGTTAAAACAATCTTTAAGTAACTACACCAAGGTTATTGTGGATTCTTTCCCGCTATAGCTATTCAGGGTTTAGGATGATTTTCTAATTATTGAGTGAAACCATTGCACTGCTGCCTGTTCAAAGTATTATAACTTGACCTGCTGCTGCTGCTGAAGTTCACTCAAACATTTTCTCTTTACAGGTATGAGAAGAATCTTGTGTATGCCCAACGTTGGGGAATTAGAAAAGGGATAGTGATGGGATTCTTCACTGGATATGTGTGGTGCATCATCTTTTGCTGTTACGCTCTGGCCTTCTGGTATGGTTCAAAACTGGTCCTGGATGAGGAAGAATATACACCAGGAACTCTCGTCCAGGTATTTTGAGCTACTTGACTCAGACATAACATTTCCTACTGCTTATCCTAGAAATATCCATGGATTAGAGTTTTCGTTATTACTTAGTTACTGAGGGAGAAAAGCATCAGTGAGTTGATGCAGTCAATATGCAGAAACAAGTAATACTTATGGAATTTGTATGAAGAAGCTGAGCATTTGAAATGAAACCCACAATTTAATGATGTCCATTAACTGAAGATTTTATAGCTGTAAAATGATGATTTTCTTACTGAGTTCAAAGGGTAATATGCCATAAAAATGGAAAGTCAGTAATCTCTCAGCTAAAAATTAACAGCTCTTATCATTGTGTTTATTAATGGTACAAGATATGTACTAATGAACATATTTGTGAAACATAATGAATTACTAAACAAGTCAATAATATCCTCAACTGAACAAGTTATGTAAACATTTTATTTCTCCCCCGTGTTATGCTATACTATAGCTAATGCCATGACTCCTTTAATTTTAGAATTCCTTGTTATTCATTCAATAAGTAATTACTGAGCATCTACTATATGCCAGGTACATGCAATGTGTGGGGGTACCTGTAGTGAGCAAAAGAAATGTTTTGTTTGTTTTGTTTTGCTTTGCTTTGTTTTTGTTTGTTTGTTTGTTTGTTTTGCCCTGATAGAATTTACAGTTTCATGGAGGAGAGAAATAATAATTAAATAATCATATAAATGCATAATGAGAAATGGTGACATGCTATAGAGTAGAGGACAGGTCACCTTGACACTGAACCAGGGTAACCAGGTATGTCTGAAGTCAGGGAAGGCTTCTCATCCTATTCCCTCACCCTAGGTGTTTCCTCTTTGGTTCAGCCCCCCTCTTTTTACACCAGGTCTCTGGAGATTGTTCAAGTTTTCAGCTGAGGGGTACTTTCCAGTCAAGTCTTTTGTGTTCATCTAATATCTTATTCTCTCTCTCTCTCTCTCTCTCTCTCTTTTTTATGTGCTATACCTTTCCTTCAGAGCCCTTGTATGGCATTAAACATTTGTATTTATTATACTTGCCCCCACCACTTTCTTCCTTCAGACAGTAAGGTCCATGAGGTTAAAGTGATGGAAAATGAAGCACATGTTACATTCGGCCTAGCAGGGAGCTAGAGAGTCATTTCATGTAAGATTGTTTAATGAAGTGTTTTGGCTCCAGATTCTGAGTGAACAGGCACTGATTAGGTTAAAAAAAAAAGGAAAAAGAAAAGGTATCAAAATATGCTATACCAGAAATTTGCTAGCTGAAAGCCTGCAAGTCAAGATATTCTGCTTTAATATAAACACATTTCCAGAGAAAATGAAATAAAATTTTGATGTGCAAATAAAAAATGACTATCAGTTGTTAAAATATAATTATTCTAAGCCACTAACTTGATTTAATTAACAGGATAATGCACTAAAAACAATCTTCATATTTGATGTGTCTTTGTGACATGAACTGCTGGTATGTCTTTGAACTTTGTTTTAAAAAATTAAATATGGTGGGGCCAATAGGTGGCATGGTTGTTAAAGGCACTGGATTCCCAGATAGCCGACTGCAGTTGGAGTCTCAGGCCTGGCAGCTTGCTTTCTCCCTTTTTCTTTGTCTCTCCCTGGTCAAATTAAAAAATAATAACAAATAGCATTAAATAAATAATTCTTTTAAAAAATTAAATTTGGTAATATATAGTAAAGTGTTTTATATAATGGAAAGTGCTACTATTATTATTTAATCACTTTTTAAATAACTTAGATGTAGTTTTGTATATTAGAAAAGCCAGTGAAAGTATTGCAGTTCTCATACCTGAGCACAAAGTCTCTTGTCTTTATTGATCCAAGAACTTTTGATAGTTAGCAAGTGGGGATACCAATGGCTGACTTTGGTCCCAGCTGTTTATATCTGCTTGCTCTGTAGAAAGACTTGTATTTAGAAAACTCATCCTTCTTTTCATTCTATGTCTACACAGAGGTGTGCATGGATAACAGTTCAGATATGTGGAAACAAAGAATTAGCAGACTGAAATTCCAGTAATAAGCACAATTCCAGCCTGAAGCAGTGAATTAAAGGCCTTTTTAAAAAAGATTTATTTATTTATTTATTTATTTATTTATTCATTCATTCATTCATTCATTCATTCATTCATTCATTCATTCATTCATTCATTCATTCATTCATTCATTCATTCATTTTTTTTTTTAATTTGACCAGAGAGAGACACAGAGAGAGAGGACAGTGAGAAAGCAAGCCACCAGGTCCAGGACTCGAACCATGGTCAACCACGTGGGAGTGTCCAACACCTTAACCACCACGCCACCTGCTGGTCCCAAGTAAAGGTCTTTTGATGGGGCAGCAGTCAGCATTGTACAGGGGAAGCCAAATCCTATATTGCTGACTAGGGTTTGAGTCCTGAAGTACGCATGTGTCTAGGATCCCAATGGGATTAAGAATTGGAGGGAGGAATCAGCAGATGGCAAAGTGGTTACATCGCTGGACTCCCATATAGTCAACTTTGGCTCAAGTCCTGAACCTGGCAGCTTAAAATTCATATGGGCATGTGTATGTGCATGCCCAAAATCCCGAAAGGAGAATGGAGGAGAAGAGAAAGTGGTGTGACCATCCCTCCTGAGGGGTGATTTCTTGTTTTCTGTCTCTCTGTCTCTTCAGCAAGTGCATGTACCCTGTAGTAAAAATCTCTCTGGAAAAAAAAAAAGAATTGGAGGGAAAAGAATTGTGGATGAACAGGTCCCATTGGGGGTTGCTTTCCCTCCTTTTCCTTCCTGCTCACGAGTTCTTGGCTAAACTACTGAGCAGCAACCTATGAAGACTGAGTAGTAGTGAGTGGAGTCTTTTAATCCACTAAACTAATTAATGATTAGGTTAATCTAGTACATTTGATTGTGCACAAAATCATTACTGACTGCATGGTAATTGAGCATAAGTGGTAAGTAGTTTCCATCAATGGCTGTAATTAGCGACACTTGTGTACAGATAAAAAATGTGTTCTGCTAGGGAAATTTGAAGAGGAATTAAATGGTGCGTAAGGCTTTTATTTTATGCCCTTACATTTCAGGATTCAATAATAAGGTATAACGACTGACAATAATAGAAAGTAGCATGTATTTAGGGTATACAAGGAGTCAAGCACTGCATGAGGTATTTAATAAAATTACCATATGTAATACTCACTACTTCACTATGTAATTGGTATAATTTTACTACCACTTAAAAAATAAGATGGAGGCCATGAGGTTAAGAAAATGTACCAAGTGGCATAGAGTGGGATTGAGCTCAGGACTCTCTGCTTCTGGGGAAGCATTTTCTTGCCTTTGGATTTGTCTTCCAAGAGGCTACGGATCCCTTGTTCTCTAGTACAGTCCTGCACACCAATACAGTAGATTGTTCCACCACAGCCTCTCTTTCCACATTGCTGTACACAGGGCTAAAACATGGTAATTGGGGTAAAAAATGCTGGTTGACTGGAACATGTGCTATCTACTATGATGGTGTTTTGTCTTACTCTTTCCTAAGAACCTCCAGAGAGATGGGTTGTGTAAGGCAAGACTTGCAATGCCAGTCCAGGCAAGAGTTTGACTCCAAATCTCAATTTAGGCCTCCAGTAAGTCAGTTTATACCCTAGACCAAGAGTAAATGAACTATGTCCCACAACCCAAACCTAGCTCATCTCTTGTTTTTACAAGTAATATTTTATTTGAATGATAGTCACAATAATTTATTTACATATTTTTTTTCTTTTTTTTCGGAGAGGTTTTTGCTATAGGGCACGTACGCTCACTAGAAAGACAGAGACAGAAAGCGAGGAATCACCCCCCCCCCAGGGGAGATGGCCATGCTGCAATCCCTTCTGCTCCATTCTCCTCTTAGGATCTTGGGTACACACGCAAACATGTCCGGCATGAGTTTAAGCCACTGGGTCCAGGACTCGAATCGTGGTCAACTACATGGAAATACAACAACATAGCCAGTATGCTAACTGCTGGTCTCTAATTTATTTACATATTGTCTATGGCTGCCTTGAACTACATGGCAGTTTAAAAATTGCCCGAGCACCCACATAGCCTCAAAAATCTGGAATATTTACTTTTTGGCCCTTTACAGAAAATGTCAATCTGTGGTCTGGGACTTATAGAAGATTCCTTTGCTATGGTAGGAAGACCTCAAATGAGGGTGGTCTTAACAGCAAGTTACACCATAAGAACTGCTCTGTCTGCTCCCTTTAGCACTTCCTAAGTGTGAGACTTGGTGGTTCTGTCATCATTGTCATCGTCGTCATCGCTATTACTTAGATGACCAGCACTGGATTAATCATCTTTACACACAGCATCTCACTTAACCCTACGATGTATATACTCTCACTACAGAAAAAGAAATTCCAGCTTGAAATATTAAGTGATCTGCTTATGAGAAGAACCACCTGTCATAATTAATGAAAAAACAATGTTCGTCTTCATGTACAGGCTGGGGAAATTAGGGAGAATGTGTGAGGGGGTAGTCTATAACCTGTACAGAGCAGCCTTGGTCCTGTTAATTAGCCCAATGTATGAAATGGAGGAGTTACTGAAGAGTGAGGGAGATGGCTGCAAGGCTCTGAGGCGCTCTATGCGCCAGATGCTCCAGCCACAAGGAAGAAGGAGAGTGAAGAATGACTCTTGGAAAATTTTCCTCGGTGCAACCTAGCCAGTGGAAAGGGTCTGGCCTCTAAAAATCACCACAGACTGGAATCATTTGACTACCTGAAAAAACCTACACTTGTTCAGGAGCCAACATTTAGCCTGGCAGTAGACGGATGCCAGTGAAATCTCCTATATGGGTGTCATTTGAGTAGGACCATTCTTTGGTAGACAGAGTGGAGAAGAGGATCGTGTACCTTCTAGAGGCCAATTTGTGGAACTGCCTTATCCTCATCTTTAGAAATAGTGTTGATAAAAATAGTGCTATTTGATAAGAATATCTGGTCATGGTCAGGATGCCTTCTCCCAACATGAGATGCCTAGGCAGTAAAAGCTGGGAGCTAGGCAGAATGGCAGTCAAAATACTGGATTCAAATGTTACTCTACGTATTACATGTTGTGAGTTAGGGCAAGTTTGAGAACCCCCCTAAATGTGTTTCCTCTTTTGTTGTAGGGATTAAAAAAAGTAATACAAATAAAGTGCTTATAATATCTTATTGTTGTTTTTATTAGTAGTAGTATAGCAATATTCTAGTGACTAGTATATTAGTATCATAGCAATAGCTGTAATAGTAGGTCAATTTTGAATGTACCAACCTCTAGGACAGTCAAGCTGACTTTAGTGTCTATTGACTGGTGACCCTTTAACCAGAAAGCCATTGTAAAGCTGATTATATAATGAGCCAAGTGATCACTTCATTATTATAACCCACTTTGTGTCTGTGAGAGGACTTCAAGAAGTTTGTGGGAGGAGCCAGATAGTGGCACGTGATAAAACAGAACACTCCGTGAAGGGGACCCACGCAGAAAGGTTCCTAGTGTGCATCTGAAGACCTCCCTAAGTGTGTCAGGCATGGTGGGACCCATGATCTGGAGCTGGCTGAGGCTGGTGGAGGGTTGCAGCATCAACACCCTGTGGTTGTGAGTGCTGTCTCTCTGCCTCCGCCTCGGTCTGTTTCTCTCTCTCTCTTTATTAGTGAAAGAAATAATTTTTTTTAAAAAGTCTGTAGAAAATAGAATTAAAGTACAGTTTTATTTTGGTGCAAAAAATGTTTAAATCCATGCATAATTTTTTCATAAAACACATTTTCCCCCAATTTTTTGAAGGACCTTGGTATATGCTGACTTGATTAGACCTCTTACCCATTTCAAAATTTAAAAATAGGTTCCGTTTTATCAGAAAGTGATGTTCAGTAAAAAATACTGTAGTCTTTTAAATCATAAACAGTGGAGAAATTGGTGATGCTTTACTGGACAAACTATTCCAGAGGTTTATAAAGAGCAAAAGAGATATTTGGCTTTTAAATTTCCATAAAAAATATTTCTGAGAACTCTCTGAGTTCACATGAAAGGCTCAAATGATAGTGAATGCCGTGCACACACTGACAAAAAAAACACATGAAAACTATGTCTCTTTTCGTTTCAGATTTTCCTCAGTGTCATAGTAGGAGCGATAAATCTTGGCAATGCGTCTCCTTGTTTGGAAGCCTTTGCAACTGGGCGTGCAGCAGCCACGAGCATTTTTGAGACAATAGACAGGGTATGTAAAAGCCAAAAGTAAGCATCATTAGCAGGTTTGGGGAGGTAGGGGACCAACCCCTTAGGAATTTACTCTCGACGTTAAAACATGGGAAGGACTGTCACAGTGCTTAATTTAGCAGTACTTACTAAGTGTTGTATGAACTAGACCTGATTCTAAAAACTGAAAATCTAATAGCAAATTAGAATAAATAAGGTCCCTATTCTCTTATTCATACTGGGAGATAAACAATAAAGAAGAAAGCACATTTAAAGACAAGATGATGTGAGGTAGTGGTAAGTCAGGAAAGAAAGAAAACAGGGCAAATGTGGCAGTAATTGGTGACAAGAAAGGAGTCTCTAAAGAGGTGGCAGAAGAAGAGTCAGCCATGCAAAGGAGGACTTGGGAAGGGGTTAGTGGTGCATGGAAAGTGAGAGCTGGGGTGGTATTCATGGAAGAAAGATCTCTAGGGTGGGGGAAGGCTTGGCGAATTGAGGAAGCCCAAAGAAGTCTATAGTGATTAAATGGAGTGAGCAAGGGGCAGAGGCTAGAGAGAGGAGAAGGGGCCTGATCCTGAAAGCCTCTAAGACCAAGCTCTTAAGATTGGAATATCTTCTGAATGGGGCAGAAAGACTACATGTTTGTAAAGGGTGTTGACAGTCTAATATTCTACTGGCTGATTACTTAAAGCACCTTAGAGGTCAACCTGGGAGTCAAAAGCCAAACACAGGAGGGGAAGCTGGCAACATTCTTTTCCTCCTGTGAATAAAATGGGCTAAGAATCAGAAGTCCTGGAAATGGAGGTGCTCTGTGAGTCTCTCGAGCTATCAGTATATTTGCTGTAATCTGCCTGAGGAAACCGTTCATTGCTCTATCTGCTTTAGATCGTGGGGTTTCATCCTGGGATATGGAGAGATTGTTGAAAACCATATTAAAATATTGAGCTTTTCAATTCTTCCTTATTCTTAGGGCTGTTATATGCTCAATTGAGATGAAGTCTCTGCAAGAGCACTGAAACTAATTCTGAACATTAAGGCATTTTAAGATTTTATTATCCTTATTAGAAGGAAGTAAATCACACTATACCCCTAAATAGAACTAGCAGGACAAATTTTTGTTACTTTATTATTTAGTTGCAGAAGAGGTAAGAAGCTGACCTTAGAAGGACCAGCAAATGGCGTAATGGTTACATTGCTGGATTCCTATGTAGTTGCTTGTAGTTCAAGTCCCAGACCCAGTAGCTTAAAAGTCGTGCCAGGTGTGTGTGCATGCATGCCCAGATTTCCAAGAGGAGGTTGGAGGAGAAGGGAGTGCTATGTGGCCATCCCCCTGGGGTCGTGATTTCTTTCTTTCTGTCTCTGTCTCTGGTGAGCATGTGGTCCCTATAGCAAAAATTTCCCCCTTAAAAAAAAAAAAAGAAGAAGAAGAAGAAGAAGCTGACCTTAGACTGTATCAGTAGCAGGACGTGGCCCTCACTCTTATCTAATTAACAGAAAGGTTAGGTTTTAGAGTAGGCTGACTACTACAACAGAGTTAAAATTTAGGAGGTCAGTTGAATGTTGGGGTATTTGAATACACCACTTGAAGAGACAATCTTGGTCATTATTTACAATGCATACTCAAATGTACAATGCCGTTGGACCTCAGCTTGGTTGAATAGCTGTGTTGTTATAAGAGAGAAACTTATCTCTCTGAGAGTCCTGTACTTCAACTTCCTGTCTAGTTAGATTATGATGACAATCACATACATTTTTTTAAAGTATTTTAATATATCTTGTATATTGTTTCCCATAATAATCGCTCAATAAACTTAATATATAATAATGTATTATTATATATTACACATTAATTATATGTTAAGTACTACATATTTCATATTAATAAATCATATATTATATAACATTATTAATGTTATTTTATACACTATAGTATATTATTATGATATATAATAATATATAATATCTCATAGTAATAACTTAATATATGACACTAATTCAATAAATTAATACATAAAGTATAGTATGTATGCTTTTACATTATTATATCATATATAATATTATTAAGCTCATTTGCCAGCTCTTCATATCCATGGTTTGGTTATACATTTTCAGATTCAATCAACCCCAGATAAAATCTTTTTAAAAGATTAGAAAATAACAGTGCAATAAAAACATACAAATAAAATATACAGTATAATGATGGTTTACATAGATTTACATTGCTCTAGGTATCATAGATAATCTAGAGATGATTTAAAGTATATGTTAAGAGGTATTTAGGATATATGCAAATCATAACATGATTTTGTATAAGGGACTTGAGCATCTGCAGTTTTGGGTGTCCATGAGAAATCCTGGAAGTAATCCTCTGTGGCTACCAAAAGATGTCTGATAGTAACATAGTATCAGCTCATAGTAATGTCTCAGTAAGGAGTAGTGATTATTATTGGTATTATGAATAAATATTTAATATTTATCCCAGCAACTTAACTTTACCATATCTCTGCAATGTTTTACTGCTCATTGTTCTTTCTGTTTTATGAGTAAATTCAAACTAAGATGGCCAGAAAATGTATGTCATACACGCTGTGCTACCTCCCTTTTATATTTGATATTCCACTCTAGAAACCAGTCATTGACTGCATGTCAGAAGATGGATACAAGTTGGATCGAATCAAGGGTGAAATTGAATTCCATAATGTGACCTTCCGCTATCCTTCGAGAACAGAGGTGAAGGTGAGTGCATCTTCCTCCTGGAAACAATGGACATTGTTTTCTTCAATGATTCTTTTCCAGAGCCACAAGTACGTGTATCCTGAAGCCTGACTCGGTTTTCAGGAACAAGGAACAGAAGCATGTTTCTCTGGATATGTCCTCAGGTGTTACATCATCGCAGGTGACACCACATTCCTCTGTGATAACTGTACTGTGCAAATCCCTGGGTCGGAACAGCCTGGCAGCACATTCAGGTTGAGCCAACTGTATGATGCACCTTTGAAATGACTGGCAGTTTCTGTCATTATAAGCATTGTAATTAAACCGCAAAGCATTTAGAACAACAAGAAGTACAGCGTGGTCATCTCCTTAGGATTGCAGAAGGTGGAGCACGCTGAGTATGTGATATGAGGTGGCAGAGGAAGCTGCTGTCTGTAGTTTTTTACTTCCTGTCTGTAAGTTCATCAGAGTCACTGGACCAGTCCTTGCGGAAAGGTAACTTTGTAATATTAAGCTCACGTGTCCTGTAACTACGGGATTGGTCAGGACACGTGGTGAAGCAAATTTAGTTTTCCTGCACCTACAGAACTTGTATCTTGAAGGGCAGCTTAACAGGAAAATTAGGATCTATTCTCCTAGAATGAGCTGGTTTTAAAATGAAACCTAATCCTCATTTTAAAGAGTGTCTCTAGCTAGCAGAGACAACTATTGTCTCTAAGAAAATTATTTTCTTAATAATAACTTACTATCTATTAAGATAGTAATAATATCTTAATACTATCTTAATAATATTCCCAGAGAACCAAATATTATCTTGTTAGCATAACTTATTCTAATGCTGTTACATATACTGTAGGTGTACTGCATGTGTGTGTATCTATTTCTATTTGTGCTTTTTTTAAAAGACAAGATCTTGCTGTGTGGGTATCCTCCTTCCTCAGCCTCTTGAGTTGCTGGGATTACAGAAACACATACACATAGCTCCCTACATGTCCATGGGGGATTGGTTCCAGGCCCTCTGTGGATACCAACATCTGCAGATGTGCAAAGTCCTTGTGTAAAGGATATACTTTTTGCATATCACCTATGCAAATCCTCTGATTTACTTGCAATCTTCTCTAGTTTACTTATAATATATAATACTATATAAATACTATGTAAATAATTGCCATACTGTCTTGTTTAGGAAATAATTTAAAGCTTACACATGTTTATTACAAATAAAAATAACTTTTAAGTACACACACACACACACACACACACACACATATATATATATATATACATTTTCTCTTTTACGATAGAGAAAGAGACAGAGGTCAATATTTCTGACAGATTCTTGCCCAGTTGTGATTGTCTTCAGTTTCTCAATTAACTGGGATCACAGACACCACTGTAATCATGTCTGGTCTATTCAGGTTGGCCTGGGAACCAAACCTGACTTTCCTGTGCAGTATCCAGTCTCCCAAATGGTGATGCTGTATGCCATAGTTGGGCCTTTTTTTTTTTTTTTTAATAAAGACTTTTTAAAAAGTTTCTTCTCTTTCTTTCTTTCTTTCTTTCTTCTTTCTTTTCTTTCCTTCTTTCTTTTTCTCATTTTCTTTCTTCCATGAAAGAGAGATAAGCACCCCCAACAGAGTCTTTACAGCATGATCCACACCCAGTCTCAGCCAGCTCAGATCATTTGTACCCAGTGTGTACAGGGAGGTCTCTGGATGTGAATACAAGACTTTCCCAGGTAGATCCAGTTGTATTATCACTGTGCCATCACCTGACTCTTACCTTCTTTTAAAAATACTGCTGGTATTTGAATACGAAGGGCCCACTACATATAGCTTTGCTTGTTATCAATGGATATTGCTTTGGGACATAAGGATAGAGCCTCTTTGAAAGTCTCGTAACTTGCAGCCTGATTGTCTGACTTGACTCACAGTAGCAATCTAAACTTTGTTGTTTTCTTTCCTCTCCAGATTTTAAATAACCTCAGCATGGTCATTAAATCAGGGGAAACGACAGCTCTGGTAGGATCCAGTGGAGCTGGGAAAAGTACAGCACTACAGCTCATCCAGCGGTTCTACGACCCCTGTGAAGGCATGGTGTGTGTCTCCCAGGAACTTTCCGACACACAGGGACAAGAGAGGGAGCATGGGGATGCGTTTGCCAAGTAGGAAGCCTTCCAATACACTGAGACTATCCTGGCACACACATAGACTAAATGATTTTTAACTGAACTGACGGGACGACCTCCATGCATGGTGATAGTATTCGTTGTATAACCAGTTAATTCCATTCAAAGTGGCATTGTTGCCTTTTAGTGCACTATCTATTCCAGTGTTTCTTTGTATTTTATCAAAATCATTATTGTTTCTTTAAGTTCTAAGAATAGGAAAGCCAATATGGCTAGAAATTGGCAGAAAGTAACCCTTGATCACTACTTCAAGAAGTTTTTTATTTTTTTTTTTAATGTAATTTCACAAACTATTTAGTTTCTTTTTCCTGGTGTCTACTTAACTATAAATGTAGAAACCAGGAAAACAAATAATACTAATAATTGCCATTTATTTGTCACATGTGGAATGTCAGGTCCTTTATAAAAATAATTTTTATTTTCACAATAACTCCCAAAAGTACACCTGCCCATTTTACAAATGAGGAAGCAGAGAGTTAGAGAGATTGTGACTCGCCTCAGATCATTCAGTTAGTAAGTGACTAAGCCAAGATTTGAACCCAGGTATTTTGGGTGCCAAAGCCCATGTTCTTCATGCTTCTGTCTCAAAGTTGCAATGACTTTTTTTTTTATCATGCATATGATGGAACACCAACATGGAAAACATAAGGGAATTTTCCTGTGTGATAGTCATTTCATTTTCTGATTGGGTATATTTTCCTACATACCACCATAACTATGCACTGAATATAGAGAAACCATGATTGCTTGATGTAAGATTTTAATTTTTTTGCTAATAATGATTTTTATTTGCCCTCACTTATAGCCTCTGTGGCTTTTGAGCAGCAAAGTGTTACTTGATGAATCTGGCCAGAATGTGCAATTAACTGTAAAGCATGTATGTGAGATAGGGACCATTGCTTATTTTCATTGTATCTTTGGAAGTCTAATTTTGGTCACGACTTAAAAGATAATAAAAATATTCAAAGTATGGCAAATAACTGAGTCTACCCTTCACTGAGGAATTAGAAACTTGTTCATTCCTGGGCCAATTAAGTGACCTGTACATCTTCTGTGTTTCTCCAATGAATTGTTCTGCAGTTATTCTTAATTTCAACCTCTTATTGTTATGTTTATATAAACAGCCACATTCCAAGAGGAATTGTTTGTGTTACATTGTTTTTGGTCTCTACTTTTTTTCTCATTAGTCAAGTACAACCTACTATTATGACCCAGAACCAAGAAGAATTCCAAGAGGTGTGATGTTGTACTCATGTTCTCTAGGTGACTCTGGATGGCCATGACATTCGGTCTCTTAACGTTCAGTGGCTTAGAGATCAGATTGGAATAGTGGAGCAAGAACCAGTTCTGTTCTCCACCACCATTGCAGAAAATATTCGCTATGGCAGAGAGGATGCCACAATGGAAGACATAGTCCAAGCTGCCAAGGCGGCCAATGCCTACAACTTCATCATGGACCTTCCGGAGGTACTTCTGGATTTTTGTTCCAGGAAGAAATCTAAAACTTGTAGAAGAAAACAACAATTACACAGTAATATACATTTCTTTTCATCTGAATCCTGAAGCATTAAATTCTTAGTGTCAAGTTTTAGTTTCATGCCTGGAAAAATGACATGAGTTTTCCCTTTCATCTAAAGACATGTCATTTATATGTCGAAACCTACCAAACTGAAGAGGTTTCATTTGAAAAACTCCTTTTGTTGTTAATATACTTAAAAATCTACCCAAACTGGGAAATTTTCTTTTAAAAAATTTTATTTTTTATACAATTTCCTAATTCCATCCATTAAGCATTTGTCTAAGCAGATGCTAAATTTATCATGTGATAATAACTTGCACAATGCCCTTTATCCTTAACATTCATTCATCTATTCATTCCTAGAGAGCAAGAGAGAGAGAGAGAGAGAGAGAGAGAGAGAGAGAGAGAGACATCTCCGACAAGGTCTCCATACTACAATCCATCCCCATTCTAGCCAAATCATTCTCAGCCCCTGACTGTCCTAAATACTTTACATCTATTACTTCATTTAACCCCCACGACCACTCTGCCAGGCAGTTGCTATTATTATCCCCATCTATAGAAAAAAAAAATTGAGGTTCTAGAAGGTCAAATAACTTGGTCAATATTATACAGCAAAGAAAAAGAGATAGGTACTATGTGGCTGGTCTAGTTCCAGAGTCAGTGATCTAGAACACTTCCTATTCAGTCTTCTAAATTCTATTTATGAGCAGGATTATAGCTATAATGATACAGTGGCTAAAAAATATAGAGCTTTAGAATCAGATTGCCTCAATACAGTGTGATTCTCGTAACTTCTTTACTTCCAAGTTTTATGAACATTTTGCAAGTTACTTTCTAGACCAGCGTTTCCTTATTTACCAGCTGTGAATAACAATACTTTACCCATGGGTTGCCAGTGAGGACTAAAGTAGATGGTATGTCTAAAATATCAGCACCATGCTTTATCTTTATAGATGTTCAATTCATGTTGGCAAATAATAAGCAGGATAAGTATCTGACTACCAACACATCACTATTAAATGAGATACTCAGTAACTACTTGCTATCTATGGCAACGATTATAAAGCTAGGTTGACCTTTCATTGACAATATAAAGTCAGCTTTTCCATTATATTTGCTATATTGTCTGACTATAAAAAAGAGACAAGAATTTGGTCTGTGGTTTAATCCTCTAAGATGGATTTTCAGGACCCTGATCAATTTTTACTTTGGTTGAAAAATTTTATTTGAAGTTGAGGTAAAGAGGAACATTTCCACAGTCTAGTGAACCTCAGAATAAAAGCATACCCCAATTTCTTCATCTCTCACACACATATTTGTTAGACGTAACCTGTTTTCGGAAGGGGTATTTCTTTCAGTGAAAGTTGGACTTGTGAAAGTTGATGCTTGAGGAGAAAGTGACTATAGAAAGGGCTGCAGGCTGGATTGTTGGGAGGAGCCATCAAATTCCTCTCTATGACTGGTCTCATCCTCTCTCTAGAAATTTGATACCCTTGTTGGCAAAGGAGGAGGTCAAATGAGTGGTGGCCAGAAACAAAGAGTAGCCATTGCCAGAGCCCTCATCCGAAACCCCAAGATTCTACTTTTAGACATGGCCACCTCAGCGTTGGATAATGAGAGTGAAGCAATGGTACAAAAAGCACTGAGTGAGGTTTGTGGAAAGTCTGAATTTATTGTAGAGGTTTGTTTATGGACATGCTTGTGCTGCTAAAGGAAAAGCAGCTCACTGGGAGGGAGGGTTGTGATACTACAATGGCCCCAGACAGTCTGATCATGTAGAAAAATATTGGCTGACTACAATCTTCTGCAGAGATAACAGAAGACAGTTATGATTTGCTTAAAAAGCATACACACTCGTAATCTGTGATTTTTAAAATTTCCTTTTTTTTTTTTTTTTTTTTGGTTTTTAGGTGTTGTATTAATCAGTTGTAGCATCTGTACCAATGTGTGATGGGGTTTGTGGCTGTATTCTGATGTCCGCACAGCCTACTTAGTGATATTCCCAGGGACCATGGTTCTGACTCCCCTGTGGATTCTGAGAGGACCTTCAGGTCAATGTCAGCTCTGTCTTCTAGTCTTATTTATGGTACGCTATACATTCTTACAGATTCAGCACAAGCATACGATTGTTTCCATCGCCCATCGCCTATCCACAGTCAAAGCTGCAAATACCATCATTGGCTTTGAACACGGCACAGCAGTGGAAAGAGGCACTCACGAGGAACTGTTGGAAAGGAAAGGCGTTTACTTCACTCTTGTGACTTTGCAAAGTCAAGGGGATGAGGCCCTTCACAAAGAGAATGTAAAGGGCAAGTGCCTTTCCCCTTACTCTTATACATGGCGCCGGTTAACATTTATAGTGGCTTTCTATGCATTTTATTATACACTGCTTTGTGTTCCTAACGGGCCTCGCAGGCATAATATAAATGAGAAAAGAAACAACTGAAGCTCAGGAGGCTGATATTTGATTAAGTAAAAGATCTAAATCCAAAGTCTTCTACTTTTCCATCCCCTTTTCTTTACTCTTTGCAAATAGAAGAGGCTTCCTAAAGAGTGTCTTGCACATAATAAGAGTTCCATTCTTATTGGCTGAGTGAATTAACCAATGGCTAAACAGTATTATAGTTTCCAAATGGAGATAAATACTTTAGATTCCAGTGCATCTTCTCTTAAATCAACCTGAATTTTCAGATTAACTAAACTAAATAAATTAACTAATAAATTAACTAAATATAATTAACAAAATTTGTGAACTCCTTTGAGTATAACTACTGTATATGATTAACATGTGTGAGTTATTCTAAATAGGCTTTTGAGGAATTTGATGGCTCTGTAACTTCTTTTTTTGCCATTTCTAGTGGGCTTTGCTTAGATTTTTATGACTCATGTTAAAAGATACTTATTTCTGTAGAGGTAACAGGTTATTATATGGTTCAAATGACTTGAATATTTGGAAAATGTTAAACTAAAATTGTCAGACAAGTTATAAGTCTTATTTATTGCAGTGAAGTTAATAGAATGTTTGGCATCAAATATAGTAACTGTATTCTAGGCAAGCAGTAAATAATTCCCTGTAGAGGTGGTTCTGCTTGTTGTAAGTACTGAGGAATTGCTCATGTTGTGCTGAACAGGAGAAGATACCACCGACGGTAACAAACTTCAGAGGACCTTTAGCAGAGGGAGCTACCAAGAGAGTTTAAGGTAAGCTCAAGCCAAGAGGCAGATTTTTAAGTTTTCAGCTATAGTCAGGAGCCCTTTGCAGCTATGCTCCTTAGGCAATATCTCAGGGGTAACAAGGAGAATCATAAGCAGATTTCTGATCTTGTGTTATATGGACATGCAAATGAACCTTTTCTTATCTTTAAGATGAACCACATGGCATTAATTCTAAGTAGATTACTTATAGGTTATTATTAAGATCAGATATCATTTCTAATATAAACATTTTTTATTTGGCAACAACTTCATAAATTCTATATTTTGGTGACTTTTGGATGAGAAATCCAGAAATATAACCTATGTATAAGTAACTATTAATCTCCTTCAGAGAAAGAAATAGAAGTCTGAATAAAAATGTCTCATTATGGGGACCAGCAGATGATGTAATGGTTACGTCACTGAACTCCCACGTAGCTGACTGTGGTTGGAGTTCCAAACCCAGCAGCTTGGAACTCACACTGGGTGCACTTGTGTGGTGCCCAGGATCCTGAGAGAAGAATGGAGGAGAGGAGATTGTTGTGTAGCCATCCCCTAGGGGGTGATTTCTTGCTTTCTGTCTCTCTTCTCTCTGGTGAGTGCATGTGTCCTATATCGAAAATCCCTCTTAATAAAAAGTCTCACTATGTATGCAGACAAGATTTTTAGTTAGTTTGTTTTGCTTTTTGCAGAACAATAACTAAATGAAATGCTCATTTGTATCATTTCCTTGGCTTTAACCTTCCAATGGCTGAGTCTCTCTCCAGCCATATGTTTTAGGTACAAGAATAATTCAATGAATAACAGCAACTCATTTTCTAAATAATAATGTTGAGAGAGTATGTGAGTATTTATTCCTTAAATTAGCTGTTTTTATTTACAGTGAGAAGTGGTACACAGTTTCTGAGTCATGTAGGAGTAGCTGTAATAGGTTTCTGGAAAGGAATGTGATAGAATTTGTACTTTGCTGTTTATGGTAGATTACATGGGGAGCCAACTGTCAGGTAAAAACCCCTGCCTAGCAGGAGTGGGATAGTTTGGGTATTGGGGAGCGGGAGAGACTTAGAAATACTGTATAAAAGTAGTAAGAATCCAAGGGGACAAGGATATAGATCTTCCCATGCTCAGAAAAGGGAGTCAGTCAATTTGACACCTTCTCCTTCTCTTACCTCTTACCTTTATGCATTCTTTGGGGTTTACTTTTTAGACCCATGGCCTTAAGTCTCCCCCCATTATGCACCTTGCTCTCTCCAGGTGACATGAGTCTATTCTGTACATCTTCTGGAAAAGATAATCCCATCTTAGTTGCCAAACCCAAAGAAAAAGACTCTGTTGCTGTAGAGGTTCAAGCCAGGTGAGAGGGAATGGGGGTGTCCCAAAGACCAGTTTGTTGGCAGGAACTGGGGCTGGGAAGGTGTTACATGCTCAGCTATGAGTCTTGGCAACAGTGCAACTGCAAAAGTGAGGAGAAGGGAGGCCTTGAGATAAATGCATGGTGCTGAACCTGGGTGACTAAGAGGATGGCAGGCCATTAACAGAATGTGGGAACAAATTAGAATAATCAAGTTGACATGACATCTAGCCTTAAGGTGAGATGAGCATATAGCAGGCAGGTGCCGTTTTGATATTTGTTTTTGTCTAATTTCACAAGGATACAAAGTGGTAGAGAGAGACATATTAATAGCTTCATCTCATTTGCGCTTACGCTGTTGATGTAGGTCTCCTTATCTCTAACATCTCTCTTTATATCACCCCAGATTAAGCTTTCTAAATCATGGCTGCTTTTTCACTTAAAAAAAAAAAAGGAAAAAAAATTCCCGGATGGTGAGTACACTCACTGGAAAGAAAGACTCAGAGAGATCTCAAGAAAACACTCCTCCCTCCTTTAGGGATTTTGAACATGACTGCACATGCACCCAGCATGTTTTTCAAGCTGTAGGATCCAGTGACTCTAACCACAGGGCTAACCATGTGGGATCCATTTACCTTAACCACCAGGCCATGGACTGACCCCAACACAGCTTTGATCGTGTCCCACCTCCCCTGTCTTCAATATTGCCTGTATCATTTAAGAGTTTCTTTGCAATGATTGAAAACCAAATCCAACTTTTAATTTTTAAAGGGAAAGAATCAGCTCACATAACTAAATAGTGTTTTGGCTTCAAACAAATCTAGAACTTTAGTGCTTTGTCCAATGTAGACATAGTTTCACTCTCTTTCCTTCTCAGCTCCATTTTTCACCATTGGCTTCATTTGTCAGGAAGCTTCTTTCTTTGAGAGTCACAACATAATCCCTGAACTTTTACTTAGAGGTGAATGAGAGTGTCCTTTCTGGGATCTTAGGGGGAAAAGTAAGAAGCAATCATTTCCTCCTTTTTCATGTACTAGGTATATTTAATGAGTAACCCTGATCTCTTCCTTTTCCACACTTCTGTTTATACTCTTCTTTCACCCAGAAATACTCTTCTCTCTGTTCTGCAAATACTCTAATCCTACCTTAACCATCTCTTCCATGAAGCCTTTCCTGGTTATACCTGCTATACACTTTTTTTTCCTTTGAATTTCCAAAATTGTACTTCAAATCTGCCTCATGGCACTTACCACATTCTTCATTCCATCACAGTGATGTACATGCATTACTCTTCAATAAGATGTAAACTCCTGCCTGTGAGTGAACGTCTCTGTGTTTCTCATGGTACCTGGCTTAGTTTGTGTATCGTACATGTCCAATAAGCTTCTGTTGAATGAAGAAAGAGATGAATGAAAACATTAAGTTAAATTATACTTCAATAAGATTTGTATTAATGCATCCAAAGAGGTAGTACAGGACCTGGAGAAAATCTCACTAGGGACCCTATTGGTTCCTACCAGCTCATTTGTATCCAGGTGGCATCTTGCTAAAGTAAACACAGGTATGACAGAGAGAAAGAGAGAGAGAGAGAGAGAGAGAGAGAGAGAGAGAGTATCAAAACTACAATCTATGACAGAGAGAGGTAAAGAAATGAACCACTGCCATGGTGGTAATTAGCAGAAACATGTAAATATGGCTGGCTGTATTTGCATCTTGGACCTTTTTTTTGTTTTGTTGGTGAATTGATGACCCTCCCTAGCTGCACTCTGAGTCTGGGTCCAACAGATTCAGGTTGCTGGGGCCCAAAACAACCAGCCTGATTAGCTCTGTCCTAAGACTGCCTCTGTCAAACCTAACCCAGAAACTTCCTTACCTGGTTGCCATGTGACCTACCTTACCAAACATTTCTGTTTATTTGACATATGTGATGTAAATTTGGACACCAGTTGAATCCTGTTCCATCCTACCCACAATCAAGACTTTGATCTTTCTGTTTGTTTACAGAGCTTCTATCCGGCAACGCTCCAAGTCTCAGCTTTCTTACCTGGCACATGAGACTCCATTAAACGTGGTGGATCATAAGTCTACTTACGAAGAAGATAGAAAGGTCAGGCTCCAATTGGTCATGTGGGGGAATGTATGAAATCTCTCCTGGGGACTGTTGTGTGCCCTATAAACCTGAGCATATGAGTTTTCTAGACATATATCTAGTAAACTTTCATTTACTAAGTCGCGCCCATTGGAGGAATCCATTAGGACCTAATGAAAACTCTAAACTTTATACTGATTTTAAAAAGTAACATATTAGCTAACCAATCACTATTTTTTTTTGAAAGAAAGAGATATTTCTGCTATAGGGCATGTGTGCTCACTGGAGAGACAGAGAGACAGGAAGCAAGAAATAACTCCCTGGGGCGAGGGATGGCCATGCCGCAATCCCTTCTCCATTCTCCTCTCAGGATTTTGAGCACACACGCACATGTACCTGGTGTGAGTTTTAAGCCACCAGGTCTAGCACTTGAACCATGGTCAACTATATGGGAGTCCAATGACATAGCCTTTACACCATCTGCTGGTCCCTCTAACCAATTACTTTTAAGAATACATATTAATGGGACCAGCAGTTGGCATAATGGTTGTGTCACTGGACTCCCACATAGTTGTCCATGGATTGAGTCCCAGACCTGGCAACTTAAAACTCATCCTGGGCATGTGTGTGCATGCTCAGGATCCCAGGAGGAGACTGGAGGAGGGGGGACTTCAGCGTGGCCATCCTCCCAGGGGATGATTTCTCATTTTCTGTCTCTGTGTCCCTCTTTGTCTTTCCGGCAAGTACATGCACCATATGGCAAAAATCTCTCAAAAAAAATTAAAAAATAAAAGAAGAAAAAGAAGAATACATATTAACTAAAGTTAGACTACTAAAGATCAATAGTGTTTGATAATCATAAGAACATAAACATGTTACATATACTTAACAGGTTTTTGTTTTATGTAGTATCCTTTTAAAGTTTTCATGAATAAACCAAATATTCTTTTCTCAAGTGTCAAAATATTTTAAACTCTAATAAAATTGGCAAAAGCAGATCAGAAAAGATATTTGATAGGACTAGATCTTACACAGGTTATCATGATTTTGAATGAATGCAGGCCAATTAGGTTTTACAGGCATTTGCTTACTTCACACAATTTGGTGGTGTTTCAGGATGCCTTTAAAATAACGCTATGGATTTTAACATAATTCAAAATAGCATAAAAATGAAAGATATAGGAGAGGAATGAACACACAGAACAACCAAAATATTTATCAAAGAAAGTCAGAAAATATTTGAATTACAAACACATCCATCATGCGTGATATAATTTCGAAGTCTCTGATCAGATTCCAACATGTGACACCATTAAGTAGTAGTTACCAACATTGTTTGGCAATGGAAAATTTGGAATATAGTACTACTTATGACTTTATGACTATGAAAGGTGGATTATTAAGACTCTCTTTTGGTTTTAATATATTATACTGAATGAATAGAGGTCCCAATATCTAATAAAGTAGGTTTAAATACATTTCTTTTTCTCAGAAGTAGCAGGATGAATTGCAGTGTGAAAAAAACATATTTAGAAAGTATGGTTTCTTCTTGTACCTTGCTGTTTAAGATTAACCTCCTCTTCTAGTTCTAGAAATAGCTATTTCATTTACATCTGTGGTGCTTCTACAAATAACTATAAGATACATTATATAAGAATAAAAATTTAATAGAATTTAAAGGGAGAAAGAACCAACACTACATTGAAATTCCAAACCTAGCAGTACCAACCAAATTCAATTTTAGCATTTGTATTTATTTTTTTCCCCTAGTTCCTGGGTATATGTTTGATGATAAAAGTAAAAGAAGAGAGAAGGAGGTAAGGGAAGGAAAACCTGACTTTTTCATAGTTGTTGCTTAAGCTGGTAGATGGCCAAACACAGTTGTAGAGAAACATCACATTTCCCGGAGATCTGGAGATCAGATTCCCATATAGTTCTGATGCAGGAAAAACTCAGACAGAAGCCATTCAAATAAAAGGAAATAAAATATAGGGGTTAGGAGACCAGCCAGTGGCATAGTGATTAAGGCACTGGACACTCCCACATAGCTGGCCACAGTTCAAGTCCCGGACCAGCTGTCTCTCTTTCTCTCTCTCTCTCTCTCTCTCTCTCTCTCTCTCTCTGTGTGTGTGTCTGCTCAAATTTTTTTAAAAATTAAAAATAAATAATTTTTTTTGAGGGAGAGATTTTTGCTATAGGGTGCGTGTGTTTGCCAGAAAGACAGAGAGAGAGACAGAGAGACAGAAAGCGAAAAATCATCCCCCAAGTGGGTGATGGCCACTCCACAATCCCTTCTCCTCCATTCTTCTCTTGGGATCTTGGGCATGCATGCCCATGTGCCCGGCATGAGTTTAAGCCACCGAGTCTGGGACTTGAACCTCAGTCGACTACATAGGAGTCCAGTAACATAGCCATTATGCCAACTGCTGGTCCCTAAAAATAAATAATTCTTAAAAGAAAAAATATAGGGGTTAGTTTTAAAGACATTACAATATCCATAGTATATTTTAGTCACCGACATTATAAATTAAGAATAAGACAATTAAACACAATTAAATGTAAACCAGTATAATTTTTTAAGATATGCCACTTTATATTTTCTCTTTAGTAAAGGGAGATTAGGAAGAAGAGAGAGAGGGAGAGAAAAACAAAAAAGAAGAAAAGCCAATGTGATTTTGCTAAAGCACCAAGAGGAAAAGGTCTTCTATCAACACTACTAGTTTGTATGCTATTTATATTAGAGTCCTTTAGATTAAAAAGTATAATTTTTAAAGAAAGAAACAATAGAATTAGGGTTTATACTATCTTATTTATGGAATTTCTAATCCCAAATAACACTGTTGATTTACTCATATAAATGTTGCTCACTTTTGGCATTTTAAAGTATTTTAATGCTTCACTAAGCTCTGGAGCCCAAGCATTGGTGAAATCTTTTCTTTTTCTCATTTTGATGGAGAAGGCCTAACCTTACCTTCTGTAGTTTGCCAAGTGTTCCATGACTTTTCTGAAGGTCTTCTTACATAAAGGAGTTATCTCCACCTTGTGGGCTGCTAGAGTATTGACTCTTGACAACAGGAGAGATGGTTTCATACGTCCATGCTCCTCCAGTCTAAGTGGGGTGACTTGCCCAAGATCTGACCATTGTTGACTGGCTAAGACTGTAGTCCATTTCGTCTCATTCTCTGAGCTGTACATTCAGCTCCCGCGAATGAGGTCAGATCTCAGTTAGAATCATAAAATTAAGATTAGGGAAAGCATGCAGCCTAGAGGTTTTAGTATCTGATATTTAGACATCTCTTCCGGTGAAACTAAAAAATAAGAAAGAATATATATAATATCAAATCAGAATAAAATATTAAATATCCATAATTTCATCACACTTAACTTATAAACTAGGATGTAGTCAGTGGTTAAACAATAGGAGAGTAACAGCACCTATTGCTATCTTTATCCGTTCATTTGGAAAACCTCTGATCCTTTGTTACCATTTCTTGTCATGAAGTCTTAAAGTTATCATCAAAGCAGGAGACCATTGTTGATTGGAATCCAGGAGCGAGTGTCATGAAGTATAGAAAGCAGTATATAAGATTTAAGTAGGAAGTCGCATATTTTCCCGTGGCCTATATAAGGAGATGTAAGGAAGGAAACTGGGAGAAATCCAGTATCTAGCACTGAATCATTTACACAGTAGATGAGCAATCAGTATTTATTAAATAAATGTTTTATTGCATACATGTGCAATAGGCATAAAAGTTGTATTCATTCTTCTATCCTATAAACATTGATTGCACTTATCAGGTGCAGATAAAGAAGAGCTACTGTCACTCTCCCTTCCACGAGTTGCTGACAGGTACTTTTTTACATATGTTAAACAAACAAACAAAAAACTAAGCTTTGTGCAACTGCCAGTTCTACTATAGAGATATAAACTGTGCAATGAGGAAATATATATAAACTTTAAACTTCTACCTCACTCTATGAGTTACTGATTTGCTGGTAATTTATTTATCTTTCCTTTATATTCAATTTTACAAAGGCAGAGGAAAAATTGTCCTTACAGAATGATTTTAATTCTATTTTATATAGTTTTCTTTTATTCTTCTCTGTTCTTTAAGCTACATCAAATATTGGGTTGTCAGGAAAGTCATGACATGTTTTTTCTATTTTGTCTATGCAAAGATGTGTCATGACTTTTCTGACAACCCAATAAAAATGCAGTCAAAAGTCCATTACTTAGGGCCAGATATTTTAGTTTTTATAACATTCAAGCTTGACAGCTGCCTTTTGTGTAGATATGTGGGGGGTTATAGAACAGCTTCCTTTAAAAATCTAACTTTTAGTGTAGGGGAACAAAAGGAAATTATTCAAAGTAATTACATTTTAAATTTATTTATCTTGAAATGAAAACTACGGTACAAATATTATATTGCAACAAATGTCTCTATTGTTGTTTAGAGTTAGAAATTCCTTTTGCCCCCAGGTCAGGAAAATTTCCATCCTATCAGGCTATGGATGGACCATCTTGTGGGGCAATGGTCCCTGGAAATTCTGGAGTTTAATGTTACTAGTGAGCAGGCAGAATTTAGTGAGTGCTAGTGTGGCTTCACAAGTCCTAAAAGTGTACCCTTAGATGATACAGAACAACTGATACACCCAAAACATACAATTATGGAATCTAGGTACACTGCTGAGAATTGTACAAACTGAGTTTAGTCACCAGAATTACCTGAGAAGAATATTTTAAAACATGGATGCACACTTAGGCCTACGAAATTGGAATTCTGGTGATGCGACTCTGGAGTCTGTAGCTTTAATCACTGACCCACATAACTCTAAGCATCCAGATCTGGATACCAAAGATGCGTAAGAACTGTAAAGACTCTGATATTTTGCTCAGTTTCAAGCTATCCAGTTAAACAGAAACAATTTGATGAATGCTGACAAAACCCACAAGAGCCCTGAGTTAGAGACAAAAGCCATAGCTGTGGCCAGAGCTCAGCATTTGCACTGGTTCTTCAACCCAATGCCCTGTACCCACAAGATAAAATAGAGAGGTCAGATAATACAAGCAAAGGAAGTAGTTTGTGTTATAGGAGGAGACTGCTAGACTTGAGCTTGACTTCTTTACAATGAACAGTAAGCCCATCTGTCCTTTGCTTGGGATGATGAGACCATTTCTACCTTCCAAAGCTGTTTGTCACACAGACCTCCTGGAAAAATAACCCAATTATTCAGTGCCTCTGTCACAAGATGTGCAGAAACACAAGCGACCCAGAGTCTATCTCCCCTGAACAGCCTAGACCAACTCACTCCCCTTAAGGTAACTGAGGCCCACGATGCTATAGTGTTGGATGATGTCTTCTGTTAGTGGCTATGCAGGACTCATCCAAGAACACATTCCTTCTATGCCTGTTCCACTCATGCTTTCCCAGGCACTATTCTTCTCTGGCATTGGTTACTTAGAATTAGTAAGCTTTCAGAGATGAAGTAGTTGAACAGAAGGATTTACTGCATGAGTGAATAATAATGACAAAGTGTTGAGGGCAGGCCAAGAGAGATGTTGAAATGAAGGCAATAACAAATGCATCACCAACCTGAGCTGTCTTCTTTCATCCTACTTGGCTTGAAACGATAATGAAAGGGACATGACACCAGGCTTTTACCTAAATTGAATTGGTAATGTGGTTTTTGACTTTGTAAGCAAAGGGAAAGTATTTGAAGTTCTTTGCTGTCATCTATTCCTGCTATTCAGTTACCTAAAGGATGGATTACATTAGTGAAAAATAACACTAATAAGTAGTTTTGTAGTTGACTTGATATAGGTTTTTTTTTTAACATATTCTAATAGGAAAAGTAAAAAATCAATTCAAATCTATATAAGCCAGTTGAAATCCTTTCTCAATTAAAATGAATAATAAGACCCAACAAATTATTGAATCAATTATAGAGTCTAAAGATAAGCAGTGCATAATGTCTCTAATGAAGAAATGATAGCGTTCGAATATAACATGTGCCTTTGAGAGGATAAAAATTTGCTAGCTCTTGGGGACTAGCAGTTAGCGTAATGACTATGTTGCTGGACTCCCACGAAGTCGACCGTGGTTCGAGTCCTGGACCCGGTGGCTTAAACTCACGCCGGGCATGTGTGCGTGCGTGTCCAAGATCCCAAGAGGAGAATGGAGGAGAAGGGATTGCAGCATGGCCATCCCCCCTGTGGGGTGATTTCTCGCTTTCTGTCTCTCTGTCTCTCTGTCTGTCTGGTGAGCGCACGAGCCCTATAGCAAAAACCTCTCCAAAAAAAAAGCAAAAATTGTGCTAGCTCTGACATTTCAAAGTCAACCAAAAAGATAAAAAATGGGAAATAATGACTAATTTTTATTCTCTGTGAAGAAAATACGAAGTTTAGAAGACTACTTGGGGAACCACTTACTTCTGGGCACTAATGACCTTATTGAAAACATGCAAATGATTGCTATTGAAACCACTTGATAGTTTTTAAAATTATTAGCCGGTTACTAGATTATAGAACTTTGACACTTATGAAAGATAAATCTTGAAAATTTTATAAGTCTTTATATATGTAAACTAAAGCAAAGGTTTTCATTAAGTCTGGAGTTATTTTTGTCAAAGACCCAATGTATTTATTACTCCCTGAGAGATAATACATATGTGATCGTGAAATGAGAACTACAAACTCACCCTCAGATGACCAGTGCTCTAGATTCAGTCCCTTCTAAGCCACAGCATGGTTGCAAAAAACTCAAAACCATTCCTTGGACAATGAACAACCACTAATCTCATAGATCTTTGAGGTCATTCACTCCTAACCCATGAAGCTATCACTCTGACTTCAGTGAATTGCAAAGGGACTGTTGTGGTATTAAGAGTATATGCAAAATGCCTGCATCTATATCTGGATGACTAATATGACTATCTCTTCCCTCAAATAGAAGGGAATTCCTGTAAAAGAAGAAGAAGAAGAAGAAGTTGAACCTGCCCCAGTTAGGAGGATTCTGAAGTTCAATGCTCCGGAGTGGCCCTACATGCTGGCAGGGACTGTGGGTGCAGCTGTCAATGGGACCATCACACCCCTCTTTGCATTTTTATTCAGTCAGATTCTTGGGGTAAGCAAGCAGCTGGACTAGTTTTATTACCTTTCATGCCTTCACAGTTACTTTTGTAGTTTCATACCTTCTGTTTTTGTATCAGTGAATATTATCATTTTTCATAGGTTGGCTCTTTGTTTGAAAGTCTTCAGCTCTTTTTGTGGTAGCTCTTTTGTCTCATCTTTAAAGGGTGAAACATTCCTCAAGTCTCCAACTCACAGAAGGTGAGAAGGTGTAGCTGAGCACTGTCATTCCAGCTGGCAGGACACTCGCACAGGCATTATGCCTGTAACAGATGGTAATATCGCTGCAAATTTAGTGTTAGAGGAGGGCATGTGTATTACCTATATGTAAACCAAATCTGAATGCAAAGCAGCTCATTAAATAATGCAAAAGTATTTTAGGACAATTTTGATCCTGCCGAATAGCTGAGGTACAAAGTTTGATGAAACAGCAAGTGCTAGTGCATGAGGTGTAATTCTCTTTTCTCCTGCTGATTGAGCCACTGAAATAAGGAGACAGAGGGAAACTGGAGAAAAAAGAAAGAACTAAAATGAAACATGCATTTAAAAATAAGCTTATTTTTGGGGCCAGCAGCTGCCATGATTGTTAAGGGGCAGGACTCCACATGTTTGAACACAGTTCAAGTCCCAGGTCCAGTGGATTGGAACTCACATCAGACACAGGCAGGTGTGTGCCCAAAATCCTGAGAAGAGAAAGGATTGCATCATGGCCATTCCCCCTGGGGGTTCTTTCTAATTGTCCTTCTCTCTGTCTCTTTCTGACAAGCACACACACTCTGTGGCAAAAACCTAAAACAACAACAACAAACACAAAAAACAACGTTTCAATTTTTCACTTTCTAGGAGTTTTGATATTCTCCACTTGACTTTACTGTTGTAATAATAATAAATAGTAATAACAACAAACATTTATTAGGCACTGAGGACTTTATGTATAATATTTCATTTAAGTTCCCCAATAATTACCTGAGTTAGGTATTTTTTAAAGAATTATTTATTTACTTTTATTTATTATTATTATTTTTTATTTTGATGACAGAAAGAAAAGGAGAAAGAGAGAGGAAATGAGAAAGCAAACTGCCAGGTCTGGGACTTGAACTGTGTTTGACCATGTGAGAGTCCAGTGTTTCAACTACCATGCCACCTGCTGACCCTGCTAGGTATTCGTATTCGTATTATTCTCATTTTACAAAGAAACAAACCAAGGTACAGAGAATTTAGGATAGCAAGTGGCGAAGGTGGAATTCAAATCCAGACAGTGTGACTGCAGAGACAGGTTCTAATAAAAGTTTGCCGTTGCAAAATTAGCCATATCATATCATGATAGCAAAATGCTATCCTGTTTTCTGGAAATTCATAATATACAGACACTTTGTGAGGTCCAAGAGGAAGGAAACTTAGTACCGGAATGTCTTTTTTATCTTGTTCATGGTGACACAGCCATTAGGTAATGGGACCAGGATTAGAATTTAGATTTCCTGAAGCCCAACCTCAAGGTTTGCCAATACATCATATTGTCAGAGCTTAGTAAATGATTAAACCTTACAGTTTGGTTCCCTCCTCCACTTCTTTCTTGTCACCTCTCAGATAGAGGCCAGGCCTGACCAAAAAAATGTCTCCATAGGCTTGAGGTGTACAGAAAGACCTGAATAATCCACAAAATCAAGTCAATTGTGTAGAGAGCCCCAGCCACAGCTTTAAGTTTCACACTGCCCTCTTGTGGTAAGGAAGACATGTCAATATCAGGGATGTAGGAAATTGAAATCAATTCTGGTTGATCAAATTTCTGGTTACATGGTGTCAAAGCCTTTTATGCTTAAAATCTTTTTTTTTTTTTTAGTTTGTTTATATATTTATTTATTTATTTATTTATTTTTCTGAGAGGGGGGGAGAGAGAGAGAGAGAGTGAAGTACCCTCAACATGATCCTCACTCTGTACCATTCCCAGGCTCAGCCGTCTGGATGACCCTCACATGTGCACTACGGGTTTGTTCAAGGAGGTCCCAGGACATGAACCCAAGACCTTTCCCATGTGGCTCCAGTCATGTTAACACTGCACCCCTAACTGATCTAATGCTAAACATCTTTTAAATAATTAATGTAGATTCCTTAATTTCTAAGTGAGTACAATATCTAAATATAAAAGAAATGGGGGACCAGCAGGTGGCATGGTGGCTAAGGTGCTGGACACTTCTACATGGCTGATAACAGTTCAAGTCCTAGACCTGGTGCTTTCTTTCTCACCTTCCTCTCTCTCTTTCTCTGTGTGTCTTCCCCTGGTCAAATTAAAATAGAGGAGTGAATAAGTAAAATGAAATGTTTTTATTCAATCACCAGATACTTAATGATTATCTCCCCTGGACATCGTGCTGACTGGCGAATGCCCTGCCAGTCAGGTGCTTTCCTGGGTGAAAACATTAAACTGAGGAAGACAAATATTAAACATAAAAACCCACTCATTCAACAAATATTTATTGTCACTACTGTTCGCCAGGCACTGTTGCTGGTATAGGGATACAGGGGAAGACAAGAAAACCAAGGCTGCCCCCTGCTCTCACAAAGTCGCTGTTCTACAAGGGAGGAACTCTAGAAATGCATCACCCTGAACACTGCTGTAGCTGTAGAGAATGGGGCTGAGTACGAGAAGATCCGAGCCTACATCCTGGATGTTTGGTCTTTGAAAGAAATCCAGAATGTCAGCCTCTTGGCTTGTTATCTCTTCTTCTCTTATAAAAGCAGAGAAAAGAATATACTCACTCAATTTTACTCAAACCTTATATATGAGTTGCTATGGAAAGGGTCCTGAATTCCTTGTCAGGCACTTATTTTTTTTTTTTTTTTTTTTTTCTGGAACTGGCTC
>NW_006159883.1:870291-887861 GCF_000334495.1 Tupaia belangeri chinensis
TTTGTAAAGGGTCCCTAATTCCTTTGTTGGTCCTTTTTTTTTTTTTTTTTTTTTTTTTTCTGGAACTGGCTCTACTCATTATTTAACACACAGTGTGTACCCTAAGTCCACATCATGCCATTTGGGGCCTCAGTTTCCTTCACATAAAATGAAGGATTGACAGAACCAGTAAATGGCATAGCGGTTTAGACTCTGGACTCCCACATGATTAATCATGGCTTGAGTCCCAGACCAGGCAACTTGAAACTCATACCAGTTGCATGTATGTGCATACACAAAATCCCAAGAGGAGAATGGAGGAGAAGGGGCTGTAGCATGGTCATCCCATCTGGCGATGATTCCTCTCTTACTGTCTCTCTGGTGAACACACGTGCCCTATAGCCAGTCTCTGAAAGAAAGAACAAAGCAAAAAAAGAGAGAAAGAAAGAAAGAAAAAGGCGTAACAAAGATCATCTCTAAGGTACCTTTCCTCTCTAGTGGTCTATGAAATGACCAAGTCAGGGAAAAGCATGTTGCTTCAGCTGCTGCTCTCCTTGGACACCCACCTTCTCATAGGTGGTGAGATTGTTTTCTGTGATTTTCCTGGACACAATCAGAAATCCTAGGATGGACTTAGACTGAGCAGTTGAGCTTTTCACAGAAGAGCTGCAGGACCAGAGTAGCAGGATCTAGCTTGTGAAGTCCAGCTTATCATCAACATTCTCACGAGTTATATTTGCTCAGAAAATGATGCTAAACAACATTTTCCACTATTTTTCCTGGCTAATAGAAAAGATCATTTCTCTTTGTCTCTTAGCATAATTACCAGCTATTCATCAGTAAACTCATGATGCTTTCATCTCACAGAGTATAATCATGAGTCTGCTTTTAATTACTAAAGGGCACAGTCGCCCCATGTGTTGCATATTGTGAGATAGGTACCCAGCAAACAACTGGACACTGTTAGGAGCCTAGCTGCTAATCAGCCTAAACCGCAATATACACATAAGGCATCATTTTTCTGCTTCAATTTCCTTGGGTCTGTTTGATTCGGAAAATGTGCCAAGTGTTCCGGGCACAGCAATTTGTTGTAACTTGCTGGGAAACAGATGGACATCAGAGTCAGCAAGCTTTGGATTTGTAGTGGGTCTGCTCTGTGCTCTGTATGCACTTGGGCAAGTGACTTGTCCTTCATGAGACTTAGTTTCCTCATCCGTAATATGGTACAAGAAATTCTCCTTCACTGAGCTGTTTGGAGAGTTCTAATTTAAGGAATCCTAATATAATTTAAAGTAAGCCACACATTTGCCATCTGGCACATAGCAAGCGTTTAAGGAATGTTAGTTTTCCCCTTAAACAAATGTATCATTACAAAGATGACCAAGATTTATGTCCAAACTATATGCCTAACAAAAGAAGAAGCTGCGTGAACCTTTGAGTTATATTGCAACAACAAGAATATACTTCTCATGAAGTATAATTTTGTGAAAAAATGTGGATAAATAGATGCCCAGTCTCAAAATGGCCTGTTGGATTTCTACAGCCAAATATACTTTCCTTTTTCCCACTGAGAAGGTAAAAGAGCATGTCCAGAAGAAAACCACTGCACTGGAAGGTGAAGAATAGGCATTTCTTTATTCAGTACTAATTGCTAGCTAAATGAACTTAGGCAAATAACTTGGTACTTTGGGCTTTAGTTTTCTGTCTATAAAATAAGTTAAATGGGGGTAATCTGCAATTCTATAGCCCATGGTTGATTTAATAGATAACTTCCAGATGAAATGAGAATGTAGCATCACAGTTCAAGATTTTGAGACACTTACATAGTGATTTAAAAAACTTACCTGAGGAGCCAGTAGATGACATGGTGATTAGGGTACTAGACTCACATGGCTGACTACGGTTTAAGTCTCAGAACTAGTGACTTGCTTTCTCACTTTCCTTCTCACTCTTTCTTTCTGTCATGCCCTATTGGAAACTTTAAAATAATAATAAATTATATAAAATAATAATAATAAAAATACTAACTGGAACATATCTTTAAATTCTTGAATTCACAAAGTCTGTGAAGTAAACTTATGAGTTATCCTATATTGGAAAGAATTATTGTGGTGTCTCTGAACCATGTTAATGACCAGGAAAACCTTTCTTGTATCTGTTATCATTCTCCTCCTGTTTCTTCTAATAAGTAGAGATTTTAACATTATGTCTTAAAAATATATTCATTTTAATTCATGCAGAGCTATTTAAATTTAACATTGATTTATTATTATTTATGTAAACTTTAAAACATATAACAGATGAGGCAGGATCAACAGTTGGTGTAATGGCTATGTTGCTGGACTCCCATGTAGTCAACCATGGTTCGAGTCCCAGACCCGGTGGCTTAAACTCACTCTGGGCACGTGTGTGTGTGCCCAAGATCCCAAGAGGAGGAAGGAGGAGAAGAGATTGCAACGTGGCCATCCCCCCTGGGGGATAATTTCTTGCTTTCTTTCTCTCTGTCTCTCTCTGTCTTTCTGGTGAGTGCACACGCCCTCTAGGAAAAACCTCTCTAAATAAATAAATAAATGAATGAATAAAATTGAATAAAATAATTCACTTTAAAAAAGAAAAAGAAATTGATTTTAAATATGCTTGAATTTGTTTTGCTATTATTTATAATAATAAATTTTTTCCCTTGGTTGCTATCTTTTAAAGACATTTTCACTTCTCGATAAAGAAGAGCAAAGGTCACAGATTAATGGTGTGTGCCTACTTTTTGTAGCATTGGGCTGTATATCCTTTTTAACCCAATTTCTACAGGTAAGAAATTTTATTTTTTAGTAAATTATTTAGCTACTTCCTTCTTTTGCAAGTTAAAATACCACTAAAGACTTCTTTATGTTTTAGGCATATGCTTTTGCTAAATCTGGGGAGCTCCTTACAAAAAGGCTAAGGACGTTTGGTTTCAGGGCAATGTTAGGACAAGATATTGGCTGGTTTGATGACCTCAGAAATAGCCCTGGAGCACTGACAACAAGGCTTGCTACAGATGCTTCCCAAGTTCAAGGGGTAAGCTATGGGGATGTCTTAGTCTGGTGGGCTACTATAACAAAATACTTTAGACTGGGTAACTTATAAATAATAAAATGTTATTTCTCAAGGACTGGAGGGTGGGAAGTTCAAAATCAAGGTGCCAGTAAGTAGTGTCAGTGCCTGGTGAGGTCTTGTTCTCTCTTCTTGAAAGATGGCACCGTCTTGCTCCATCCTCACATGGCAGAAGGGCAGGAAGGGCTGGAATGCACCCTTCAAGCTCTTTTGTTTCAATCCAATTTCTGTTGCCAATAACAGAATACTACAGATTGCTAATTTACACAAAAAAAAAGAAGAAGAAAAGAAAAAGAAGAAAGAAAGAAAAGAAATGGAAAAAATTATTTAGCTGATTTTTTTTTTTTTTTGAGGTAAGGTCAAGGGACCACATCTAGTGAGGGTCTCCGTGCTTGGCGCGGATTTCCTGAGGGATCCCGAAGAGGCATTGGGCATCTCACGGTGAGAGGGCAAGGCATTGTGTCGGTTCAAGTTTTTTCTCCCTCTCTCTTTTATAAAACCACTAGTGTTCAATCATCAGGGCCCCACCGTGATGACTGTATCTAATCCAAATCTTAAAAGTCCTACTTTTTAATGCCACCATCAGATGAACTTTCTGCCTTCTTAATACCATTATAACAGCAATCAAATTTTAACACATGAATTTTGGGGGGACGTATATAAACCAAAGCATTTTTTATAAGGGCAATGGTCTCGTTCACAAGGATGACGCTCTCATGACCTCATTGCCTACCAGAGTCCCATCCCTTACTACTACCACAATGGGGATTAAATTTCACCATAAATTTTGGAAGGACACATTCAGACTACAGCAGGGGGAAAACAGGGTTATGTTGGTTGGTGTAGACATTTTGCCTTAGAGAATTCTGAAAATCAGCTGTTTCCTGTGGAATAGGAACAGGTGGGGTTGAGATATTCCAAGGCCTGATTTTACACCATCTCTAACGCTGACAGCCACTAGAGCAGTGTTCCTTAGACAGTGCCTAATATCAGTGTTATGACATGCATTGTTTGGATTTCCTCTAGCAACTGAGAAGAACTTTCTTGAGATTCCTTTCTCAGGTTATTTTCAGACCCAAAAGCTTAGATTCCACAAGACTCAGTAGTATACCACAGAGGGTGGAAACGAAGGATGTGAGAAAGCCTCCTTACACAGGTGCCCAGGGAATGTTTGGCCTTAGAAAAAGAAAAACTGTTCTGAGCAGCCTCTCTGTGAGCCTGTTCAGGAAACTGCGGAAAAGAAATTCTTGCTCTCTAGAATCCTGAAGACTTCAAAAAGCTGTCTTTATAAGAGAGACAAAGCTGTGGCTTCTAAACACAGAATCTGCAACTTATTCATATTCAGATATGTGTGTGTAAGATGGTGTTATACCTTTATAAAACCAGGTGTTTGAATTAAAGTGACAAAAGCCATATTTGCCTCCTAGCACCTCTATGTACTTTCTAAGAGAATGGAAGAAGAAAAGGGGGGGAAGAGAAAAAAAAAGCCTGATTTTTAAATTAAAACGTGGTTTGCGAGACTCTTGAAAGGAACAAAACTCCCTGGATTGATAGTGCTGTAGTGCAGTTTCTCAACTCCTAGACAGTTCAACCAAAAATATAAGAAATGATGTAGGAGAATTTCAGTCAATGTGGAATCCTTTGTACTCAGTGGAAAAGTTCTGTAAATATTTCACTTTTGAATTTTTTTCTTTATTATTGTTGTTTATTATTTATACATTCAATTGTTATACATCATTTCTTTTGTGAAGAGATTTTACCTAACATGATATACACCACACAGTAGGCGAATTGAGAATACTATACACAACATCACCAACAGGCAACAAACCCTATCTGTGTCCCACAATTGTCTTACTTCTCCATTTTTCTCCAAATTTCCCTTCCTGCACTCTTCCCCTCTCCCACTTTCCTTCCACTTTTGAATTTTTTGACTTTTTGTCTCTGTAGACATTTTTTCTACAGTCTTAGGGTCACACAATCTATATTGTTTTGCAGTCTTTCTATTTTCTTCTAAAATATGTATGTTTGCATGTGTATATGTATATGTATGTATATGCACACACATTTATATACAAATGTGTGCATATTTTTGTCATTATGTCTTGTACAATAGATTACAAATGATTGCATAATACATCATTTTAATGTACTATCGTTCTTAAAAATTTCCTTATTTAGGTTTCTTTGGTTCCTCCCCATAAGCAATTAATATTTTATGTCAAGCTTGCCACATCTTTGATTATTTTCTTAGTTCTCAAAATGTAATCATCTTTGAATAGAAAGTTGGCTTTATTTCCTTTAAGTTGTATAGAAAACATTATAAAAATATTTGTTAAATGTAGCTCCAAGGGACTAGCAGATGACATAATGGTTATGCTGCTGGACTCCAGGTGGTCAACTGTGGTTCAAGCCCTAGACCCGATGGCTTAAAACACACTGGGCATGTGTGCGTACATGCCCCAAATCCCAAAAAGACAATGGAGGAGAAGGGACTGTGGCAGCCATCCCCCCTTGGGTGTGATTTCTTATTTTCTGTCTCGCTATCTCTTTGGCTAGTGTATGTATCCTATAGCGAAAATTTCTATTAAAAAAATGTAGTTCCATTTTTCACTGATTGAACTTCTCCTTCACATTGTAAATATCACTTCCCATTAATGCCTGGAACTATCTGAGGATTTTCTATACTCTTTCATTCATTCAACAATTTGACTTATTCTATGCCAAAACCTTACTAATTATTGCAAGTTGACAAAGTTTTAATATAAGCTTAGGAAGATCCTATATACTGTTTTTTTCCTTCAAAGTTTTATCTGTTCTTAGATGTTAATTATTCCAATGTACTTTAAAATCATTTTGACTTTTTAAAAGTTTCATTTTTGTCTTTTCCTGAACACACACACACACACACACACACACACACACACGTGTGTATGTCTACTATGGAATACTAAATTTTGCTTTTAGCAAGATCTATAGCTATGTTAATATGTTCTTCTGTCTTCTTTTTCTCTTACATATTTTCCACTATTTTGAATTTTTGTTTATTTTATACATTTATTTACATTTTTTATACATCACTTAGCTTGTAAAGTGAATTTTCCAACATGAATACATTTCACACCAGTCCAGTTGAGGATACTATACATGTCATCATCAACAGATAATAATCTATTTCTGTGTCCCATAAATGTCTTTCGTCTCTATTTTTAAAGAAAGATAATTTCCTCTTTTCTTTTTCAATATTTACACCAATTAGTTTTATTTTCTTGTCTTATTTCATTAGCTAGATCTTCCAAACACTGTTGATAATAGAGTGAGTAGAAGAAATTCTCTTTAGCAAGAGAGAAAATATAAAACTTTAATGAAGTAGAGATATTAACTATAGGTTTATCATAGACAGATTTATTGTATTGAGAAATGTACCTTCTCTACCTATTAATCATGAAAGGATGTTATATTTTATCAAATGCTTTTTCTTTATCTATCAATATGATCATATGATTTTTATCTTTTCTTCTGTTCACGTGATGTGCTACATTTATTGTTTTGCTTATGTTGAACCATTCTTGCATTCCTGGGATAAAGCCTACTTGATCATGATGTAAAATCGTTTTAAAGACACATCAGTCTTTATCTTTTAATTGGGAAATTGTTGGATTGGATTTGATAGTATTTTGTTGACAATTTTTGCATCTGCATTTATCAGGGATATTGGTCTGTAGTTTGCTTTTTTGTTGTGTCCTCATCTGCTTTTTGATATCAAAGTAATGAAGGTTTCATAAAATGAGTTCAGGAGGATTCCTTTCATTTGAGTCTTTAGAAATAATAGTTTGAAGAAAATTGGTGTTAAATATTCTTTGAGAAAGTTTTGTAAAATTCAGAAGTGAAGCCATTGGGACTTGAGTTTTTCTTTGCTAGGAGATTGATTATTACAGACTCAATTTCATTGCTTGTTGTTAGTCTCTTCAGGCTTTCTGTTTCTTCCTGGTTCAATCTAGATATATTTCATGTGTCCAGAATTTTGTCCATGTTTCCCTTGGTTTTCCAATTTGTTGGCATATAGTTGCTCATAGCATTTCCTAATGATATTTTTGTTTGTTTCTGCAATACTATGGTAATACTGCCTTTTCCATTTCTGATTTTATTTATCTGGGTCCTTTCTCTATTTTTCTTAGTCTAGCTAATGGTTTGCTGATTTTGTTTATTATCTCAAAAAACAACTTTTATTATGTTGATTGATTGTATTGTTCTTTTATTCTCTATTTCATTTATTTCTGCTCTAATCTTTATTATTTATTTTCTTCTAGTACCCTTGGAGTTTCCTTGCTCTTTCTTTTCCAGTTCTTGGGATGTGTGATTTGGTTATTTATCATCTTTCTATTTTTCTTCTTGCAAGGTCTAATTGCTATAAACTTTCCTCTTAGGATTGCTTTCAAGCTGTCACTGAGATTATGGAGACTCATGTTTTCATTATTATTTGTTTCAAAATTTTTTCATTTTTATTTTTAACTTCCTCAGTAGTTTAGAAGTCATTTAGGAATAAAATGTTTAATTTCCATGTATTTATGTATTTTTGAAGGATCTTTCTTTTGTAGATTTCAATTTAATTTTGTTGTAGTCAGAAAACGTGCTAGATATGATTTCTATACTTTTAAATTTATAAAGGCTTGTTTTGTGCCCTTTATGTGTTCAGTCTTTGAAAATATGCCTTGTAGGGCTCAGAAAAATGTGTATTTTGTATTCGCTCAGTAAAATGTTCTGTAAATGTCTGTCAGATCCATTTGGTTTATGATATCATTTAGTTCCTGTGTTTCTATTTATTTTTTGTATAGATTACTTGTCCAAAGGTGAGGGTTGGGTGTTGAAATCTCCAAAATTTAATGTGTTGCAGTTTATCTCTATCTTTAAGTCTAGCAGTCTTGGTTTCATGTATTGGGGTACTTTGACGTTGGGCTCACAGATATTTATAATTGTTAAATCTTCTTGATGAATTCATTCTTTTAACAATACATAATGACCTTCTTTGTCTCTTTTTTTTACAATTTTTAGCTTGAAGTCTGTTTTGTTTGATACCAGTATCATGACTCCAGTTTTTATTTATTTTTTTGTTTGCATAAAGTATTTATTACAGACTTTCAAGTTTAGTCTATGTATGTCTTTATTGATGAAATGTATTTTTTGTAAGTCACGCATAAAAGGCTTCTGTATTTTTGTTTTTATAAATTCAGCCTGTGTCTTTTTATTGTGGAATTTAATCTATTAACATTCAACATTATTATCAATTATGTATGGACTTACTCCTACCATTTGGTTAGTTATTTTTCTACTTGTTTTATGTTTTCTTATTTCTACTTATTTCTCTTTAATTTCTTATTTACTCTCTTAAGTATTTCTTTTCCTTTTTCTAGAGAGGAATTCTATAGGGTGCATGCACTTGCTGGAGAGATAGAGACAGAGAGACAGAAAGTGAAAAATCACCCTCCTCCCCCCGGGGGGCGAGGGTGGCCAACACGACAATCCCTTCTCCTCCATTTCCTTCTCAGGATCTCGGACATGCGCGCATGTGCACTTGATGTGAATTTCAAGCCACTGGGTCCAGGATTTGAATTGTGGTTGGCCATGTAGGAGTCTAGCCCTTAATCCCTATGCCATCTTCTGGCCTCTCTTAAATATTTATTGAAAAATGGGTGTAGTGTTGGTGATTTCTTTAAATTTTTGTTTATTTGGAAATGATTTTATTTCTCTTTCCAGTCTGAAGGATAATCTTTCCGGGTATAACATTCCAAGTTGAAATTGTGTTTCTTTCAGAATTTTTAAAATGTCTTTTCATTTTCTCCTTGCCTATATGGTTTCCGCTGAAATGTCTGAGGTTAGTCTGATGGGGTATTTGTTATTTGTAATTTGATACCTTCCTCTTGCCATTTTTAGAGCATTATCTATGTACTTGACTTTTGCCATTTTGGCAAAGATGTGCCGTGGAGAGGATCTTCTTATGTTGATTCTATTTGGTGTTCTTTGCATTTCTGAGTTTCGATGTCTGTATGTTTCTCTGGATTTGGAAAGTTTTCAGATACTATTTCATGGAAGAGATATCATATGCCTTTACTTGTCTCTTTACATTCTGGAATATCCATTATGCAGATATCCAGCCGCTTAATGGTATCTAAAATTTTCTATTATTATTATTGTTATTATTATTATTACTTCGGTATTTGCCATAGAGCATGTACACTCACTAGAGAAATAGAGAGAGGGAAAGTAGGAAATCACCTCCCAAAGAGTTTTGTCCTCATTTTTAATGGTTATTTTTTTTCATTCCTTTTGTGACTTGTACTAAATCAGAGGCTTTGTCTTCAAGTTTAGAAATCCTTTCTTCTCCAGACTCTAATCTGTTGTTAATACTTCTGAAAGAGATTTTGATTTCCTGCATTGTATCTTTAATCTCTGTAAATTCTGCTTGATTTCAGGGTGTCTATTTCTTTATATAGCTCCTCTTTTATGTCATGGACTGATTTTCTCGCCTCCTCAGTTATTTTCTGTTTTGTCTTGCATCTTGTTGAGTTTTGTTATGACCAATTTCTGAATTTCTTTTCTGACACTTCAATGATTTCCTGTGTGTTGTCCGCTTTTGGCGAAGTGTTATTGTATTTCTTTGGGAGAGAACAGTTCCTTGCTTTTCATATTTTTTGTGCCTCTGAAGTGATTTTTAGGCATGTACTCACTTTCTCTTGATTTATGGTGTAGATTCTGTAATGACCACAGGGTGGACCCATTGTCCAGATGTGCCTCTGGAAAGGGCGGTCCAGGAGGAGCCAGAAACCAGAAATGCCTTTCAGACAAAGCCAGGCTACTGCACCTGCCTGTAATTTCTGGGAGGAGTTCAGCCTGCTGAATCTGAATGGATCGTTGGCAAGTTCGTCCAGGAGAGGCTGGAGGCAAACTTGTCTGTGAGACCCAAGGAGCAGGTCCTATGTTGCCTACATGAAATGTCAAGAGTGAGGTGACCCTCATAGCCTCGATGTGCTTCTTTAAAAGTGATCCAGGACATACAGGAGACAGGCCCAGTGTATGTGGCCCACGGAGTCTTGTCTTTTCCAGGGGCAGGTTGGCCCCCAAGACCAAGATTTGTTGCTGGCAAAAGCTGCCCAAGAGGAATCAGTGGTTGGCTTACCTTTCTGATCCAAACAGTGCTTATGTATCCACATGCAATTTCTGGGAGTGAGTCAGTCATTTGGACCCAAATGCAGCCCTGGCAATGTAGCTCAGGAGGGGCTAGAGGCCAGCCATGCCTTTCAAATTCAGGGAAAAATTGTGTACCTTCCTATAGTTTCCTGGGATGAGACAACTCTCACTGAACCCAAGTTTGACCCTGTGAGACACAAGAAACAAACCTTGTGCAGTCTTCATAAGAAGCTTGGGAACAAGGTAACTCTGAAGGCCAGGATATGCCCCTATGACGACAATCAGGAAGAAGGAGGCATGTCCAGTTTATGTGGTCTAAAAAGTCTGTTGGACTTGTTTTTCCTTTCTACGAGCAGGTCCATCCCCAAGACCCGGATATGGCCCTAGCAAAGGTGGTCCAGTAGGAATCAGATGCTTGCCATACATTTCTGATCGAAGCCAGTCTTATGTACCCACCTGTAATTTCTGAGTGGGGATTAGCCCTATAGTTTCAAATGTAGTCCTGGTAATGTAGTCCTGGAAGACTGTCAGTTTCTGTCTCTCTTTCTTCCTTAAGGAAGAAATAAGCAAACCATGAATAGATGGAACATTATAGAGTAAGCATTAATCTTCAGTAAGTAATAAGTAGTATTACCACAAACACGATGCTTACTTATTTCCAAACAAGCCAAATGCGTAGGTACTAGATACTTGTGTAGACCATGCTTATAGCTGCATTAATCTCATACAAGCTAGCTCTAACACCTTTAGAATGAGATAAGACAATAAATGAGCTTCCAGGAAGCTATGAATAAAGTAGACTTTTATGAGCCAGCTCTTTAACCAAGTGGATTAGGGAACTGGATCCCACTTGCCTGAACCGTGGTTTGAATCTGGCCCCTGGTGGCTTATAAAACACTCTGGGTAGGTGTATATGTGTGCCCCAAATCCTGACAGGATGGAGAAATGGAGAAAGGATTTTGGTATCACTATGCTCCATTGGGGGGGTGCTTTCTCCCTCTGTCTCTGTCTATCTCTAGTGAACACAAGTATCTTTGGCCAAAAAAGAAGTATACTATTAATCCAGCCTTCAAATATATTAAGGGAGCTTATCACTTAAAAGAATCAACATTTTTGAATAAAGAAACATCATATGACCCAACAATTCCATTCCTAACTTTATATTCATAATAATTGAAAGCAAGGACTTGGACAGATATTTGCACACCCAAGTTCATAGAAGCATTATTCACAGTAGCTAAAAGGTAATACAATCCAAATGTTCATCATGGGCTGAATAGATCAACAATTGATATATACTTTCAGTGAAATATATTTATCCTCAAAAAGGACTGGAAGTCTGATATGTACTATAATGTAGATAAATCTTGAAAATAAGATGCTTAGTAAAATAAGCCAGACACAGAGGACAAAGAATGTTTAATTCTATTTATGTGAAGTACTTAGAAGTTTATAGCTGGATCATATGGTAGTTCTATTGTAGATCTTCGAGGAACTTCCATATTGTTCTCCATAATGGCTGGACCAATTTACACTCCCCCCGCAGTGTAGGAGAGTTCCTCTTTCACCACAGCCCTTCCAGCACTTTTCTTCTTCTTCTTCTTCTTCTTCTTTTTTTTATCTTTGCCATTCTGACTAGAGTTAAGTGGAATCTCATTGTGGTTTTGATCTGCATCTCCCTTATAAATGAAGGATGTTGAACATTTTTTCATTTGCTTTTTTGCTGTTGATCCAGCAATTCCACTCCTGGGTATCTACCCAAAGGATAGGAGAGCACTCAGTTGGAAAAGTACTTGTACGTCTATGTTTATTAAGGCATTATTCACAATTGCTAAGATGTGGAACCAAACCAAATGTCCATGAACAGATGAATGGATTGAAAAAATATGGTACATATACTCTATGGAATACTAGTCAACCATAAAAAACAAAACCCTGTCATTTGATAGAAAGTGGGCAAATATGGAAGATTTACTGCTGAGCGAAGCAAGTGAGGTTATGAAAGAGAGACATTGTATTTCGCCACTTAATATATAACAACTATCAGCTCTCTATGGTGGAAACTAAAAGATTAGAGGATATAGAAGCATGGAAAATTATTGTGGATACTGGAGACAGTATGAGAGGAGAGTGGGAGAAAGGGAGAGTGTGAAGAAAGAAATTAAGGAGAAAAATAGAGGCAAGGCGTTTATGGGACACAGAAATGGATTATTATCTGCTGATGGTAACATGTATAGTACCCTCAACTGGACTGGTGTGAAGTGTATTCATGTTGGGTAAATTCACTTTACAAGCTAAGTGATGTATAGTGATTGAATGTATAAAATAAATTAAAATTAAAACAAAGAAGTTCATAGCAACAAAAAATAGAGTAGAAGTTACTTGTGACTTTGGAAAGGTTATTGTTAGTGGGTACAGAGTTTGGGGGATTTTTGGGGGGTATGGAGTTATTGTTAGGACAAAAGGTTTACATACAGAGGCGTGATGATTATACAACATTGTGAATGTCTTTAATGCTGACAAACTGTACATTTATGTATGATTATGATGATAATTGCTATGTTATGTATATACTATTTTTATAAAAACAACCCTACTTTTTGGTATAGAGTCACCTTTTAACACCATATTTGGAAACAGAGACTGTGTGTCTGCTTTTGATTGCTTGCTTTTTGTTTGCAGGCTACTGGCTCTCAAATTGGGATGATCGTCAATTCCTTCACTAATGTCACAGTGGCCATGATCATTGCTTTCTCCTTTAGCTGGAAGCTAAGCCTGGTTGTAGCATGCTTTTTCCCTTTCTTGGCTTTATCAGGACTTGTACAGACCAAAATGTTGATGGAATTTGCCTCTCAAGAGAAGCAGGCGCTGGAGATGGTGGGACAGGTAATTTTCAGACTGCTTATGGCTGAGTGGCTGTCACACAAACAGTTAAAAATGGATAGTACAAAGAGACTTTAGGAAGATGTTAGCCCCCAGACATGCACAGTTAGAAACCTGCTACTAATCCTTTTCACATGTCTTGACCCAAAGGCTAAGGCAGTAATGCTCTGATGCTATGAATTCTAGCAGGCCTGGAGAAATAGTGGGATAAACACAGAGAGTTACATATTCAATTTCCTCTTAAATAGTTTTTGTTCCACAGCCTAACTTAGTGTAATCTCACTGGCCAGGGTGGATAGTTCAGTTTTCTGTTGGCATTTTTCAGCTTCTTGGTTTCCCCAAGTCATGCTGTACACACAGAGAGGAGATAGTCTCTTTAATGGCACACACTATTAATTTTCACTTTGCAGTGTCTGCTAAGACGAATGTCTTTCCTGAACAGAATCATGGGCCACAGTTTAAATTTCAAATATGCTTGGGTTTTTAGCTATGTATTTTGGAACAAACGTGTGCTAATGAAATCTGGTCATCAGGGAAAACAGAGGATGGTGGCATAGACATCAGGTAAAAGAACTCACAGATGTGTATATAAACTCACTCTTTTAAAAAATTCGCTATAATCTAAGTGTTGTGTTGTCTCTGAGAGGACATGAGCACACTGCCCATCCGAGTCAGCAGCAGCCCAAAAGACTCCATGTGCCAAATGTAGAAAGCAGTTTAACTTTGTGCCTTTTGCTTGTTTGATTTTTTTTTTTTTTTTAGTTTTTGCTATAGGGTGTGTGAGCTCACAGGGAAGAGAAAGAGACGGGGGGTGGGAGGCTAGGGGGTAGGTGGGAGAATGAGAAATCACTCCTCAGGGGAGATGGCCACACCACAACCCCTGCTCCTCCATTCTCCTCTCTGGATTTTGGGCACACAGTCATGCATACCTGGTGTGTTTTTCAAACCATTGGGTCCAAGACTTGGACAGCGCATAATCATGTAGAGTCTAGTGCCTTAATCTCCACCCCACCTTTTGGCCCCTTGTGTGCCTTTTTAAGGATGGAACTCTAATTCAAACACAGTGATATCTTAGAATGTGAGTAGAAACAAACAAATGCATAATATTAACTAAAAGATACATTTTTATACTCAAATTTAAGTTACACTATGTATTATTTAGCAAGATTAATTTTTTAAGACAATAGAATCTAGTACTTTAAATTTAGATTATTAAATAATCTTTCATATCAGGAAAAATCTAAAGGGGCCAGTTCCATAGTCTAGTGGTTGAGAGAACCAGATTTCACGCAGCTGACTCAGTTTGAATCCTGTTACTGCCTTGAAAAACATGTTGGGCATGTGTGCATATGTGTCCAAAGTCTTTACAGAATGGAGGAAAAAGGATCATGTCGAGGGGAGGGGAGCTTTCATTCTCTTTCTCTCTCTCTGGCAAGTACATATGCCCTCTGGCAATTAAAACAACCAGAAACTAAAGATACCGTCTTATACATTTCAAATGAATTAACAAAGAAGCCACAAAGCTTGAAGGACAACGGCGTGTACTTTTTTCCTCCTTTTGTGCTTCACAATAACTGGGGGAAAAGAAGCTGTGTCAGAATGAAGTAGAATAAGGATTTACCTGTCACATTGTCTCATAGTCCGGGTGGGCTAATCTCCAGCATCTTCTCTGAGCTCCCCGATGGTGTCCTCATCTCTGATTTGTACCTCATGCTAACATTTGTACCAGATCTAATCCATATAGCAATTGAAATGTCAAGAAAGGAATTACTGCAGACCTTTTATTTATAACATTCTTTTTTATTCTTCAGATTACAAATGAAGCCCTCAGCAATATCCGCACTGTTGCTGGAGTTGGAAAGGAAAGGAAGTTTATTGAAGTATTTGAGACAGAGCTGGAGAAGCCATTCAAGACAGCTATTAGAAAAGCAAATATTTATGGCGTCTGCTTTGGCTTCTCCCAAAGCATAACTTTTGCTGCTAATTCTGCTTCCTATAGATATGGAGGTTACTTAATCTCCAATGAGGGGCTACATTTCAGCTATGTGTTCAGGTGAGGACTATCGAGCCAAGGTTGTAAGACATCAATACTTTAGGAAGGAATGGCTTGGTTCTATCGATTATTGTTGCTTAACAAAATACTCCAAATTTAATGTCTTAAAACCGTTGGGATTAATTATTTCTCAAGATTCTGTGGGTTGTTAGGATGGCTTTCTGGCTTGGGTTCTGAGTGGTCTTCGGTCTGCATATGGCCTCTCTAGAAGGTGGGCTTGCTTTCCTCACATTATGGGCTCAGGGTTCCAAGTGCACAAGGAAAAGCAAGCCCCAATGTGCACACTTAAGATCGCTCTTTGCATCACATTGTCTAGCATTCCTTTGACCAAAGAAAGTCACACAGTGAAGCCCAGATTAAAAGAATGGTGGAACAGAATCCATCTTTCAATAAGAGAAGTAAAAAAGTCATATTGCAGAGAGATGCACGATAGAATTAATTAATGTGATCATTTTCACAACCACCACAGTTCTTAATGCTATGAAAATCTAGTGACCTTGAGTAAGAAAACTCACAGAACTATCAATACAATATTTGAACTCTACTCCTGTGTTGTATGTCTCTAGCTGACTCTTCCCGGGTAGAGACCGTACAAGCCATTCAGGGAAATTGTGTTCCCTTCTTTTAGCCAAAACCCCGCATTTCCACTAAGATTAGCTCTGAGTCCAGTTCCTCACATTTGAGACCATAAAGGTGTCAGGGAACCAGGGTATCAGGGGTCTGGGTATGCGAGTGTATGGATGTTATAAGAGATAGTGAGGGGGGAGATGACTGAGAGGAGAGATGACTGAGACAGCCTTGGAGTATATTAGGGAAAACAATCCCAACAGGAACTTGTTCTTTTGTGTTTTGTTCACTAGCCATGAGCTCTGTCCTCTCACCTGAAATCTTTCTTTTAGCACTAGTACTCCTACTCCAAAGAAAAGTCTCTTTTCTAAATCTTTGCATATTTAAAACTACCAATCCAGAAAACACACATTTTTAAATTATTTTTGTTTATATAAAATTATAATAAATTATTTTCCAACATGTAAAAATTAAAAGACTACAGAAAACTCCCAATTTATGGCTTTAAAAACTTGAAGAGCATATTCCACTATTTCCCATTTTATTTCAAGTGTTTTTCATTCCTTTAAGCTTTGAACTAGGACCTTCTGGAGATGCTTGGATTTGCATCTCTGATTTAAATCAATTCCTGCTTATAATATGAGTAATATGGGAGCCAGCAGGTGGTACGGAGTTTAAGGCACTGGATCCCACATGGCTGACTCTTTGATTTAAGTCCTGGACCCAGCAGTTTGAAAATCACACTGGGCACATGTGCATGCTTGCCCAAAATCCCAACAGGAGAATGGAGGAAAAGGGACTGTGGTGAGGCCATCCTCACTGGGGGTGATTCCACTTTCCTTCTCTCTCTGTCTCTATATCTCTCTGGTCAGTTCATGTACCCTGTTTTTGTTTTTTTTTTTTTTAAAGGATTCTCAAAGAAGGAAAACATTTTACCTAGTTTAAAAAAACAAAACAAAGCTAAGAGTATGACATATAAAGACAGACCTTTTTTTTTTTGTTTTGTTTTTGTTTTTTAAAAAGGATTCTCAGAGAAGGAAAACATTGTACCCAGTTTAAAAAAACAAAACGAAGCTAAGAGTATGACATATAAAGACGAACCCCCAACCCCAAAGCAGGCACTCTGTGTTTGGTGGTGCAGGTGGATAACTTTGGGGGAGGTGACACTCACATCACCTATGTCTCATTAGGTTTACCATTTATTTATTCATTCACTCTTTGGTTCATTTATTAATCACATATGGAATATCGTGAGAGGCTGGACAAGTAGAGGAACATAGACAATTATATCCTTTTCATGCTTTCTGAAGCATGCTTATATGCGTGCTTGGCATAGAACTGATGCTTACCTCACTAATCATTATCTTTTACATGCCTATCATAGATTCAAAGCATGTTAGAATTGAAAAAAAAAAACCTCAATTTTATAATCTTTCAAGATCTACTCCTTTTCTATTTTTTTTTTCAATTTCAGAAGTCGGGTTTTTTTCTCAAAGAAATTTAAAAATTAAAAAATGTATTATAATTGAATCAGAGTTTGGAGTTCCGGTCCCTGATCCCCTTGTCAAGTCCTTCTCTTAACCCTTTTTCATAGAATACAGTTTGAAAATGAGTAGTCTCTCCAACTCTCACATTTCAAAACAAATCTAAAGTGACTTGTTCATAGTCAGTCAGTTCTTCCCTAGCAGAAGGAGAGCTATACTCCCCAAACCCCGCCTTGTGGGCCATCACAACTACATTCCACCCCTCTCTACCTGATGCCTATGCATTGCAGGGTGATCTCCGCCGTTATAATGAGTGCAAACGCTCCGGC
>NW_006159883.1:887892-926335 GCF_000334495.1 Tupaia belangeri chinensis
GCCTCCTCTTATACCCCAAGTTATGCCAAAGCTAAAATATCAGCTGCACGGTTTTTTCAACTGCTGGACCGACGACCCCCAATCAGTGTATACAGTAGTGCAGGTGATAAATGGGTAAGTACTGACAGAGAGTAAGTTTGTGCTCATGTGTGTGTATGCAGAACAGCCACTGAAGATACCATACTACGTAACTCCTAAATTCCTGCAGAATAGGGGCTCATTTACATGCACTTGGGATGGACAGACAGTAGATTTATCAATGTAGAGGAACAGAGAAAATTCACACTAAATTATTCATAAAGTTGACATTTGATTAGGACATTGATAGTCAATGAATGCTAATTCTATGTAGTATAAAACACACTTTGTTCCAGAATAAATGAAGCCAGTTATCCATTTTTTAAAAGAATTATTTATTTATTTAATTCCATTTGTTATTATTTTTTAATTTTACCAAAGAGAGACAGAGAGAGAAAGAAAAAGGAGAAAGCAAGCCACCAGGTCTGGGACTCGAATCCAGTGTCTTTAACCCCACATGACCTGCCAGCACTGAAGCCAGTTATCTTTTGAGACCTACCCACCCACCATGTTTTCTATTGATATTCTGGTAGGAAATGTAGAAAAACCAATTCTCCCTGTCCAATAACATTGTTTTGATTCATGTTTATCTGAATTCAAGTAGTAGTTCATGTGGACACCCAGAGAATTAATTGGAACTCAAAAAAAAAAACCAATCTTTTTTTCCTCATTCTAAATCACAGAGATGTTTTTTCATCTTCCTCAACTACTTTTGAAAATCTCGATATGTTTAAAAGAGCATAACAAATCTAAATATTAGTAAAACTGAACTAATTTCCTAAATCTTTTTGTATTTGTCAAATGATCTATTACTCCTTCAGCACAGTTTCTGAAAACTTCAGAAAAGTTTTTGTGAGGACTATTAAATGCCTATTTATTTCTAGAGGCCATAATTGTTTTGTTTTGAAGATTTTTGCCACAGGGTGCATGTGCTCGCTAGAGAGAGACAGAAAAAGAGAGAGAGCAGAGTGAGAAATCAACCTCCTGAGAGGATTGGCCATGCCATAGTCCTGTCTCCTCTCAGGATTTGGGGCACGCACGTGCACCCAATGAGTTTTTTAAGTTTCTGGGTCTAGGCCTTGAACTGCGGAGTTGACCACATAGGACTTAATCACCATACCACCTGCTGGCCCTGCTTTAAGATTGTTTTAAGCATACTAAAATTCGATTGAGGGGCTAACAGATGGCCTAGCAGTTACATCGTTGGACTACCACAGGGCCGATTGTGGTTTGAGTCCCAGATCCAGTGGCTTGAAAATCATGCCGGGTATGTGTGTGTGCATGTCCAAACTCCCAGGAGGTGAATGGAAAAGAAGGGATTGTGGCATGGCCATCCCCCCTGGGGGTGATTTCTCACTTTTACTCTCACTATCTCTCTCTCTCTTTCTGATGAGTGTATGCATCCCTAAGGAGAAGACCTAAAAAAAAATAAAATACAGTTGAAAGTATTCACCTTTACAATACAGATCTCAAGTAGCCTTCATTCTAGGTCATTTCAAGTGTCACGATATTATTGCATCATTTAAAAAGTCATGATTTATTTTTTCTATGTTTTTCTACGCAAAAATGTGTCATGACTTTTCCAGTGATTCAATATTTTAAATAATTGGGAAAACAGAGCTGTAGGGGTTTGACTAGTTTCTGATTTCTATGACATAATAATATCTTCTAGTCATTCCCTCCCTCCACAATGGCAAGGGCTGAATGACAAGGACATCCTTTTAGGTTAGAATGGGAATAAGAGAGGTCAAATGTCCTTAATTTCACTATACAAAGCTCCCTTTATAGTCACCTGTTGGAATAGGGACCAGACTCTGATTTTATTGAGTTGTTGCCTCTATACTTTTCACTTTGGCATGGTGTTGAAGATATCCTAAGCAGGAAATTTACACATAGATTTAGGTGCATTTTTCAATATTCTAGGTTCCAGTAGGTGCAGATGTGATTCTGATCCTCTCATCCACAGGACAACTTCCAGGGGAAGATTGATTTTGTCGACTGTAAATTTACATATCCTTCTCGACCTGATATACAAGTTCTGAGTGGTCTCTCAGTGTCGGTTAGTCCGGGGCAGACGCTGGCATTTGTTGGAAGCAGTGGGTGTGGCAAAAGCACCAGTATTCAGCTGCTGGAACGTTTCTACGATCCTAATCAAGGAAAGGTGGTAAGCAATGCCAATACTTTTGAAAATTTTGCTTTCTACAGAACGTTTTCAACATATGAAAGTGGCCTTGAAGATTGTGCCTTGTCAACGCTCTCTAAAGTGCTTGCTTTGGACATTTTCTCCATGGATATTTTCCAGTCCCAGTCATTTACTGGTTGACCTGATTCTACCTGCCAATTTTTAACATCATATTCTTCCCAGTTCCAGATGGCCTCCTGATCAGTTAGACAAAGAAAACTGGGCACTCCACAAAGCTGTAGATGAGTGTATTTAACAGCAGCATTCACTTACCTGTAAATGGAGCAGAAAGTGCAGACAAATCAGAAACTAATGACCCAGAATGGAAACAGTGGGGTGATAAGGGGCACAGGGATAAATGAGCAAGGAGGGAACTTGGCATGAAAAACCCGAGACAACGCTGGTTCAGGAAGCTCTAGTCTAAATAACATAGGGAACTCAAACTGATAGCCATATACCATAAAGCTTTGGCAAGTATATTTGAAAAACTGGTGAATTGTTTTTTTTTTGGGGGGGGGTATTTTCACAGCATCCTTTTCTCTTCTTTTCCTTTTCTCCCCTTCAAAGTAACATATGCCAAAGACTACAAAAATAATATAATAAAGAAAGGTTCATAATAAAAAGGTAGCCTTTGTTCTACCCTTCTGTGTCTACACCACATTTCTTTGCTCAGAGGTTTCTGCCATAGGGTGCTTGTGCTCACTGGAGAGAGACAGAGACAGAGAAAGGGGGAAAGTGAGAAATCACCCCCGCAAGGAAGATGGCCACACTGAAATCCCTTCTCTTCCATTCTCCTCTTGGGATTTTGGGTATGCATGCACACATGCCTGGCATGATTTTTGAACTGCAGTGCCAGGACTCTAGTGGGTCCAGGACTTCAGTTGGCCATGTGAGAGTTCAGTGCCTTTACCACCATGCCACCTGCTGGCCCCCAAAGATTTTTAAGCACTTGTTTTCAGTTCTCTTAAAGGTTACCTCCATGTCTCTAAATAGCATGCACATGCTGTTTCATTATTTAACACATTTAGACTTTCTGTTGATTTATTCTCAACACTCTCCTCCTTTTACTTACCTCCTCAAAATATGGTTACATCACAGTTTTCAGTCCCTCTATTTGTAAATTACCTAACTATACTTCCATTGCTTTTCCATTGCTTGCCAAACTCTCTCAAAATACTTGCTTTAGACATTTACTCCAGTCCCAGTCATTTGCTGGTTGACCTGATTCTACCCTCAATTTTTCTTTTAGGAGAGGTTTGTAATATTTTTTCCTAGAGGGTGCATGCACTCGCCAGAGAGACAGAGAGAGACTGAGAGACAGAAAGCGAGATATCACCCCAGGGAGGATGGCCACGCCACAATCACTTCTACTCCATTCTCCTCTTGGGATCTTGGGCACACACGCACACACACCCAGTGTGAGTTTAAGCCACTGAGTCCGGGACTCATGCCGTGGTCGACTACGTGGGAGTCCAGTGACAGCCATTGTGCTAACTGCTGGTCCCTCTACCCCTCAATTTATTTTTTATTTTTTATTTTTTTGGAGAGATTTTCACTGTAGGGCGCGTGCGCTCGCCAGACAGACAGAGAGAGACATAGAGACAATCACCCCCCCAGGGGGGATGGTCACGCCGCAATCCCTTCTCCTCCATTCTCCTCTCGGGATCTTGGGCACGCACGCACACGCGCCCAGCGTGAGTTTTAAGCCACTGGGTCCGGGACACGAACTGCGGTCGACTACGTGGGAGTCCAGTGACATAGCCATTACGCTAACTGCTGGTTCCCTACCCCTCAATTTTTAAGAAAGATGAAGACCTACAGTAAAATCTTTAGCATTTTCATAAAGATGAGAATATTAGCAATCTTACCTTTATTTTCACCTCCTACTCCTCCTTGTTAGCTCTCAAGTTCTAATTGCAATTTTATATTATCTAGAATACAAAATACTTACATTCTGTTTATAATATTATTTTCTTTCCTTTACTCTGGGTTGATTCTAGAAGTTGAAAATCAATTATTATGATTATGTAGATATTTTTCATCCCACAGTCTAATAGTAAAGTATATATTAATTTTACATCCTTCTCTTGATTTTTTTTCAGAAAAATTTTCTTTTGTTTGTATTCTCTATCTTTATACGAATCTTTATGTTCTTCCAGTGTTTCTATCCTACCATTTATTCTGAGGGATCTGCTTCTTTCCCTCATTTCTTGTCATGCCTGAACTAATTGCAACTTCCATCTGTTGAACAATTGTCATCCTATGAATTTCCAGCAATTTTTTCTTGGATTAGATCTATTCTTCCCAAATTTCTATATCTCCCTCTTTCTTGGCTCCTTTTGTTGGACCATATCCACAAGTAGTTTTCTAAGAAATGGTTGAGAGGTATCAGTATGAAATGTTTTATTTTGCTCCATACTGGATTGACTATTTAATCCTAATAGTTTAAAATTGGATTTCCTGATTTCTCTGAGCAGGGTAGGTAACATTATGAAGAGAAATTCTGGGAGAAACTCAAAAGAGGCAACTAAAGATTCCTTTGCATAAAACAAGGCAAGGAAACAAGCAAACAGATATTGGCAGGCTCTAGGAAGCTATGAAAATGAAGAGTAGGAGTTGCTGATTGACCTGCTGTGGTGGTGCATGCTGCTAAGACACTGTGCTCCATAGTCTGGGACCACATGGGAGGCCCAGGATTTCCAATCCAGACAGGCCATGTGTGGTGGGCAATTTGGGAGTCAGAGGCAGGAGAATTGCGGGCTTGAGGCTGGCCTGGCTTGAGGCTGGTGTGGGCAGTAGAGCAGACTCTGTCTGAGAGAACTGGTTCCTGTAATTCCATCTGTTTGGGGGATTGAGGCAGGAAGATTTTGATACAATGAGACTCGATCTTAAAAAAAAAAAAAGAATTGATTATTTATAGTTTATAATCAATTTGGATATAAATATTTTAACTTACCTGAAACTATTTGGTGACTGATAAATCTAGAAAGCACATTGCACTAGAGGCCTACACTCTGAAAGGGGGAGGATTCAGTTTTCCATTATGCCAGATCTCTTATGACTGTCACTCAGTTAGACTGGGAACTATGTGAGATGCAGGGACCTGAATTCTTCATGTTTGACTTCCCCAACGCTAACACATATGAGTATATTTCTCTGAATGAATTGGAAATGTTCTGGCCAGAAGGAGGAAGTAAGACCTGTGAAGAAATCATTGATTCTTTGTATTTCATAGGCACAATGTATTTTATGTCATTGTAAACCATTTATCTGAACAATTTTAAGTACTAGGGCTAACAGTTGTTAAGGAATGATATACTTCTTTGCTAGCAGTGTTTGCTTTACGATTGCCAAGAAACTATGTAAATATAATGTGGGGTTCAGTAGGTGACATGATGGTTAAGCCTCTAGACTTCCTACATGGCTTACTGCAATTCCAGTCCTGAACCTGGTGGCTTGAAAATCATGCTGGATGTGTGTGCACATGTGTCCAGAACCCAAAGAGGAGAATAAAGGAGAGGGATTGTGACATGGCCATTCCTCTGGGGGGTGGGGGGGGGCGTTTTCTCACTTTCCTTCTCTCTGTCTCTCTCTCTCTCTGGCATGTGCATGCACCCCATGGCAAAAACCTAAAAAATAAATAAATGAACAAAAAAAAAATCTGTTCACATCATGTAACACAATCTTTTTACTGAAATAGCAGGGCCAAAAGCTTTATAGTAGTGTGCCAGACACACTGTATTGTTACAATTCTAAGATGCAAGTTAACCAATTCAAATGGTAGATATTTTCAGAACCTGTACTTAACTGCCTAAGTAGACCATGAGTTCCTAGGGAATAGAGGTTACATTTTTTATTTAATAGCAAACACAGACTATCATGATATTTGTGGCAAGTGATTCAATATAGGTTTATATATTGACTGAATAAATATGTTCCTTTCTTACTTGGATTTATTATGTCACTTATTCATAGATTGATGTCAGTAAAATCGAGGGAAAAGGTTTGATCCTTATTTTACCCAAAAGCATCACAGTAAAAAATCCTTTTAGTTATTCAAAAAGTCATGAAATTGACCAGTTCTGGATACCAATAGAGAGTTCTCTGCACTAAAATATAAGGAGAATTTCAAAAAATTTTTGCTAAGTGCCCAGTGAAGGCACATACACTCACTGGAGACAGAGAGAGAGAAAGTGAGAAATCAACCTTCATGGAGGATGGTCATGCTGCAATCCATTCTCCATTTCTCCTGTTGGAATTTAGGGCACACACACGCGCACACACACACACACACACACACACACACACACACACGCCTGGCATGTTTTTCAAGGCACCAGTCTGGGACTTGAACCACACATTCAGCTGTGAGTTTCAGCCTAAATCACCATGCTACACTGGTTGACCTGGTCATCTCTTCTTCCTTTTTTAAAATTTTGTCTTTAGACTTTGCTATAGGGCACATGCATTCATGCAGAGAGAGAGAGAGAGAGTGAGAAATCACTCTGGGGTGAGGGGAGGGGGAAGTCATGCTTTAACCCTTTCACCTGTACTTTACCTCTTGGGATTTGGGGCACGAATGCATGTGTGCCCAGCATGATTCTCAAGCGCCGGGTCTGGGACTTGAACCATGAAGCTGGCCATGTGGAATCCAGAGCCTTAATTTCCATGCCAACTGCTGGCCCTGGATATCTTTTCATAACTTATCAAGTTGTTTGTTTGTTTGTTTGTCATTTATACAACCTGTAGAGATAGGGTTTGGGAAACAATCAAAACCATAGTATGATCAATGTTAGAACTTTGGCACTAATGCCTGAGGTCAAAGCAACGTAATTTATTTTCGAGAGCCATAGGTTGGTCTCTTAAGCAACACGAACGTCTTGTATAACACTTAACTCTGAGATAGGAACTTTCCTTACCACGGGAATTCTAAAACACAACTCCTTGTCATCTCCTCTATTCACAGATGATAGACGGGCACGACAGCAAAAATGTAAATGTCCAGTTCCTCCGCTCAAAGATTGGAATTGTTTCCCAGGAACCAGTATTGTTCGCCTGTAGCATAATGGACAATATCAAATATGGGGACAACACCAATGAAATCTCCATGGAAAAAGTCATAGCAGCTGCCAAGGAAGCTCAGTTGCATGACTTTGTCATGTCACTCCCAGAGGTGCGTACTGAGTTGGAGTCATTCCTTGTGGAAGATGGGAAGGGGGAAAGGTAGAGTGACCAAAGAATATTATGATGGTGGTATTAGGAGAAGTTCAGAGGCAGCACAATTTGTTTCCCAATGCCTCAGGATTGTCTATTAAGCAGAATAAATGTCCTTCATCAACATACTCTTTCATTTTAGACATCATACTATCCAAAATGATGGATGCTATGGAATTTGTTTTAGATGAAGCAGTACTACATTGAGCGTTAGCTTAGCTTAGTGGGACAAAAGTCATACTTGGTGCATACCTGGGTTTGGATCCAAGCTTGTTTCTTACTAGCTGTGTAACTTTAGGACAATTACTTATTCTGCCTGAAATTGTCTTCCATTGTCATCACATTAAAATGGGTACCTTATTTGTACACTTACTAGCCTTGGAAAGAAAGTTGCTGCTGTTATACTGACATCATCATTATTTCATTACTTGGTGGCATATACTGTGTGGGCGAGTAAGTTCCATCTGCCTGGGTGGCTCCTACTTTTTCAGAGCCAAGTCCAACCTTGGCATAATATCGACTGTATTTTCCCATTCACCAAGTTTCTCTTGGTGATTGATCACAAGGCAAATTAAGACATGGAAACCAATAATGATAATAATCATTACCATCTACTTTTTAAAATGCTCTGGGGAATTATTGGGTTGTTGGAAAAATCATGAGGCATTTTTGCATAGAAAAAAAAAAACAGAAAAATGCACCATGACTTTGCTGATGATCCAATATTTGCTTTATGTTTATAAACTGCGATGGTAGCAGTGGGCGTTTGTTTGTTTGTTTGTTTGTTTCACAAAGGATCCTAAACCTTACAGTCTTGGCCTCTTCTAACCTGGGTAGTCCAAGTCACAAGCACATGAAAAATATTATTTGCTGTGCCTTGATTTGAAATGCAAAGCTTGTGTGAGGAATATCTGGAAAACCCATTTGTACTCCATATCTTTGTTGAGCACCTACTCCTTTGGTGTGAGACACTGGCTTGGAAAAAATGTCTTACCTCTTTCTCATATAGACTTGCCCATGATATCCTTCACTGAGCACTTTATCTCCACAAGAGTAGAGGACATTGTCACGGGTCAGTCCTGGCTTAGTCGAGCATTTGTCAGGAGACAAGGGAAGCGAGGGAAAGAAACAAATCCTATGGAAGGTAGGAAAGGGCAGTGAACCAAGGCATGGGCTCAGAAGCTGCACACACCTGAATTTATTGATAGATTTCACCTTCACTGCTTGTTTGTCTTTGCACAATTCTGTTACTTCCCTGTGTCTAAATTTCGTAACCTGTAAAATAAAAAGAATATGTTTTCTGAGAATATTAAAACCTAACCTAGCTAGAATAGTTAGCACAATGCCACATGTGTAGTAAGTACTGTATGTGTGAATGTTAATCTTCTTTTTTTTTTTTTAAATGGAGCCAAGCCAGGCATCTACATAGAGATTTTCCTTTTTAAGTTTATCTGAAACTTAATACATAAGTGAACTAGGCATTCATTCTGCCTTTTTCAGATGAGTTTGCAGTTCACATAAATTTAAATAATTGTGCATAATCACAAAGATGGGGAGCAGCAGAGTGTAAATTCAGACCAAAGCTTGTGATCCAGAATGATGACTCCCTGATAAAGGAATGGAGCAGAAGATCTCCTAAAAGGCATTTTCTGGCTAGGATTATTCTGTCTTGGAAAGGTCTTCCAGATAAGAGTCTGAAATCAGTGTCTCAAATCATGAAGTCTCTCCTGTAAACAGTGTCTTACCCAGATACAAGGAGAAAGAGATTGAAAATATTAACCTAGAAGAAATGTGGAGATAGAGAATAAAGTCCCCTTATTTCCCAGCACCAAAGACCACAGATGTCATATTTTCTTTTATTCCTAAGTGAATTTGACATCCTATACAGAAATACTCATTCAGTATTATCAAGTTCAAAAAACTTGAGAATGGGTTCTATATGACATAGGAGTGATGAGTGTTTCAAATTCTTAAACTTGCTGCACTTTCCCTAGAAATATGAAACAAATGTTGGGTCCCAAGGGTCTCAACTGTCTCGAGGAGAAAAACAACGCATTGCTATTGCTCGGGCTATTGTACGAGATCCTAAAATCTTGCTACTTGATGAAGCCACTTCTGCCTTAGACACAGAAAGTGAAAAGGTATGTACTGATTTTTTTCAAGTCTTATAATAATCATTAAAAACAAGTCTCTTGCTGCAAGATTTTTCCTTGTAAAATGACACTATTTTCAATTTTCTGATTCATTAGCAGCAGAAATTGGCAGAACTTTGTGGAACCAAAACATAAGAATTTAGAAAGAGTGGTTTAACATAAGATCGCTTTGAATATAAAAAATAATTTTAACTTTAAGAATTTCTTTTTTAAGATTCTTTAGGGTGCATGTCATCTTTTCAAAGGCAAGTAACAAACTTTCTTTGTTAGGGTTTACATATTGAATAGTTCTAAGGTTATGTGACAGAGCAGATGGTCAACAGAGAAAGAGGAGGCATCTGACATACATGTTGGATGAAAGGAAATACAACTGAACAAAATATAGTTATAAAATTTTATATTTATTTTGAACACCTTAAATACCAGCGTTCAGTCTTGGACAGAGCTCAAATGTCCTCAATGAAGAAATGTACTGGGAGTGACCACTGAGCTGGTGCCCTACATGATTTCCTTGGTTTCATTTTAGTAAGGGAGACCATGGAGTATTATAAAAATTACACAGTAACTTCATGGTTTGGTCTAGTCTTGCTTCATTGACATTTCTCAGCTTGCACACTGCAATTTAAATCATTGATGCATCACATTACGTGGATACTTGTTTACTTCTCTCTTTGAAATCAGGAGTCTTTGTGTTTATCCCTGAGACAAGGCTGCTACTCAAATGGTATGAAGCCAGACTCTTGTAATGGGGAGCAAGCGAGGATCTTTGCATCAACGTTTTATCTTCTCTTTTGCAGACAGTGCAGATTGCACTAGACAAAGCCAGAAAGGGTCGGACCTGCATTGTCATTGCCCATCGTTTGTCTACCATCCAGAACTCAGATATCATTGCTGTCATGTCACAGGGGATGGTGATTGAAAAGGGAACCCACGAAGAACTGATGGCCCAAAAAGGAGCCTACTACAAACTTGTCACCACAGGAGCCCCCATCAGTTGACCTTACTTAAGATCTTCACACAGATGTGCACCAATTACAGGAGAGCTATAGATTTTTTCTTTCTTTTTTTTAAAAATAATATTATTATTTTACTTTTATAGACATTGTCATCCATTAGGATCAAGCCAATTTTGGATGACCTTTAATAATCAGTTTTAGGGCCCAACAGGTAGATCTCACTTAACCAACTATGCAGTTTAAGTCTCCACTGGTGGCTTGAAAATCATGCCAGGTGCATGTGCGTGTGTCCGAAATCCCAAGGAAATTGGAGAAGGGATCCTGTCCTCCCCTCCCCACACACACCCTCCCCCGAGGGTGATTTCTCACTTTCCCTCTTTCTGCCTTTGTCTCTCTGTCTCTCCTTGGTGTTAGGAACCCTCCAAGGAAAACCCCAGCCAATTACCTTACTGTGAAGTCCATCTGCCAACAACATCCAGCCACTCATTCTTAGCTTGCCTAGACTTTTCAGTGTCTCCGTCTCATGTGGGAACAAACTGCCCAGGATCAGAGACCCTGAGGAAGTATTTTAATGTATAAAGCAAAAGTAACAATAGAACACAAAGGTGAATGGAAATTTGAGAGAGACAGGGCACAGATTAGGAAAACTACTCAAAGTAGTAACAAAATTTACTCCAGGAAATCAGAGAAGATATTTCCATCTAATTAAATAAAAACAGGAGTCTATAAGAGTGAACCTGCAAAAAAGAGCTATTGACAGGAATAAAAAATTCAGTAGCAAGATTGCACAATTTCCACCAAGCTGTCTTACCATTGGATATCTTCCTCCTGAATCTTCTTATCAAGCCTTCTCCATCTCTGTCGTTTTTCTTCCCATGGCCAACAAATGAAATTCTGCCTGAAAATTATACATCAACTTTGATATATTGAGGTATATTATTTATTTCCCTTGTCCAGTATGTTCTGGTAAATAATGCAAAGAACTGTTAGTTAACTGGACATGCCAGAATTGTTGCCACATCCAGGATGCAGAAGGTGGAGAAATGCATTTCAATTAAGTTGTGAAAACGGCAGTGACAAGCAAGTGGCACAATAAAGATTCTTGCTAGGAGAAATTAAGGTTTGCAGTAAATACCTGTTAATCTTCTATTCTTGAAGAAAGAAGATGAAAACCCATTTGATTAGGTTTGCATTTCAAAACGAGAGAACATGGGCTCTGCTCGGAGATTGCCAGTTTCCTAGAGTTGGATCTGTGAAATTTGGGAAAAGGAATGAATAACAGTTATTTTTTTAAAAAATAAGGTACTTAAAACTACTAATGAAAGAGGAAAATATTGAGTGAAAAGAGCTTGATATGATTTGGGGAAACAATTGCTTTTTGAGGTTCAGTGACAAGGGAGATCACTCCAGAAATGACTGAATAAATTAAGTGACATGTTATTTACAACACCAGAGAGCATTAATGTCTCCATTTTTAAAAATCCTACATCCTCTGTCATTAAAAAAAAACTTGGTCACTGCAACTTTACATCATTAATATTTCTGAAATTCACTTCATCTGTTTTGTCTGACCTATTGCAAATCTTTCTGTAACTTCTAATGATTTCACGAAGCATTTGTGCTATGATCAGACTTCCCCCATACTCCTATCAGGATCTTGGGCATGCATGCACATGCGCCCGGCGTGAGTTTTAAGCCACCGGGTCCAGGACGCGAACCGTGTCGACTACGTGGGAGTCCAGTGACATAGCCATTACACCAACTGCTGGTTCCCTGCATCTTTAATTTTTAAAAAGAAGTTTATTTTTTAAAAAAGAAAAGGGATAAAAACATAGCACAAAGTCACAATAATTCAAACAGTAGATACTGAAACTAGATTTGAAAGGTAGATCACTGAGACAGAAGAGTCTACAAATAGATTTACAAGAGATTCCATTTCTTTTTTTTCTTTCTTTCTTTTCTGTTAGATTTGTGGGTTTTTTGTTTGTTTGTTTTTTTGTTTTTGTTTTTTTTTTTGGAGAAGTTTTTGCTATAGGGTGCCTGGCGTGCGTTTAAGCCACCGGGCCCAGGACTCAAATCGCAGTCAACTACATGGGAGTCCAGTGACATAGCCGTTACACCAACTGCTGGTCCCAGATATCCCATTTCTTATAACTTTTTTTCTAAAATTCTAATCACAATCTGTAAACTATCTAATCTGTAAACTATCCCTCCATCCGTCTCTACATATCTCTTTACCTATCCATTCACTTCTATATGTACATCAATTATGCTCGTATGTGTTCGTACCTGTGTGTGTTTGTACATTCTTATATGCATGAAGAGATGTCTATGATGGCTACCAAATTTATAGTAACCTTTGCTTCCACTCATCTGTACTCCATGTGACCAGAGCTCTGTGCATATACCGAATGTCTACGGCCCCTGAGAGCAGGGACTGATCTAGTTCATCTTTAATATCCTCAGTGCCTTTACTCACTACTTGGCATAGAGTTATCTCAATACATTTTGCCTGAATAAACTTTTATATTTCCATAGGTAGTTCATAAATTGTTAGCCCCCAGATAACTAGTAAAAGTAGAAAATATTGAATCTTTTCACAGATTAGAGCAATACCTTCCAATAGAAATGTAATATGAGATGCTAGTGTGAGCCTCATATATAATTTTAAATTTTGTAGTCACTCCAAAAAGGAAAAAAGAAACAAGTGAAATTTATGTTAATATCATATTTTATTTAGCCCAAAATATCCAAGATATTATGATCATGTCATATAATCAACATAAAAATTATTAAGATATTTTACAGTATTTTATTATGCTAAATATTCCAAATCTGATTTATCTTAGATCAAACTAGCCATGTGTCAAGTTTGCTTCTCAATTGTCACACATGACTAGTGGCTACTATATCAGACAGCACTGGACTACAACACTAGTTTCATAGATAACCTCGTCTGAACCTCACTTGCTCTCCAAAATACAAATCTTATAAAAACATGAGCTCAGCTTCCTTCATAGACTCTGTCCTGTGCTGTACTCAGAAACTGCAAATTTCTTTCACTTTGTTTAATGTCAGCTTGGATTAAAAAGAAAACTTGGTAGAATTTAATAAGTCACTTTTGTGTCCAAAGTTATAAGTGGAATCACATTAGCCCTTATTGAAAGTGGTTAAATGCATCTTTTTTCACTTTTTAATTTTATATTTAATCATGGTACATTTTTGCAGCCTACAAAATGAATCCTTTCAACATGAATACACTGCATATTAGTTCAAGAGTATTACCACACACATCATTATTAACACGTAATTTTCCACTTTTGTGTCTGTTAAATGTTTTGCTTTCTTTTTTTTCCCCTTGATTCCATCCCTCCTGCTCCCTTCCACTGCCCACTCTCCTCCCACACTGTCTTGAGTATACACAGTTGCCTTTCATGCCTTTATACCTTCCTGCCTTTCACTTCCTGTCATAGAGTGCAGACATTTGGTGTATATTAGGTGGAGCCATACAATGCTTCTCTTTCAGCCTGACTTGCTTCACTCAGCATTAAATCTTCCATATTTGTCCACCTTCTATCAAACTCAAGAGTCTCATTGTTTTTTATGGCCAAGTAGTATTCCACTCTTTTTCAATCCAATTATCTGTTCTTGAACATTTGAGTTGATTCCATGTCTTAGCAATTGTGAATAATGTTGTAATAAATATGGATGTGTAAGTGTTTTTCTGCATGCATTCCTATCCTTGAGTAGATACCCAGGAGTGGAATTGCTGGATTGTATGTTAGTCCTATTTTTAGGTTTTTGAAGAACCTCCATATGCTTGCCACAGTGACTGCATTAATTTACACTGCCACCAACAATGTAGGAGAGTTCTCTTTTCACTTCAGCCTTGTCAGCATTTATTATTCTTTCTTTCTTTCCTTTTTTATCTGAACCAGTCTGACTTGATTTAGGTGGTATCTCATTGTGGTTTTGATTTGCATCTTCCTTATGATAAGGGATGTCGAGTGCTTTTTCATATGCTTTTTGGTTGGTTGTATGTCTTCCTTGGAGAGTTGTTTGTTCAGCTCATTTTTCCATCTTTTAATTGGATTTTTTTTTCAGGTAAGCTGCTTGAGTTTCCTGTATATTTTTGTTATCAGTCCCTTCCTTGAGACATAGTTTGCAAATATGTTCTCCCATTCTAAGGGTTGTTTCTTTCCTCTAATTATTGTTTCTTGTACTATGCATAAGCTAATTCTTTAGGTTATTCTTTAGGTTATCATTCATTTATTTAACTCTTGTGGTTGAGTTGAGAAAGGACAAGAACTAAGCCTGTGTAGTGTACCAAAATATAGGCACTCCTCGTTTGATGACCAAGTTACATTCATATGACTAGGTCATTAAGTGATTTGTCAATAAATGAAGAACTTAAAGGCAGATTTCTTATGGTGTGTTGTGGCACCATAGGGCATGTATTTTTCAATAGATACCATGGGATACTACATGAGACTAATGTAATGCTATCCATACAAAAATCATACATTTGATTAAGTCCCAGAAAGTGATAATATACATCACAACATAATAATATAAATTTGGTGTAATTATTTTAATTTGCACAATAAAGTACTAACTTATAAACAAAATATGTGGTCTTGTGTGATTGTGAATGCTTCATGTAGTGAATGAGACAAAGACTGAGAAAGGGGATTCCTGAGACTCATACAGACCAAAGACAATTTCCACTAGAGAAGTGGTCATAAGTCTGAGTGGTGGTTAAACAAGAAGGTGGTTAAGTGAGGAGTGGCTGTATAACTTTTAAAACTGCCATGTTTTCTAGGCCCTCTGAGGACCTCTTTCCAAAACAATTTGTGTTCTAACTAATTTATAAGAACCATTTATTATGTTTTCTATGAATAGTTCTTATGAAAAATGAAAGCACCACGTTTTCCAAATTCTTTTGGTAAGAATCCCTCAGCACTTGCTCCATCCCAAAATTGACTGGAAGCTGATGACCATAAACCAGAAATTATACTATTTGAGAAAAACAGTAGAAAAGTTGGATTCTTTTGCCTAAAAAACTCCCATATTGTTATACTAGGTCTCCTCTTAAAGCCCTCTTATGAAATTATTTGAATGAAAAGAACTTGAAATAAAGTGTGGCACTCCTGTGTGCTATTTTTGACAATTATACTCTCATTTGAAAACATAGATCCTGGACTGTTTTGATACTATATCCTGAAAAAGGAAAATATGTAAAATTCTGATTAGGTATAGTTACCGTATGTTTTCTAGGAACTAAATATCAATTTCCTGTCCTAAGAAAATATTAGAACATTATCAAGATTATTTAGAACTCCACTTCACATTTCCAACTAAGGGCTTAATTTATTAAATATCTCTTATGCAATCTGACTATCTCTATAATCAGGTCACGTAAGAATGAGAATAATTTTCAGTAGAAAATTGCAAATTGACTCCTGTTTCTGAACTCACTTTGAGATAATTTTACATATGCATGCGTATCATTATAAAATAGGCATTATATCCATTTCTATTTTTCTCTAAATTTCCAGATCAAGCAAATAATCTCTCCTACAAGTGAGATGGCAGGTGAAAATAACTTCAATGAACTGCTAAAAAAAATTCCAATTTCTTTCACACTGTGTTCAATTAAATGCCCAATTAATTTAAATAGGTAGACCATAAATAAGCAATGCACATGATTATCATCTAATTAGCACTAGCCAGCATTATAATGTGCTCATTAGTAAATTGTATGGTGTCCGAAGGCTCGTGATAAGTATTCAGGGTACACGTGATTGGCATGTTGCTGTCTGGATGCAACTGCCTAACCCAGTAAATCAGAGCTAGGACAAAATGTGCTATATAAAAAGAAAGAAGAATACATAACCAGCTGGTGAATTGGCAATTTCTTTCTCCCTGTACTGCAGGTACAGCTCCTATTCTCAGACACAAAGAGATAAATGCAAGAACAATAGAATAGCTGGACATGGAAAGGAAATGTTCGACCAAGGAGACACCGAACAAGTACCTCCAATTATTATGATAGACAGCAGAAAAGAAAAAGAAAATCTTTGTGCTATCTTAATTGGTAGAGAGAATAAATTTCTAATACAACCATTACAGAATAAAATGATGAGGTGAACAATGTTTTATTAAGATTTCTGGGAAGTTGAAAATTCAAATAATCATTTTAATGTACTTCATGATAACATTTATAAAATATTTTATAATTTAGAAGGCATTTTGCCTTCATAATCTTAGTATGCTATTGTGAAACCATTTAGCAGACTTCAGGGCAGGGCTGCAGCTATAGATTGCATACATTGTTAAATACATGAGAAAGCACAATGGCAGGTCTTGGTTGACTCACTTGATACCAGTGCTACACCCTTTTCCTTTGTTTTCCTCTATTAAAGAGGCTGAAAGTTCAAGCATTTACCATTTCAGACTCCCTTTTAGCTAGAGGAGACTAGGTGACACTGTCCAGTCGATGAAATGCAGGTACCTTGAGCTAAGTAGGTTATCCCTTCCCAAAGAATTAACTCTGGGTAGAAGAAAGCTTGTTTGCTTTTCTCCTTTCTTCTTTCCTGGGACTATTTGGGCAAAAGTCACACACCAAGGGTGGCAAAGCAGGAAGATAGACCGAGTCTGATTCCTGGGCATCCTTCAGCCACTATTGTAGCTTTGGTTGCCTACTGCCATCTGTCAAGTTACAGGAGAAAAAGACAATTTTCATTTGTTCAAGCCACTAATATAAGTTTTCTGTAGCTGTAGTGGTTTTTGTTAATTATGAGTTAGAGCCATTTCTCTTAATAGATACAGTTGAATTTTTATTAATAAAGATTCTGGAACATCAGAAAAAAGAAATAATGCAATCCTGAAGTATAGGCATGTGTTTAAATTATTTTCAAATATGATCTTTTCCTATTTTCTTTTTTTTAATTGTCAGAGAGCACATGCACTCACCAGAGAAAAAGAGAGAGAGAGAGAGAGAGAGAGAGAGAGAGAGAGAGAGAACTCCCACATAGGGAGTGATACATGCCACAGTCTCTTTTCCTTCCTTTTTACATCCTGTCAGTATCAGGATTTGGGGCATGTATGCACATGTGCCTGGCATGATTTTCAAACTGTTGGGCCAGGATTCAAACTACAGTCATTTAAAATCCATCTCCTTTAACTGCTAGGCTGTGGAGCTGGCCCATAAATACAAACTTGTATCTAGAAATATTCTAAAATATTTATTTAAAGAAGGAATTAATTTATTACTTTTTCAAATATCACTGTTCTGGATAGGAGGATGGAAGTCTATGCTCACTCTAGGTCATTTTCCAGGAATATTCCACATACTTTAAACGAAGGAAGTTGTTACTCAGGCCACTTGGTGTTTTATGATTATACTTTCTCATCTTCTCAAATGATAAAATTTGTGTTAGAATGATCAACGGCAGGATATAGCCATAATTTAAAAGAAGAAGTTTCAAGGAGAGGATGAATTTGAAAAGGGGTAGGTTAAAGTATAAGCGATAATCCCTAAAATGAACAAGTGGGACTACATCAGGCTAAAAAGCTTCTGCAAAGCAAAGGAAACAGTAAATAGAATGAAGAGATAACCTTGAGAATGGGAAAGATTATTTGCAAACTAAGCATAAGATAAGGGACTGATATACAGTCAGTATATCAGAATATAAAGTCAACTCAAGTAGCTTACCCACAATTTGGTACTATTTACTAAAAATTTTAAAATATGCCCCCAAAAAGATGGTGAATACTATTGCCAGTTAATTTGTAGCTAGATATTGTCTCAGTCCAAATTCTTTCAAGCCCACAGGCCACAGACAGGTATCCCTGCAGTCCACCCAGAGTTTCTGGAGGAGAGCCCACAACCAATGGGGATCTCTTTCAAGGAAGAGCCTATGTTGAACTCATTCTTGTATCTATTGCATCTGAAGTCACTTAATAAATGTTTGTCAGGTGGGTGAATGGAAGAATTAGAAAAGAAAAAGCCAACTGGAGCTTGAGAAGATTTTTATAAGCTTTTGAGAGGTGGATTTCTAATTTCACTTATCATGGTCATCCTTGAAAGTCTTGGCATCATATAATTTGGTGTTAGAATTGTGTTGCATTCAGGGAATACATTTCAAAAGCTGTACAAAATTAAAAGATAAATTCTATCTTTATGTCTTTGAGAGATTCATAATTAGTTCACACCAAACTTACTAAAGTGCTATTTCAAACCTGCAGTCATTTTCCTCACATGCAGCCACTAGTCACATAAACACCTCCAACCCTGTCTTGTGCAAAGTCCCCTTCTCACTCAGCCTGTTATTATAAATATCTGCTTATTATAGTATCTCGTATAGCAAGAATTCCCTCTTTAGAATGTTGAGGAAGGGGAAATAGAGTTGGTAATTTAATTATGAGATCATTTTTGCACAATGTGTGAGCAGGAAGTCTATGCTTATTCTCGTGTCGATAATTTTTGCCCATAGCATTAGTTAAATTATTTTGCATATCCCTGTGTCTCCTTTATAGATATAAAATTCAGATTCTAATCAGAATGAAAATTTTTAGAGACTTATATGTATTAATTCAAAATTTTTTAGTGAAGTAGCAAATTTCAAAATGAAGTTCTTTGTAGAATTTACAGTATTTCTCATTGTATGTAAGTAAAATGAATACAATACCTATGGGATATATTTGTGAAGGCCCTTTTATTACTTTTCTTGCTCTTCTTCACAGAGAAATAAACAATATGCTGGAAGTTTTCCACAGTGTTCCAAAGAACAAACAAGACAGAGGAATTAGATAAAAGGAGAACTTATATTAAATTTGATTGAGTGAGGGGACTAGATGATAACATGATGGTTAAAAACAACACTCCAAGAGGCTGATCCACAGGGGAGGTTTTGAGTTTGTATCTGGAGACCTCCATGAGTATATGGGGGGCACATGTGTACCTATGACCTAGGGCTGGCTGGGGATAGATTATGGCATCAGGACCCCATCAGTGCTACTTTCAAACTCTGTCTCTCTTGCTTATGGAAGAAATAAATAAATAAATATTGAAAAACCAATTAAATAAGACCCTCAGAGTTCCAAGATGTGACAGTTAAGATGAACCTTCCATTCACAAAATCCCTCAATTGAGAATTTAGCAAACTGTGTTAAACAATATAAAATGGCCTCCTAGAGTCACATAATTAGATGGAGAGCCAGATTAGAAAGCTCATTTCCTTAAATGGCTTCCTAGAGCTACATGGTTAGAGGGAGAGCCAGATTAAAATAATTGATATGATGACTGGTCCAGGATGCTGGCTACTAAATTCTATATATTCTATATAGTCATTCATGAACTATCTACCTTTCAATTCGCTGACACTTGCTGCCCTTCACCCTCACCCCATGGTATCCAGACACCTTTTGGGATCTGTAAGCCGACCTGTGGCACAGCCTCATGACTGTCCAGCATGGGCAAAGCACCAACATTACAAAGATAAGAAAGTAAGTTGCACAATAAAAACTCAAAATCAGCAATATTTACCTCTCCTTTGTAAAGTCAATGAGGTCTTCCTATAGAAAAACAACAAGGGTTGTACTATTTCTTTTATTCACAAAATAGTCAAAGGTAGAGTTCCATCTCTACTTTTGATTGATTATGGTAAAAAGGAGAGTTCGAGAAACAGTTTTTTAAAGTGAAGTATTTATTTAATTTTATTTATTCATTCACTTATTTTAATATGACCAGACACACACACACACACACACACACACACAGAGAGAGAGAGAGAGAGAGAGAGAGAGAGAGAGAGAGAGAAGTTACAATGGAGTTTGGTCCCACCACAATCCTTTTCCTCCAATTCTCTGACCCATCAGGATCCTCATCATGTTAAGTACACTGGATATGTTTTCAAGCTGATGGAACTGGCACTTGAACCCCAGTTGGCCATATGGGAGCCTACTTTCTCTGCACAGCACCTAACCACTGCACTACAGGCCTCCCGAGGATTAGAGTTTTGGTATGGATTTATTGAGGTTGAGGGCAAAGGCAGCATCTATGAAGGGAAATTTTGGACAAGGCCCGCCTTTAGAAAACTCCTTCCATTAAAGACAGGATGTATGAGGATGACAATCTAGCCAAAACTGTTCAGAAGACAAAGGTCAAATCCTAGAAAAAGGCACCTATTTGAACAGAAGTTTAGTGTCTTTTGTCCATTTATGCAAAAGGGTAGTTAAGAATTAGAGAAGGGAATTCTCATTTCCACTAGCTGCTGGGTTTCTTTCAAGGCAAGCATATGGCTTGTTCCTCCCATGGAGAATCCAGATTGTCCCAGGGAAGTGCTTTCAGCTCTCACTTGGGCCAGCACTGAAAATGGGCTGATGTGCAGCCAAAGCCAAGCCTCCTCCAGTGCCTTTTTCCTGCCACAAACCCAGCTCAGTGGGGCCATAGCTGCTGCCATTCACTCTTTACCTCCCTGTCCTGGCAGCACCTTCAGAATAGGCTGTTCTTCAGGGAAAGCATCACCGCTTTAGAACTGAAGACTGATTCTGTTCAGAAGTCACAGGACAAAACATTAGAAGAAAAGACAAGATTCTATAAGACAATTAATTGGTTTTACACTAAACTTTATAACCTTAATCTTTGAATTGTCTTCCTCTTTAGAGCAATCACTTCTGTGCTGCCACAAGAAACAAGGTATTATTTCTTCTAAGTCGTTACTGTGATCTCCATCAAAGGATAGCCAAGACAGTAATTAGTACTCCACACCAAAGCAGCATCAAATTTGACATTAATTGCATTTGTCCTTTTACAGAACTAAAACTGAAGCATTTCTAATTATTAGAACTTTTTCATGAGTTGCCATGATTTGGCTGGAATTTCTGGAGTTGTTACTTCTTACAGATATTTTCTACTGTTAACTTTTTTTCTTAAAGACTTTAAAAAAACTTAACAAATAACACTACATTATCTTCAGAGTAGAATCAACATTTGAAACGCTAAAGTTGAACGTAGGGGGAATAGTAGGAATACTATCTTAGTTTTTGGTGATACCAAGGTCCAGGAACTCATCCAGGAGGCTGTTCCTGCAGTTGTTAGGACAGATGTCAATGAGAATAAAATCCTCAGGGGTCATTGGACACTAGAGATCCTTTCTGGAACAGTTTCTGAATATCCACAGAAGTATTTGTAGCGAGCATACATGTATGCTAGACAGAAAAGCAGGAAAGCTTGGTCAGAATGTCATCAAGCCATCCAGAACATCGTGGTGAATATTGGGTTAAAACTCCCAGTTTTGTGGCTCTAGGAGGATTTACCAGGCAAAGTGTAGAAAAGGGGAGTCCTGATTCCTTTATTCTAAGTAATAGAGACCAAAGTTACTAGAGCTCACAGAACACAACAGGAGAAAAAGGAGCTGCAGAGAAAGAATTGCAGGTCTCTCTCTAGAAAATCCTAGAGAGTCCCTCTAGAAAATGTTGCAGAATTTACTGTTAATTTATTATTATTATTATTAATTATTTCAATTGTCAGAGGACCTGTTCACTTGCCAGAGAGGAACAGAGAGACAGAAAGAGGAAGAGGGAGCAAGAACTCCTCAACAGGGCATGGACCACTGCAATCCTTCTCCTCCATATCTATATCCAGTTTGGATTTGGGGCATGCAGGCATGTGCTCTGGATTTGGTTTTTCAAACCATAGGGATGAGGTTTTGAACTGCAGTCAGCCATGTGGGATCTGTCTCTCTAAGCACTAGGTTGTGAAGGCCTTGTTAACTTCTTTTTAAAAAATTATTTTAGTTACTATGTAGTTATCTCATCATGAAGAGTATATGGAAACAGACTGAGTTTTGTTGTTGTTTATTTATTTTTTCCATAAGAAAGTGAGACAGAGAGAGGAAGAGAGAGTGACAGAAAGACAGGCACCCTCAACAGGGTCTTTCATGCTATAATCTACTTTCAATTTCAGCCGGCCGGGATTGTGGGCACAGGCATGTGCTGATATGTTCAGGCAGGACCCAGGACATGAACTCAGGAAGTTCCCCACGTGGCTCTAGTAGCATTTTTTCTGCACTACCACCTGGCTCTTACCCTTAGCTTCTTATAGCAGATAATATCAATACATACTGTCTCATAGGAATATGGCATAGGTAATAATATATAGAACACTGATTTTATTTTCAAGGGAAAGCAATGTGGGACTTGATTTGTGCTATCCAATTCAGAAATCACTACACACACATGACTATTGAATTGAAATGTGCTAAAAGTAAAGAAAGTTTAAAATACAGTTCTTCAGTTGCATCAGCTGTATTTAAAGAGCTCGATAGCCATGTGTGGCTAGTGTGATAGTTAATAGCACAGATATAGACTCTCTCCATCATTATAAAACGTTCAAGTGAAGAGTGACAGAATATACAGTTTTAATGTATTTAAGAAATGAGTCATGTTTTAAAAACTAACTATTTTGGGGCCAGCAGGTGGTGTGGTGGTTAAGGCACTGGATTCCCACATGGTCAACTGTAGTTCAAGTCCTAGGCTTGGTGGTCTGAAAAATTGTACCTGGTGCTTATGCATGCATGTCCAAAATCTCAAGAGGAAGAAGGAGGAGAAGGGATTGTGGCAGGACTATCCCTTCTGGGGATGATTTCTCACTTTCCTTCTCTATGTCTCTCTCCTGTGAGTGCACATGCCCTATGACAAAAATTTAAAACAAAACTGTCTTTTGACTGTCTTATATGAAAATGTGTATGTATCAATTTTATCTTGAATATTTACAAATTTTGAATAAAATGTTTAAAGATATAACTTTGCATTTTAAGGACATCTTATAATAACAATTCTTTCTTGCGTTGACTTCCTGTTCTTGGTCTAGAAAAGGCACCAAATTAACCTTCTAAGGCAGATACTGAATCAATAAAATGTCAAAGGAAAGGGACTCGATATTCATATTGAAGCTACTTTCAGCAATGATAAATTCCTTTGCATTTCTTTTCAAATGTGTGTTTGGACAGTTTATTGCGTCAACTCTCTAGAGTTTCTCATCCTGAAAGCTCATGATATTGACATTTTCCTCCTGAATATGTAGATGCATAGACATTTTGAAGAAATTTAGTAACAGAAAGTTAAATGAGCTCAATTCCTCTTACTTCTGACAAATAAATTGGAAGCAGAAGAGTCTTTTCCATCATTATTAAGGGCAGGCATTTTCTCCAAGGCTATGAGAAGCTGTTCTTCTTGCTGCCTAAGCAGTTTCAATTTCAAAAGCAATTTGCAACCATATGGATCCCTCCAGGAGGCTTCAACTGGAGTGAAAAGGGAAATCTCTTCATATGGGGACTCTGAGGCTTTTTTGCAGATAGGAGTGGAGTTGTTGGGGATTAATTATAGAAAACAAGCCCACACCTCATTCTCTTTCTCCTCTGAGGATAGTGCATCATCCTACAGGCAGCACTGGGAAGTGGCTGGAGAGAACTTCTCAATGAAAACCAAGATGGGATTTATGGTAGAGTCAGTCATTTCAGCAGAATTCCTTAGATATTAATGCCCCAGTTTCCACAGGCCTTGGTGAGAGTATGCTGAGATTATACTTGAAAGTGGGATTCTCCAAGACAAACAGTATCTCATAAGAAATTTGGAGGAGGGGCTGTTAGATAGGAATGACATCTCTGAATGTGTGGGAATATGATGAGGAAAATGCCCCACAAAGTGTTAGAGGACTGAGTGACCTTCTAAAGCCAAATGGAGGCTGAGGCGTGTATGGGGGATGAACTAATGAACAAGAGTTATCACCTAAGATTCATTCTTCTTTACTCATTCACCCCAAGCATTCTATAACATGAGACACATTTTATTCTTAATATAATTTCTCTTTATCCTTGCTTTTTGCCTAGGAACCACGTAACTATTGAAATCAATTCCCATTACTTTTAAAAAAGAAAGTCATTAAGAGTTTTTTTTTTTTTTTTGTAAAAGCAATGAATAACTCTATACATCAGTGGTCAGCATGCAAACCATGGTCAGCTGAAAAGAGGTCTAGAATTACTTTGATTTTTAAATGTTTTGTTATCCTCAACTAATATCTCATCAAGTAGCACTCATTTGAACTTTTAAGTTTTTATAAATATTTATGGGTTATTAAATAAATCATTATTATTTATGTGTTGGTATTCTTGTGAAGGGTTACATAAAACATCATGTTGTATCAAAGGTCACTAACATATACAGCAAAATCTGACTCAAAATCTTTATACTTGATCAAAATGGTAATTATCAACTTAAATTATAGAATTAATAGGCCCAATAAGAAAAAAAAAACCACTGAGAAACTGTCAGTATAATATTAATAGTATATCAGTAATACTTTTCTATAAAGCTATAGATTTTCATCACAGTATACATAGAAATTAATCTAGCTAATAGATGTAAGCATTTAATAGTTCTCCTGGGTCGGAATATGACTTTGAAGAAGGATTTTGATTTCTTGGGTTATTTTTATTTATTTATTTATTTTGGAGAGGTTTTTGCTATAGGGTGCGTGTGCTCGCCAGACAGACAGAGGAAGACAGAGAGACAGAAAGCGAGAAATCACCCCCCAGGGGGGATGGCCACACTGCAATCCCTTCTCCTCCATTCTCCTCTCGGGATCTTGGGCACGCACGCATACACGTCCCGTGTGAGTTTTAAGCTACCGGGTCCGGAACTCGAGCCGCGGTCGACTACATGGGAGTCCAGCGACATAGCCATTACGCTAACTGCTGGTCCCTTGATTTCTTGGTTTTAAAAGATTGGCTCCTAAAAATAAAGTATGGGGATGTCCAAGTGATGAGATAAGCCCTTTTTGAATTAATGATTTTCTAGCAAAATATCTTCAGCAAGATATCTTCAGCAAAATATCTTCAGCAGTATTGGTAAACACTACTATAAAATAGAGACCAACCAGGAGTTAAGCAGAGGTTCAAGTCTAGACAGTAGCCTGTTTCCCCAGATACATTTAAACATCCATATCTAGGACCAGTTAGACCCTATGTTCAGAGTATGAGTCAAACAGGATCTGACATCTCAGTGTCATTGCTGGGAAAAGTGGCCGACTTACATGAAAATCATAGGGTCTAAATAAAAGCTTATTTATCTTCCTTTTTTCCTTATTTCTCTTCCTTCTTTTCCTCTCTCCCACTTTTCTTCTTTAGTGTCTCTCTCTCTCTCTCTTTACTTGCCAGAGGACACATACACTCACCAGAGACAGGGAGAGAGGGAGAGAGAGAAAGTACCCGTGGTAGGGCCATTGTCACACTGCAATCCCTTTCCTCCATTTCTCCACACCGTCAGGATTTGGGGCATATATCCATTTATACCTGGCTTGTTCTGCAGTCCTCAGAGATCAGGATTAGACCATGGTCAGCCATGTGGAAACCAACTCCCTCCACACAGCACTCAATCACTACACTAAGAGGCAGGCCCCAAAGCATTCACTCTTACTAATTTTTACCTCTTGTTAATGAAGAAACAAAACACTGCCGTATAAATGTGGATCAGAAGACTTGAAGAATTTCCTTACCTGAATGGATCTCCATTTCCTTATCTGACAACTAAGGGGATTATATTTGACTGGGGTCCCTACTACAATGCTGACAGGAGGCCTTAAAATGAGAAAAGTATCCAATGCTGGGGCCCCCGTTGGGGTGCTGTGACTGTGATCATATAGATGGCCTTTGCCTATTGGGTACAATTAGTCAACTCCAGTCTCCAGATGGGAATGTATTATCATATTACCCATTTTCAGATATTCAGATTTTTATGTTAAATATTTTGGTTTTTAAATGTTGACAATGAATTAGAAAACAAAAACAAACAAAACCCACTGTGAAGGCCAAAGTAAATGTATATAAGGGTGGGATGGGCCCTGTACCACCCTTTATGAAACCTTCAACAGCTTCTCCTTGTTTTGTGGTTCTACTAGTGGGGGGAGAAGGGTGATCCTGTGACCACAGAGCATTGACTCTCCGCATAACTCTATTTCATCTTCTTTTCACTGGGTTTCATAAACATATGAATACAGTAGGGAACCAGAGCCACCACAGTCAGTGGGATGGATGCACTTTTACAGAAAGACAGCACATAAAATAAATGCTCTTTGTGAGTTGGAATCTTGATGAAATGGTAGAGCTGCAGTGTAGTTAATGAGGTCATGGTGCAGAGCAACCGGAAGTTCAGCTTGTAGCCATTTTCCCCTTTGCAGCTCATAAGGAACATCTCTGAATTGATGGCAAAGCCCAAGCCGAAAAGGACACCAAGGTTTCTCACGAGTCCAGCAAAAGGGGTGGTGTCAATGTGGATCCAGTCAGGGTTGGCACACCACTTTTTGGCTATGGGCACAGACCACAGCAGGTCAATGTCAAGCAATCTGAGAAGCAGGTAAAAGCCATAGGCAAACAGGAAGAGGAAGAGGTTGGTCTTCAGGTATGTGCTGAGGCTGGCAGTTTGGATGCCTGGAGTATGTTCAAAAGCCTCTGCCACTAGCATGCCTGGGAATTGGAAAGAGACATTGACAATGACCGTGTGCTCTTGAACCCCTCGGGAATCATTGATCTCTGTATTAAAAAATTTAGCCATCATTTTCAATGGTAAATGGCTTCTATCAATTTTCTGAAGCCTTTTTTTGGCAGTAACTAAAAACACACATTTGCCCCATGATCTCTCACTATTCATGTTAGTCCAGAAGGACCATTAAGGAGTTAGTGGCATCAAGTGACAACCCACATTACAGGCAGAGCACTGATCTAGGTGCCTGTAATTCATTTTCCCACTACCATAGCCAATTAACTTAGAGGGCAGTTAAAAGATACAGGGGGGCTGACCAGCGAAAACCTAGTTGTGGTAAACACATGATTAGACAAAGCAGATGCCAGATGAGGTTGACACTCATGCACCAATCACTTCAAATGTTTTAGAGACAGTGGTACAGTATTCAGGTTTGATGGTTATTCAGTACTCTGATGGTTATTAAGTACTCTGAACTAGGATGCAAGTAACTATCTGAAATGATGGTAGGGGAGTTGGATTTAGTTTTTGTCACACTCCAGAAAAGTCCATGTCACCAAGGAGTTATGGATCTATGCCACTGAATGAGACTGCTATTGAATATGTGGACTCGCTGAGAGGTATGTTGAACGACTTACACTCCCAAGGTATCATTTAGTATCAGGAGCTTGACAGAATTACCTCTGAAATTTGGAAACCATAAAATAAATGAAGCTAAAGCTTTTAAATGACATGACTCAAGGCAAGTGATATTTACCACCGATTACTCCAAGAATAACTTGATGAGGAAAATGTGTCGCTATGAATACTCTGGAGATGCAGACACTGATTTGAATCAACCAAAAAAGACTCCAAAGAAATGACCAGGTCAGTCTACAATGGAAGAATAGATACAGTATAAAAAGCAAGGAAATTGTATCATTCATAAAATAAAGAGAGAAGGTGACACCAGATGATCCTTCTCAGAGGGACCTTGTAGTTGTGACATAACATCATAATTCTAGAAGGTTTAAAAAAAAATGTTTCCATGTGCCCACAAGATCTGAAAAGCTTTAATAGGAAAGTGTCTACATTTCTTGATGCATTAAATTTAACCAGTGCTATATTCTGAGATTTTAATAAAAGCTAAAAGGAAGCTAATTTGACATTCTTGGCATAAAGATAATTGTTCTGATGGAGTAGGGGAAATTCAAGTTTGAAAGAATAACTAATATCTACAATGATCAAGAATAAACTCTAAGTATAAATATATATATACATATATATATATAAATATATATGCACACACACACATATATATATTCTCTGTCATATATACTTTTCCTTTGCCCTTCTTCTCATCTCTTATTTTTATTTGCTTAAAGAAAACTTATTGGACAGGCAGATGCCACTCAGATAAAAAGCCCATGAGCATTCCATCAAGGGAAAATCTTCATTGGGCTTAATTTCAAACACTCTCAAGAAACATGTTTACCAAGGAACAAGGGAAATGATATATATATTCTCTGTCATATATACTTTTCCTTTGCCCTTCTTCTCATCTCTTATTTTTATTTGCTTAAAGAAAACTTATTGGACAGGCAGATGCCACTCAGATAAAAAGCCCATGAGCATTCCATCAAGGGAAAATCTTCATTGGGCTTAATTTCAAACACTCTCAAGAAACTTGTTTACCAAGGAACAAGGGAAATGATCTATAGGTTATATACTTTGGACTGGAAACAACAATATGCAAGAAAATTAATAAAAATATATTAAAATATAAGCAATGCTTTTTTGCAGGAATCCTTGAATAGTTCATTCCTAATAATAAGACCAAAGTTTGGCTATAGAAAGACTATGAGTTAGAGAGAAATGAGACTCAGAGAAGAAATATTCATGCAAAAACAGAATGAGCAAGGATTTAGTATTATTAAAGTAAGCCGTAGGCACTCAATAAGTTTTATAGATAAAAGAAATATTTTAGCTATAGAAATAGCTTTGAAAATGGCCTGTAAAATGCTAATTTCTTTAACTATATCACCTTTATATTGTTGTTTTGGGTTGGATAATGAATGCATTAAGGCATACTGGTCACGGTAGCATTAGGATAAACTTTAAAGATGCTCAAATTCCTCTGGTCATTTGTTTCATTTACTAAACAATAATACTCCTGAAAGTGAAATATATAATGGATTAGGGGAAATTTTTATTTTAGAAGAATTTCTATGTAATGGTATGTAATATAGTGCGTGTGTGTGTGTGTGCACGCATGTATGTGTGTGTGCACATGTGTGTATGAGCATGTGTGTGTGTGCCATGTGTGGGGGGATGTGGTGTGTGATGTTTCAGACAGGGTGCCACTTTAATCTTCCTGCTTCAGCCTTCTAAACTGCTGGGACTATAGACATGCATCACCACACTTTTTATTTGTTTTAAGTGCTGAGCAACAACGCCCAGTGTGCACATTGCCGCAGATAGGTCTATAGTAGTTTTTCCAAAATGTTAACGACAAATATTATCTCAGATAGCTTAATAAATTATTACTAACATAGTGCCCAGGATTGTCTTAGTGATAGCTAAAGGATTTCTAAAAAGAAAAGAAGGAACAGGAAAAAAACCCCACAGCTTTGTGAGTAATCTTAAATTAATGTTCTGAGTTTTTCTAAACATTAAGATATCTACTAACATTAAATCTAACGTTCAAATTTAAGTTTGCCTCTAGAAAGCTTTTAATTTTAAAAGTTGCGTAGTTTTAAAAATTAGAATATATGTTATTGATGCCAAAGCATTAGCTACTTAAAGAAGGAAGCATAATTTTACTAAGTATGCATTTGAGGGGAATGACGATTTTCAAAATTGTTAATCTTAAAGCAAAGGAATGTGCATGCAAAACTATTTCCTTATATAATTTAGATGACTTATTTAGGAGCTATCAAATAATTATCATAGTTTGGAAAGGCACATTTAGCACCTCATTAATCTGTTAAACAGTCCCAACCCTGTAAGTAGCAATAGCTGTGAGCTAATTAGGCCATTATCTTAAAGCAAAATATTAATTTTCTATTCATTTTGCTATTTTGGCTACCATAAAATAGAATAAGCACATTTCATTCAACAACTAAAAATACACTAAAATGAATTTTTAGGAAAGACTTTCTGTATTAGAAATGTCATATTCCAATGCTACAGAAACGGAAGTGAAGCCAACCTGTGCAGAGTGATAGAGAACTTATCCAGCCAACTGACAGTGTGGCTCAGGGCAGCCGTTACCATGACGTACCAGACACATGAAGAGCCCATTGCATGACCAGATGGACTTCCTGCAACAATAAAGTTTCCGTTTATTTGAGAAGTGGTTAATGGAGTTTCAAGATCCAGCATGGACAATAGAACAACATATTCACCATGGAAATCACAAATAATTCAGAAAAAAAACACAGGCTATTATATGACGTTTAGAAGTATGTAGAAATAAGGAAAATTAAGCCAAATTAAGCATTGAAAACACCAATTTAAGAAAACATTTTCTCCAGATTTTCAAGCTCATTGAATTCCAGAAAACTGGTTTATTCAAGGCTAATTATTCAGATTATTGCACCAAAATCTGCCACAACTCTACTTATTCTTCATATCTAATAGTTTTGAATTGACTATAAAAGTAAAGTACTTATATGGGATCTTGAATAAGTGTTCTCCCCTTGGACTAAGTAGTTAAATGCTAAAGGATATTATTGTTGTATCTATAGTTTACCGACTTACTAATTACTGCCATGGACACCTGGCTGCTTTTGTGTCCATCTACTGCTGCTGTAGTGAGAATCTTGTTAAAAAATGAAAGATGAGGAGAAGATGTAAAGGAGGTATTAATCCTGGCAGAAAAAGCCTGCAGACAGGTAGCTTTTTTACTTTCAAAATAGCTTTCCCATGCAGCTTGGTTTTTTATTATTATTTTTATTTTTATCCCTTTCTTTTGACATTCTTCCTGATTTGTCAGTTACCTAGTAGAAATTTATACAGGTTAAACAGCAGTCTGACTGAAAAACAAAACACCAATCACTTGTTAAACAAAAACAAACCTAGTTCTTATTTGCAGGTATTTTCAGAGTTTTTTATATGCTTGAGTAGTATGCTCTGTCTATTCTTCTCTCCTCCCCCGCTCCCTCCACCTCTTCCTTCCAGAAAAGGTCTCATAAAATGGAACACATGCTGATAAGTGCTAGAATAGACCAGAATAGCATTTCAGTTGTCTCAAAGGTTATCCATCCATCCATCCAGATATATATTATCTCTACCCTGATGGAACACAATCTAGGCAGCCAAATATATTTTTAAAAATTAATTGTAATATACAGGAATAAAAAAAGAAAGATATTTAGAAAACTCATTAGGAACTTAGATATTCTCTGTATTCAGGGTTAATTTCAAAGGATGTCAAATGGCAAGAATTTTATGCTGCCTAGCAAACTGGGGTAAGAAACAATATAACACATTTTCATAAATTAAAACAACACAAAATGGTACTTTATACATATTTTTAAAAATATTTTTATAATCTTAATTCTATGTCCACAGTAAAGATTTTATACTTACAAAGACTCTTAGAATAAAAAACTGAAGTGACCCAAAAAAGTCTACTTACATACTATACATAAAAGAGAAGAAAACAAATGTTAAAGAAATAGTTCCAAATTTAGAGATATCTACTAGCAATGGTAATATTGGGAAGTTCTTACTTATCTAACGGAAAACTTTTTTTATTCTTCCTTGAACTCATGAGATTCTCAGAAGACCTGCAATAGCCTTGAGTGTTTCTCGGCAGAAAATAAACCAACATTTCTAGGATACTAATATAATTATTTGGGAATTTGTTTTAGCTATCTTTCTTTTGTTTTAGTACCAAACCATTACATTCTTTCAAAAAGTAAGTGCCCAAACACAAGATTACATGGGGAGTATTCTCCCAAAATACCCTTTTAAAAACAACAAAATGGAATTTGATTATTCATAAAACTTCTTTCCTTTCTCATTAGTAATTTTGAACTTCTAGCATCTTCACCCATGACATTTTATTTAATACATTATATGATATTATATTCTAGCTCTCTGAATATCATCAGTAACTTGAGATTGCTATAATTGCTTACCTGGTCCCGTCTCACATGTAGTGGGAAACTGTTCAAGGCATGGACTTGAGTGATTCGGGTAAATATGAGTTTCTTGGATCCACCAGTAAGGCCGATGACCAAATAATATCCTGTATTAAAAAATATAAATATTCAGACACATATTTTAATATATAATTATTACTTAGTTAAAGACATGCTATTCTCTTCTGTAAAGATGACTAAGCAAGGGTAGGTGGGTAAAGTTCATGCTTAAGAGACTTTGATAGAACTCTGGTTCTGGTCTTTTCCTCATTACGGAACTCCAAAACTCTTTCGGAGTTTTGACATGCTATGGCCCTATAAACACAGGACATCTTGCCTTGCGGAAGTCCTATGTGTGCTTTGGGTACTTACTTTGGGAATATCAGCATGGTCCCTGGAATTGTCAATCTGTTCATTACAGTGTTGCTCATTTACCTACATCATAATTAATCACAGAATATGTGTTACAGGGTTTTGGAATTTACTTACAAGTCAGTTAAAGTATATGTTTCTATGCTTTTTGTATGTTCTATTTATAAGTCTGATACCTCAAGTTAGCTGATATTTTTGAAAGATTTTCCAAATGTAATTATTACACATGGAGCCAGCAGGTGGTATGGTGATTGAGGACCTGGACTCCCACATGGTTGACCATGGTTTGAGTCCTGGACCTGGTGGCTTGCTTTTTCCATCTCTCTCTGATCAAATTGAAGAATAATAATAAACAAATAAAACTAAACAAATAATTATTTTTAAAAACACAACTACTATAGATGCATTTAAAATTTGATTATTAAACCAAAGCCACAAATTTAAAAAAACGTTTTAGGAAACGTGAAATAAAACAGAAATCTTACCATTTAAATATAAGATTGAACCAGTCCCCAATGACCGCTACCCATATCATCTTGGTTCCAACTGTGTGATTAAGTTGAAACCACAGTGGAAAATAAATAGAAAAACTATTCCGGGGGTCTCCAACATTGGACATAAAATTTAGGAAATTATAGTAAGTCCGGTAGTCATTTTGCAAATGCTGAATAATGAGAACTCCACTCCTATGAAGGAAATCCATCTGAAACAAGAGAGGGTTCTACACCAGAGTAACTGGTGCTGAGGTGACCTGAGTCCTCCCACTTTTATACAGTACCTTTGCAGTGTGTTGAATGATTATTGAGACATGTGATGCTGACCATCTGTGAAGAGGGCATGTTGGCCCACCTCTGTTGAAAAGCTCATCTGTTTATGGTTTTAACTGGTGGCAAAGAGGTGAAATACATGCTGATCTGTGGCAATTTAAGGGGGGAAGATTGGGATAGAAACACAATGAATTTCTTATGCAACCTCCTTTTTGTGTGAACAGTTGGATCATGTTTGTTTGAAATTTTTTGCACAGTTCATTTCTTTCAAGGGCGGACATTAGTGATTTCTATGCTTGGCTAGAAGACTACACAGTTATTGCATGTCAAATAGCTCTTAAAGCTATGCATTTTCATTTAAGAGAGACTGTGGCTGTCTGGCTGGTTTATTGAGTCTGAGGAGAACAGTTGAGTAAATATCTAAACATAAAAATAAAGTGTGGTACAAAATATTATTTCTGATCGCAGACTTTTAAATAATTTTATTTTTATCAAAGAGAATGATAGAATGTTTATAGGACTTGGAGGAAATACTTGGAATAAATGAAATCTGGAAGGAAATGTGTTACCTTTTTACTATGAGGCAAGAAAGCAGAAATGTAGGCCACTTGGGTAATAAAAATGTGTTAGGACTGAGTCATATATTTTATTGGCTACAGAATACAGAGAGGAGCTAACAACAGCAGCATAGTGGTAACCAGTGCTCTGTGATGTTGGACTTACATGAGACAGTTCCAGGTTCGTGTGCTCAAGGCCTCATATGCACATCCGTTACACTTGCCTTCCTATAATCAGGGATGTCTGATGCTGTGGGTGGATTGTGATCTGGGGACCTTATTGGGTGTGTCTTCTCTTTCTTTCTCTCCCTCTCCCTTTCTTCTTCTTGCAGAAGAAAGAAAGAAACAGAGAAAGAATGCATTTGAGGATTAGGGAGCTGCTCAAGTGACCATGTACTGAAGATAGAAGTAGACTTCAGGGGCCAGCAGGTGGCATGGTGGTTAAGGCACCGGACTTCCACATGGCTGACCATGGTTTGAGTCCTGGACCTAATGGCTTGCTTTCTTACTGCCCTCCCCCACCAATCTCTCTCTGGTCAAATAATAATAATAATAATAATAATAATAATAATAATAATAATAAAACACTTAAAAAATACACTTCAAAGGGTTTGGACCACTCAGGAAAATAGTTTGTTGAAAGTAGAGTGTTCAGTAGAAGTAAGTAAACAAACATGTAGGTTGGGAATCAGCAGAAGGGCAGGACAAAGAAACCTCAAGATCGCAGCTGGAATAAGGTGTTCCTTTTGAAAGCTCAATTATACCTAAGAGGATTAATGTAAAAGCAATTAAGTCCCACCAGGTGGCTCAGGATGGCTGGCACTAACTAAACTTACCATTCTGATTAGTTTCTTTGTTAATCACAGCCTCCCTCCCTAGAAAATAAGAATATCACTTTGAATTTCTCTTGGAGTTACATCCCATCATATAACAGCACCATTGTCCTGGGGACCCAGTGTCTCTTGATACCATTCTGGCCTCTATCACCTCCTCTGGAAGAAATATATTGACTGACTGACTTTAGAGTAGATGCCACACTTTTGTCCCATCCCAGATCAATTTCTGGTAATGGGAGCCAGGCATTGATATTATAAAAATACTTTCCAAGTGATTTCAATGTGGAATAGGGTGTTACAAGAATCATTGTGCTAAAGCAATTCATATGACGCATTAGCTTGGACTAACCAGAGTCATGATTTGGGTTTTTTTTTTGCTCTGCATATTCATGGTCTATAGTTTTCGTATTCTGCTTAATGAGCTATGAGGAAGGACATAATTTCCTTTATTCTTTTTCTTAGTAGTGTTTGCATTACATATTTCAAAATACTCATTTTCTTCAGAAATGGCCTCAAATCAGGGTGTGCATAATATCAAACACATTTTTGTCTTATGATTAGCAATGAAATGTCATGCTCCTTCAATACTTCAGAATCTGAGGACTGTGATGAAGTTGGCTTCACATTACTTAATTGAGAAAGATTGGCTGTCTCCTGAGGACTCTCTGGTTCTGTAGACTGTGGGATAATTAACTGAAGCAAAAACAGTTTGATTTCTTTTGCCTGTTAACAGAGGGTAAATCTGTTTATTCTCCATAGCTCATCATTTTCATCTTTTCAGATCTAAGCTTCTAGGCATTTCTTCAGCAACCTAGCCTCTGACCTACATCCTCTCCACTCCTCTAACAATGTTTTCTCTCAAACGTTCTTTTCTCTTAGGGAATTCTATTAGTCTTCGAGGGCTGTCATAACAAACTACCAAACTGGGTGGTTACCAAACAAATATATTTTCTTATCATTCTAGAGACTAGGAGTCTGAGATCAAGGTGTTGGCAGGTTGGCTTTTTCTGAGGCCTCTCTTCTCGGCTCCTAGATGATTGTTAATTGTCTGCATGTGGTCTTCTCAGCTGTATGGTGTGTCCTAATCTCCTTTTTTTTTTTGAGAGGTTTTTGTTTTTGCTATAGGGCGTGTGCACTCGCCAGAAAGAGAGAGACAGAGAGACAGAAAGCGAGAAATCACCCCCCAGGGGGGATAGCCATGCCACAATCCCTTCTCCTCCATTCTCCTCTTGGGATCTTGGGCACGCACGCACACGCGCCCGGCGTGAGTTTAAGCCACCGGGTCCGGGACTCGAACTGCGGTCGACTACATGGGAGTCCAGCGACATAGCCATTATGCTAACTGCTGGTCCCCCCTAATCTCCCTTTTTTATAAGGACACCAGTCAGACTGTCTTAGGGCCCTACACTAGTGACCTCATTTTAATGTAATTACCTCTTTAAAGACCATCTCTCCAAATCTGGTCTCTTTCTGAGGTGCTGGAGATTAGGACTTCAACATGTGAATAGGGCGGGGAGGGGCAGAACTCAGCCCACAATAGGAATTTAAATATAGTTTGTAACTGTATATTTATGCTGTGCTTTGTATGTTTAGTACCTCTCCGCTGCTCCATAAAATAAGGGATCATGTCTGCTTCGTGTACCAGCCATGAGTACGGCTCCTAGCACAGGCCCATGCAGCTAGCTAAGTTGACACAGAACCTTGAGATGGTAGGTCACTGCTGAGACTTGCAGAGTGTATTCATAGTTTTATATTCTTTTTATTAAAGAGACACCCTGCCCCAATTGAACAGAAGCTTTAGAATCCACAAAACCTATAATTGATCTTGGGCCCATCGCAGTTACTTGGTAAATGTTTATTGAATGAAAGAACTATTGAACAAAAGTTGATATGAGTGCTAACTTATAAAGAGGCTGTGTTTTAACAATAACACATATTTTGATGTGCTTGATTGAGCCAATATACCATGTATTCTGGATGGAAAATCTCATTTTGTATGCTATAATAATGTACAGTAAATGAATGTATATAAATAAATCTAAATTAAAAAAAAGTTTGCTATTTGGTTAGTTCTAACTCTAAATGCATTTTGCCACATAATGTCATAAAATGGCAAGGTCAAGAAAGCTTATTTAAGGTGGAGAAAGGTATGCATAATGTTTATCGAAGAAAAGGTTTATATATGTATTTTTATATATATGCAAACTTTTTATTCATATATACACATAAACTCTTTAAGGTAATATAGGAAAGGAAAAGAGAATAGGGATAAAAACTAGACATTTTAGGGACAAGTAGTTAGCGTAATGGCTATGTCGCTGGACTCCCATGTAGTAGACCATGGTCCAAGTCCCAGACCCTGACTCACGCCAGGTGCATGTGCGTGTGTGCCCAAGATCCCAAGAGGAGAATAGAGGAGAAGAGATTGAGGCGTGGCCATCCCCCTTGAGGGGTGATTTCTCGCTTTCTGTCTCTCTCTGTCTCTCCGGCGCGCACACACACCCTAGCGCAAAAACCTCTCCAAAAAAAAAAAAAACAAAATAGACATTTTAAAATATTCTTACTTTATAGATTTGACTTTGAAACCATGTAACAATATATAATTATAAAAGAAAATTAAAAAGCAATTTCTACAAAAATTTAAAAAGGAAAACAATACTTGATTCATTATACTGATGAATTCTTCACTTACAGTTTTTAATCACTTGGATGCAATTTTATGATTTGTTCCATGTAAAGTCTTTAGGAGTTTTCTTAGTTCTCCCCAGTTCACCATCTGCCCCCAGTTGCCATGGCATAGGCTGGGCATACTCTTATCCTATCCATTTCCTATCCTATGTGGGTTTCACTGGGAAGGAGATACAGGAGGTTAGTTCTGGCATTAACAACCTGCCTGTGGAGATTTTCCCTCCAATGTCAGAGCCTACCTGACAAGCTAAGTCATGTCACAGTCAAGGTTGTTAGGGTTCAATGTCTGTCCCAAATCAACTCACCACCTGATGGAGCAAAGCCACATTCAAGCTACCCAGACCAAGATCCAAAAGAGGGTGGATGTATCTATACCATTATCCTCTTTTTTTTGAGGTTGTCTTTCTTAAAATGTGATCTATGGGAGCCAGCATGTGGCATAGAGATTAAGGCCCTGGGCTCCCATATTGTTGGCTGCAGTTTGAATCCTGGACCTGGTGGCTTGAAAGTCATGTTGGGTGTATGTGAATGTGTGCCCCAAATCCCAGAAGGAGAATGGAGAGGAAGGGATTGCTGTGTGGCCATTCCCCCCGACCCCGGGGATAATTTCTTCTTTCACTCTCTTTCTCTGTTTCTCTCTATCGAGTGCATGTGCCCTATGACACAAACCTTTAAAAAAATGTCATCTATAGACCATCACCTCCTGACAGATACATGCTGATTTCTAGGCTCACTCCAGATTATAGACTCAGACTCTTTGGGAATGAAATCAAGAAATGTGCATTTTAGTAAACTTCCTACATGACTCATAAACATATCAAATGTCACAAGCTCTGTCTTAATTTAGTCTTTCCTTAATTCAAGGTGTCTATGTCCCCATGTGTGACCCTTCCTTGTCCCATTTCCCCAACTGTTGCCTTAAGACATTTTTCCTCATGTACCTTACTTGGGACCTGTATTAGCCCACTC
>NW_006159883.1:926366-929807 GCF_000334495.1 Tupaia belangeri chinensis
CTCTGGACGTAGGCTTGGTCTGTTTTCATATTCCTCCTTTTGGAAACTTTTCTATTATCTCTTTTTTACCCAAGGCACATGGTAAATACTCAAAAAAATGAGCTAAAATTAATATTAGTTATTCCTATCTTGCCAAATCATTTGTAAAAGTGGAATTGAGATCCACCTCTGAGGTTTCTGGTGAGAATAGATGTTGAACAAAGTGACAGAATTTTGCTCTTAAACACAGTTATTAATGTTACTTTTTTTTTGGACTCCGACATCTCTGCCTCTTCCTCCTTCACCCTTGTTCCTCTCTCTTTTATTCTTTCTCTTTTTTTCTCTGTGTCTGTTGTCATTCTCTTCCCCTCCTCCATCCTCCCCTTTTATTTATTCACTCTAAATATTTCGTTACCTATTTACTTATTTATTTTGAGAAATTTTTGGTATAGGGTATGTGTGCTCACTGGAGAGACAGAGAGACAGAAAGTGAGAAATCATTCTCCAATGGGGATGACCATGAGGCAATCCTTTCTCCTCCATTCTCCTCTCAGGATTTTGGACATGTAAATACATGCTCCTGGTGTGAATTTCTAGCTGACAGATCTGGGACTTGAACCCCAGTTGGCCATGTGGGACTCCAGAGCCTTAACCACAGATAGTATCCCATCTGCTGGCCTCAATATTTAGTTATCTCAGTCTTCGAAGTGGTCACTGTCTTCGACATTACTCTCTAGCCTGGGAGAAATTACAACTCCCAAAAAGCAAAGACCAGTCTGAATTGTACATTATTACACGTAGGAATCAAGCCGAATGTCCTCCACATAATGGAGGATCACGAGAAAATTGCACAGTTGACCACTACTTCAGGATCAACTACTTCTCTTCCTGCAATAGTAGAACTCTCCACTTGATTTTTCCAAGTGTTCAATAACTAGAACTCTGTTATGTCCAAATATAGTACTTTTTAAGTGGAAGAAATGAATGTTACTTTTGGGTCTAATTTAGCTAAGTCTCTTTAATCACTAGGCAGTCCATAACCTGACACGATTGCTTTAAGGGTCAGAGGGCTTCCTAAAATTGCATGCAAAATTCGTGTTTATGAGATTTCTCAGAGGAAGGGCAGAGCTTTCACCAGATTCTCAACTGAGCCCCTGACCCAAATTAAGTAGAGTTTGATATTCGTGGGAATCCCAGGCACTGTCCATGGTGCCTATATATAGGATCCTCTGATTAATGACCACTGTTTTTATCTTCTACTACTATAGCCAGTTCCCAAATGTTGTATTATTGCTTTGTTTTTAGGTGGTTCTAGTAATTGAGCACTTCCAATCTTTCCATAATATTCCCATTATGATTCATTTATGTTTTCCTTAGGCTTTGACTTAGATTAAATCCTACCTGTTTTACTTAGATTACAACCTGTAAGACAGAGGCTAGAATTTGTTTAATGTTTTTCCAGACCAAATATTACATAACCATATGATAAATTCTTATCATAAAACAAACCATTCATCTCTGAATTACAGTGCTCATTGCAATTCAGTATTATGCAGAGACACTTGACTTTAGCTCGTGTTGCTTATGCAATGACAGCAAACAAAAATATCTTTTGGAGCCATTGACCTTTAATGTCTCTGCATGGTCATTATCCACATAGTTATCTGCCTTCTCTAAAATAAATTGTATTTGAGATCTCTGCAGTGTCACCTTGCAATGTAAAATGGATTTATTTCAGAGAAGTTTAGACCCTAGTGACTTTCAGAAAATAATTACTTCCATCCTGGCTAGCATCCCAGGAATACTGGCATTCTATAATGACACTATTATAAATGATCGTGCTACAGCTGTTCCAGGTACCCCCTCCATTAGCCTCATTATGTACTTCTCTCTAGAAATGATCATGACCTACACATCCATAAACTTTTTCCAGGATCACCAAAGGACCCTACAGTTGCCCACTGAACAGTGTTTAATTTCTTTTACAGTAAAGATATTACATAGCTGGGTTCATACTTTATAGATGACTAAAGAGCACAGTACTTAGTACGTGTAAGGCAGTGGCTCTCAAACATTAGTGTGTAATCACCTCACCCGGAGGACTGGTTAAAGCACTGATTACAAGGACCCATTTTCAGAGTGTTTGATTCAGTAGAAATTGAATGGCACTGAGACTGCATTTCTAATGGGTTCCCAGGTAATGGAGATGCCATTGGAGGGGAACCTCACTTTAGGGAAGCACTAGTGGTAAGACATTGGTTCTCACGTGTGCAGGGCAGGACCGAAACACACAGTACCTTTAGGAGATGTGATCTAGTATGGGAAATAGGATATTTACATAAATGACATACTATTGTACTTTGCCCTTAGAGGTGATCAGATAGAGTAAATGGAAAAGAGGAGAGGCAGATAGAAGGTTCAGCCTATGAGCTGAGAGAGCTTTCGTAGAGGCGGCAGCAAGTGACTGAGCCTTGACAGTTGGGTCAAATTACGAAATGCAAAAATGTAGGTTAAAAAAGAAAAATATATTCTCGAATATAATAGAAGTTATACCAACATCACACCTAAAAACATTAACTGGTTAATAGATTGCATGTAAAAGCTATACAAGAAATTTCCATTTTTGACACTTAAAGACAATTGGAAAATTGTTCCCAGAGCAGTCAAATTCATAGACCTAGAAAGTAGAATGGTAGTTTTCAGGGCTCCAGGGAAGAAAAAAAATTGGGATATTGTTTAATGGGCACAGAGTTTTAGTTGCACGAGATGAAAATAGTTCTGGAGATCAATAGGGAGTTGATGTACAATAGTGAGGGTACAGGTATGCTTCTGCACTTGTACACTTAAAATGATTAAGATGTTGTGTGTATTTTACCACAATATGAAACGAAGATTTTCACCATATTGAATGTTGTTTGAGTGCTTGGGAAATGTATTTTTTTGTTTTGTTTTGTTTTGTTTTCCTCCTAAGCTCTGATACCCTTAGCCTTTTTTAATTTTAAGTTTTACTGAGGTATAATTTATATATCATGGATTTTTCGATTATAAAAGTGTCATTCAGTATTTTTTACTAAATGTACAGAGTTGTCAATGATCACCACAAACTAGTTTTAGGACACCTCTATCCTCCCAGAAATTTCCCTGGTGCCCTTTGGCAGTGAATGGCTACTTTTCTCCTGGCCCCAGACAACCCCTACACTGTTTTCTGTCTCTGCAGATTTGCCTTTTCTGATTGTTTTACACCAGTGAAATAATTTTTTTTTTTCGACCACAGATTAGTTTATTTTTAACACCCATCAAGCCATGAATTCATAGGGAATAGGTTCCAGTAGCTCAGGCTCCTTTCCATTGGTTCTCACAAAGTGTGCTTCTCTGGGTGGAGCAGGCCGGCGTTTTAGTTGAACCCAGGTACCTTTCTCTTTGGCTTCTTTCTTTTTCTGGTCATTTTCCTTCACACGTTTT
>NW_006159883.1:929918-932423 GCF_000334495.1 Tupaia belangeri chinensis
TCTTGGGCACGCACGCACACGCTCCCAGTGTGAGTTTAAGCCACTGGGTCTGGGACCCGAACCGCGGATGATTACATGGGAGTCCAGCAACATAGCCATTACGCTAACTGCTGGTCCCACCACTCTATGTTTTCTAAAAGTCTTAGTGAACATATATCGGGTGCCTCTTCTTTTTCCCTTTGTGTTCGTCATTTTGGTTAATTACTGGAAAATGGTGGTTCCGGCCAAAAGGACATCAGTAAAATAATTTAACATGTAGTCTTTTGCATCTAGCTTCTTTCACTTGATATAGTGTTTTTGAGAAGTTTATCATGAACAAATTGCTTCTTTGTTTGCAGTAAGTTTTAGTCAATTTTCATGGCCCTGTAATGCTTTTTGAACATTTTAGCCAGTTCTATAAATACTTTTTTGGGATAAAGATTTGTCGACTTTCTTACTCCACCATGCTGGGGGATCCCAGTTTTTCCATAATTTTATTACTATTATTTTTAATTCTAAGAAGAATATGAAAGATCTCAGGTGGAACCTGGCACTGAAAGTTGACTTCCCTTTGGATGCTGTGCTTTGATGATAGCAATGATAAAACTAATTTGATTGAACCATCTATTCCAGTGTTTCCTGGCAGAGGTCATGTGGAAATATAGAGGATTTAATGTTTTTATTCCAAGAAACTTTTGAATACAGCAGGCATTTTTTTAGTTTTTTTTTTTTTTTTTTTTTTGCCACACATACAATTGCTAGAGAGAGATGCAAAGTGAAAAATCACCCCCCAAGAGAGATGGCCATGCCACAGTCCCTTCTACTCCATTTTCCTATTGGGATTTTTGGCATGAACACACATGCACCCAGCGTATTTTCAAGCTGCTGGGTCTGAGACTTGAACTGTATGGTCAGCCATATGGAATCCAGCTGCCTTAACCTCCATGCTACCTGCTGGCCCATAACAAGCATTTCCTATATTATAGGTTCTTAACCTGGAATCTGCAGGAACACAGTACCGTAACTATGTAATCATTACCATTTCCAATTTTCCTAGTGAATGAATATTAAAAATACATGTACTAGCATTTTGACGGGTCAGTGTAAATGTGACTATCATAGAGAAATCCTTATATTTAGTAAGGCAGGGGAATTTCTAATCTAAACCATGGCATTACTTATCATTTCTATTCTTAGCTCTCCCTCGAAAATGGAAAGTATCTACCCAGTAAGGATATGAGACTTAGGAGACAATGACCTTTTTTCCTTGTACCTCTTGATCCTTCACCTATTGGAGAAAGAATTAAGTTTTCAAGGAAGGAGCAGTGGAGTTTTTGGTCAGTTTGAGCAAGTCTCCTAATAACTGTTATGAAGAAGCGCTTTTAGACTGGTAATATGTTCAATCTTCCTACTCCACAGCTTGCAGAAACCCAGCCCTGGGTCACAGACCAGAGAAGGCAGTTCCCCACTCATACATGGCACATAGAGATACTCAGTAAATTCTGGTTTAGTTGAAATAAAAGGCACATAAGCATGGTGATGGTACTGACAGTGGTGTTGGTTGGGTGGGGATGCAGTAGGGCTTCTGTTTTATCCTTTCTAAAGCTGAGCAGGAAAAAAAAAAAAAAAAAGCTGATTGTCCCTAGTTGTACTTTGGGGACTAGACAGGAAATAATTCACTCCCATCTTCCAGAAGTGAAAATTTTGACAAATAACGTAGAAATGTTTCTATCATACCTAGGCCGAGTAGGAACCCAAAGAAAGAACAAAAGACAGCAGACACCCTGGGGCCGCTCTAAAGACTGTTCATTCATGGGGCAATCACTCCTCTCAGTCCTAAGAGAGGTAGAATCTTCACTCGATAGCCTGATAAAGATCAGTGTAAAAGCTCAATGAGCAATTCATCAACCCCATACCACATCAAAACTCTTCTGCAAGTCTTATTATGAACTGTATTCATTAACCTGGGGCTGTGAGGTTCCTGGAAATGAGCATCATCACTCATCTGGCTGAAGTTCTGAGAAGCCCAACCAATAATTTGCTTTAAATGGTTACCTGCCTTTGCTTTAAGGTATCTAAAAATCATAAGTTCTTGGACAAATATTTGTAAAATGAATGCAGCCTATATGTGTAAATTTTTTATGAACTGTCCCTAGGCCAGAAACTGTCTTTTGAGTGCATTATAATGTATTAAATATATAAACATAAAAATATAAATAATAATAACTTGTCCAGATTTAATATGTCTTAGTTCACCTTCTGGGGATAGAATGGGCAATATTTGGTATTCCTGAACATGTTACTTACACATTTATTATTTTGTTGGTGTTTGGATTGTTAATGAAATGTTGATGATAATGAAATGTTAATGATAAGAAAAGGAAGCAGCAAAAAAACCTTTTTGACCTATAATAGTGTCTTTATTTTCATGAACATGTCATAGTTAAACATGAAAATAATGTTAACTTCAAAATACTAGCCATCTTTATTTTCTATTATTTAGAGGGCATATCTTCTGGGTTCTTT
>NW_006159883.1:932806-957318 GCF_000334495.1 Tupaia belangeri chinensis
TTCCCTATTTTTCTTTTTTTTTCAGCTTTACCAAGAAGGATTCAAATAGTGAATGCATTTCACCTATTTGGAGTTCCTAGGCAACGCAGCTTCCTTGCAGCTTGTCCATTTGGGCAAATCAGAGTTCATACATGGCTGTGCCTCTCTCCTTTGGTCAAGGAACATAGCAGGTGACTTTAATAGTGTGATAGTTCCATCCAGTTTGGAATCCTGCAAAATAACAACATATTATTCTAGTGGGTCTAAAAAACCGTTGTTACTGAAGCTGGGGGAGTAGAAAAGAAGGAACGTATTCTGAGTATCCTCTGCATGTGTCTGCCCACTCATAATTGGAGCAAACCCCACATAAGCACAAAGAAGAGGGCATATACTTGACAAAGAATATGATTTGTATTCAGTGTTTATATTTATTGCAGAAACCTTTACTTGAGTCTGGTGCACGGATTGCCCGGGGATGAGTCCCCCTGCATTTACTAGTGTTTTCCGAGGCACAACGGAGACGCAGATGTCGTTCAGAACTACGAATCCCAGAATGCCCATTTCCCCACTTTTATCTCGCGATAATCTCGAAGAGTGAGACCAACCAATCTCTTTATGGCGGGCCTGTAGTATTAGCCAATTAGAAGACGAGTAGGCTTCCGGAGGCGGGTGGCGGGATTGCCCCAGATTTGAATTCCGCAAGTTGGCGGGGCCGCGGGGATTCGGAGGGGGGCGTTTGTTTGGGGCAGTGCGGATCCTGTAGGGAAGGCGGCGGGACTCAGGCCTACCGGTGCAGGTGAGGGAGGTAGGCGTCGGGGTGCAACAATATTCTCGACCCACCGGTGGAGGCGGGGTGTGTGTTTTCAGGACGGCGTTTGGGAGGTGCGTGTTTTGCTGCTTGGGCCTCGGGGCCTTTTGGGAATTGGGAGCATCGAAACCAACAGGTTCTGGATTTCACTGCACGAAATGTCTTTGGCTCTCCTGGGAAGGTTTTAGCGTCACAGAGCTGGGACCTGGAGTCTCCCAAGATGTTGTTACGAAAATGATACTGGGCCCAGGGAGTCGAGTGACTTGTTCATACCCTAGATTGAACCCACTGAACTCCCACCCCAGTCTGCATGTAAAAATTTTGTTTTTAAGGTTCTTCTCATAGGGCGCAAGCGCTCTCCAGAGAAGAGAGAGACAGAGAGAGAGAAAGAGAGAGATCAGCCCCCCAGGGGACAAGGCCATGCCTCAATCCCTTTTTCTTCATTCTTCTTTTGGATTTTGGGCGCAAACACTGATTTTCAAGCCCCTGAGGTGATCCTCGAACCGCGGTGGCCACGGACTCCAGTCACCTTAACCACTACATCACCTGCTGGCCCCTCCAGCCTGCATTTTAACTGTTACCTTCTCTGTTCCGCGATGGAGGTGTGGAGTCTTATCCTATGGGAGAGGGCCGCTTGGCCACCTGGCAATTCAGGTTAGAATCTGGAAGGGAACTCTTAAATTAGCCATTATGCTTGTGGTTGAAACAGACTCAGTCACTTTTTCGCAGGGTCCTACAACATCCCATCCTGTGCAATTACTTGTTTTACCAGTCCTTCAGAGGTAGTTTATGCTGCATCTTAACCACAGTTAAGCCCAGGTGGCTTGTTCTGTCCTGGAATATCTAGAGTTGAATGGTAAGTCATTTAACTGTTTTCCAGCAAAAGTCAAACCGTCAAAATATCCTTGATCAAAATACCTGTCCTGGAATATCTAGAGTTGAATGGTAAGCCATTTAACTGTTTTCCAGCAAAAGTTAAACCGTCAAAATATCCCTGATCAAAATAGGAGGCAGCAAGATCTCTAGAGGAGAAGGGATTGTGGCATGGCCATCTCCCCCTTACCTCAACCTCCTCCCCTGTGTGATTTCTCCTTTTCCACCTCTGTCTCTGAGCGAGCGCATGTGCCCTATAGCTAAGATCTCTCTTAAAAAAAAGACATATGTGGCTGGTTTTATTTCCGTATTTCTTAAAAAATACAATGTGTGTTCTGTATGTTTTGTAGAGCTGTCTTACAAAATGGTAGAGGACGAACTGGCACTATTTGATAAAGGCATAAATGAATTTTGGAATAAATTCAGAAGTACTGTCAGTGACACTTCCTGTCAGATGGTGGGGCTACGAGATGCCTACAAGGATTCTATTAAAGCATTTGCAGGTACCTTAAACTTATAATATGCCATTTTGCTGTTCTTGTTTTTATTTTTTTAATGGTATTTCAGTTGAATTGATACTTCAATTTCTCTTTCAGAAAAGCTGTCTGTGAAATTAAAGGAAGAAGAGCGAATGGTTGAGATGTTTCTGGAATATCAAAATCGTATGTGAAAAACTAGATCAGAGTTTTTTAGATTAAATATCTTTATCATAAAATCCCTTGTACAAATAAGACAATGCAGTGTGTGTGTATGTGTGTGTTTTTATGCATTCACATATACACTCATGTAAAAAGCCAAAAACATTTATGTACTCATGACTTAGCTTAATACATGGAATGTCTTTGCCCAGCCTTTGTGGCACAGTCTGCAGTGTACTGAACTTCAATGCTGGAACCTACATGCTGACTTTGGGTTCAGGTGACTGGATTGTCCAACATCCAGAGGAGCTGGAGGGTTGGGGGAAAGATTGTGGCATGAGACCCTCAAAAGGATGCTCACTTGCACGCTCACATACATTTGTTTGCTCCTCAAAACAAAAGGGGAGAATAGATCACCCCAAGTTATTATGCTTCCCAACTTCTATACCTTACCTATTCATTTTTTTGTTCTGGATTGTGTTTTTAAATGTTATCTAAATGAGATCACATGTGTTCTTTCCTTTTTTTTCACTCAGTATTGTACTTGTGAGATTTATCTATGCTGATGTATATATTTTCTTTAGTTTTTTGGAGAGGCTTTTTTGCTATAGGGCGCATCCGCTCGCCAAAAAGACAGAGAGAGAGAGAGACAGAAAGAAATCACCCCCCAGTGGGGACCGAAAAGAAAACGACCCCCCCCCCCCCCCCCCCGAGGGGGATGGCCATACCGCAATCCCTTCTCCTCCATTCTCCTCTTGGAATCTTGAGCATGCATGCACACGTGCCCGGTGTGAGTTTAAGCCACCGAGCCGGGACTCGAACTGAGAGTCCAGCGTCATAGCCATTACGCTAACTGCTGGTCCCCTATGCTGATGTATAGATAATCATGCCCTGTGACTGCTTCTCTCATCTCTTCTGTAACCTCTGTAAAAGCAAAAGCCTCTTTGATTTTAAGCATGAGAAAGAGAGAAGCAGAGAAATGTTGCATTTGATTTTTTCCACTTTGAGAGTATTTTATTGCATTACTAAATTCTTCAAGAATGAATTCCATTTTACTTGTATACCATGTTTTTAAAACTTTTTTACTTATTAGACAGGATGTTTTCAGTTTTTCATCACTATTAACACTGAAAAAATTTTGTATATAAATATTGGGTTGCCTGAAAAGTCATGATACATTTTTGCATAGAAAACCACAGAGGGGCTGGTAGGTGGCATGGTGGATGAGACACTGAACTCCCACGTGTCTGACCACAGTTCAAGGCCTGAACCTGGCAGTTTGCTTTCTCGCTCTCCATTTCTCTCTGTTTCTTTCTGGTCCAAATTGAATAATGATAATAAATAAAACTAAAAATAAATAAATCTTTTTAAAAAAAAGAAAAACATAGAAAAAAAATCATGACTTTTCTGACAACCCAATATTTGCTCATATCCTGTTTTTCCAAGGGTAACTTTGTAAACATGAAGTTCCCAGATCAAAACACATGGATATCTTTAAGATTCTTTTGTTTTACAGTATTATAGACAGATTTAGCAATTACTTCTATTAGATCTTTCTTTGCCGTCTGTAGTCCCCTAATTCTATTGTGACTACATTAAATATCGAAGTGAATTTGGGGAATACTGACTTCTTAAAAATATTTAGAAGCCTAAAATGTCATTAATATCCAGGTCAAATATGTGTCTCAGGCACATTTTACAGTTTTTCTCATATAGAGTCTGCCCACTTCTTGATCTAGGAAATTCCTGAATGTTTTGTTTGTTGCTACCCTACTACTTAGGGAAGTCTAGTCTTAAGAGATACTAAGCAAGCACTGAGAATCCCATGCCTACTTTAATCCGAGAAACATATAGCATATATATTTTCATTTTGAAAACTCATGGTATTTAAGATCCTCAAAAGTTCTGTGTTAGACTAACCTGTTTACCTTTTTTTTTTTTTTTTTTTTTTTTTTTTTTTTTTTTTTTTTTTTTTTTTTTTTTTTTAAATTGCTGGAGGGTGTGTGCATTCACCAGAAAGAGAGAGAGCACTCTCTAATGGGGAGTTGTGCTACAATCCTCCATTCCTTCTGGCAGGATTTTGCACAGGTGTCCAGGATGATTTTCAAACTGCTGGACTGTTATTCAAACTGTGGTCAGCCATGGGGGTTCCAGCTGCTGAGTCAGAATGCTTAGCTACTACTGTGCTGTGGGCCAGCCCTAACTTGTTTACTTTAGAAAATATCCTCTAAAATTACTTATCCTTAAAACCATGTTTACTTGTAATTGTAATTCAATGTCGATATTAATATTTTGGCTAATTTAATGTAGTGCTGGGCTGCAACTATTAACAGTATTTTATTTTAAAGTGTTTATATTTCACTTAAATATTAGTAAAGTTAAATATTTAATTCAAAAATTCGTAGGCATGTTATAAAGCACCCTTTGAGCTCAGCTGGCTCTGTTTCTTTGACTTCTGTAACCTGTCCTAGAGTTCTTAAACTATTAGTCCCTCCTCTCCCTGTGTAGCCTCCCATTTGGCACTCTGGGGACCCATGTCTCTGGCAGTGGGCACTAAGTAGCAGCAATTCTATTTGTTTTCCAGCCAATAGAGGAAGGAGTAACCCTGTTGAGATATTCCTTTTCCTAGTACAGAGGTCTGACCAGGTTGATGCAGACTTCGTCATTGTTTTGGGGATGTATGTGAGAGGTGTGGGTAGTTGCAGAAGCTGTATTTAAGAGAACTGGAAGGGCTTATGAGGACAGGGATATGGACACAAAGAAGGCAGGCAGGATGGAGGGATTAAAGCCGAGAATGGGAAATGAGGTGCTAGTCAATGTTTGAGATAGCTATCAAAAGCTAGTAATTTGGAATTTGAATAGCAAAAATGAATATTAGTTATTAATATTAGCAAGAGTAATTTTTCTCACTTATGGAATAGTGATTGATGTTATGAGAGCCAATAGTTTTCAGTAGATTTTCAAAAGATTTTTCTGAGTATTCTAGATAGATGTATATTATCTACATACAGTTTGAGTATCCTTAATGCAAAAATCCAAAATCTAAAACTAAAATCTAGAACTTTTTGAGCACTGACATGATCACACCTGACTTCACATACAAGCTGAGTCAAAATGCTGTAATAGAAAAGTATTTTATAAATTTACCTTTAGCCTTATGTGTATAAAGTGCATATGAAACATGAATAAATTTCACATTTAGACGTCGGTCCCATCTCCAAGATATCTCATCTACCTGCAAACGTTTCAAGATCTGAAATCCAAAGCACTTCTGGTCCCAACCCAAGAGAGATGCTCAACCTGTATAATGAAGACCGTCTTTTCCTTTCTAACAGTTTACTGGTTATATAACTTGTGTTGGCTAGAAATGTCTATGGAAAATGTTAAATGACAATGACAGACATTCTTGTTTTACTCCTTTTAGAAATGCCTTTGTGTTTCACTTTAAGTATATTAGGAAATTCAAAAGGTTTTTATTTTGCTTCTATCAAAAGAAATGTCCCTCTATTTCTGGTTTAAGGAGAAGTATCAGAAGTGATATGAATTTATATGAAATATCTCTGCAGTCATGTGATTTTCCTAATATTATGCCTTCACTATATATCCTTAGAATAAGTCATATTTACTCTTAGTGTATTATTTTAAGTGTAAGTTAATATTCTATTAAGCATATCTAGACCTATGTTTTTAAGTGAGACTGGTTTGTGTGGTTGTGGGTAGAGGGACAGTGCTATCTTTATTGAGTTTTAGTTTCAGAATTATGCTACGTTTTTAAGATTTGCCTGCTTGCCTGCCTACTTCCCTGCTGTCCATCTTTTGCTATGTTGTGGAGTAATTTATGTAGCATCAGGATGAGCTATTTCTTCAAAGCTCTGTATAAAGCCATCTTTTAGAGTCTGGTTGTCTTTGGTGGTGGGTTTTATATTTATTGGACAAGGGAGCTACAGGGATTGTGCTCTTCTGATTTTCTATTTCTGGTTTAATTTGGTATTTTCATTTTAAAAAGTATTTTCGTTTCCTCATTTTTGATTTTCAAAGATAAGTAGGAAGGATTAGGATTTCTTTTTGGACTTTAGAAGCTTTTGAGTTATTAGGAAAGCTTATCAGTGAAAGCATCTTTACTCATCTTGTGAAAGTCAATAAATTTTGTTTTTTTTCCTTAGATACATGTCAGAGCAAAGTGTATGTATTCTAGCTAATACCTTGTGTTTCTCACAGAGATCTGCAGGCACAATAAACTCATTCAAGAAAAAAAGGAAAACTTGTTTAAGTTGGTTGCTGAAGTAAAAGGCAAAGAGCAGGAACTGGAAGCACTGGCTGCAAACATTCAGGACCTTAAGGAAGAATATTCTAAGAAGAAGGAAGGTAAGTCTCTGGTTGTAAACACCTTTAAAACATTAAATTCCAAAGTGGTGGTGATTCTTTTTTATTTTTGAATAATTACCGGTGGGTTTGCGTGCTCACTAGAGAGAGAAAAAGCGTGTACTCTCCAGTGGGGTCTGGTCATGCTGCACTCTCTTCTCTGTTTTCTCTATCTCCAGGATTTTGGACATGCATGCCCATGTGCCTATCATATTTTCCAAGGCCAGGATTCAAGCCATGTTAGCCATTTGGGAGCCAGCTTTCCAGGCACAACACTTAATGGTTGTACTATAGCCATTATATAGCCTGGATTATTATATACTTCTGACCTGTTCCAGCTGGTTGCTCAGCCAGTCATCCCTGCAAAGTGTCAGTAAAGTTAACTCAGTGAGTTTTCTTCTCATTTTAATTAAAGGACGTTCTTTGATTTCTAATGTAATCAGAATCATAATGAAGTCAATATGAGGGTTTAAGTAGTAGGAGACCGTATCACTAAATAAAATTTACATTGCTGAAATTTCCGTGTGATTTTTACAATATGCAATGTTTATTGACCACTACTGTTCTCTGCCAAATAAATATTAAGCATTCATTATGCTGGAAAGTTTTTGTCTCAAAAGTTTTCATATTCAAATGAATGCTTCCTTTAGAAAGAAGCAGTGTTGAGACCAGGAGATGGCTTAATGGTTATGTTGCTGGACTCCCACATTGACTATGGTTCAAGTCCTGGACCCACCGGCTTAAAACTCACACTGGCCGTGTGTTTGTGCATGTGTGTACAAAATCCCGAAAGGAGAATGGAGGAAAAGGGATTGCAGCGTGGCCATTTCCCTCGGGGGAGGGGGTGATTTCTCTCTGGTGAGCACACGTACCCTATAGCAAAAATCTCTTTTTTTAAAAAAAACTAAGATCACTATTTGCCCATAAACTAAGTAATTCTTCAGATCTCTTGAAAACAGCAGTTTGCTATGTTACTGCTTGTTCTTACAGAGTTTTTGTGCATATGTAAATTGCGTAATTATTTTTTTCATCTGCTAAATATTACTTAGGGGCTGTAGTGCTAACTTAAAATGTTCTGAACTAGTGTGAAAGGAGGCTGATTTCTAATGAAATAGTTATGCTTATAGGAATAGTGTTTTTCCCATGAAGCAATGAATATATCCTTTATTATCCAGATAAAAAAAGAAAACAAATAGTATAAAGGATGCCTTGCTATTTCTATACTAGCCATGTAATCCATGGCCTCTTTATTAATCTACATAATAAAATAGAATAAAACTTATTTCTCTTATAGCTATATGGTTTTTTTTTGAGAATTAGTCCTTCCAACTTGAATGAACAAAAGCCCTCCTTGTCTATTAATAGGTATAAAAACTGAATAAATATAAGCAGATTCATAAACCTGTCAGCATTTTAAAGTTGTTTTCAAGTTTTTTTTAATTAATGAACATTGAATTTTATTTAAAATGTTTGATGTTATATGTATTTCTTTTTAAAAGCTATTTCCACTGCTAACAAAGCTAATGAAGAGAGGTTGAAAAGGCTGCAGAAATCTGTAGATTTGTATAAAGATCGACTTGGACTAGAAATTAGGAAGATTTATGGTAAGTATATGTCAATATAACTAAAACATAGGAGGTTTGAAAAGTATGTCTTAAGTCAAAATTTTTTTCATCTAAAATCATGACCACTATCAAAAGACAAAACCACAACAATTAAAGACCTTAATTAGCTTTGTGATTCTAGAATCAGGAAATACTTCATCCCATAAAATAGAAATGTTCTGATATGCTTTACAGAAGAAGTTTTCTGAAAAGAATTATTTATTTTATTCCATTTGTTATTATTACTTTTTAATTTGGTCAAAGAGAGAGAAAGAGAAAGAGAAAGCAAGCCACCAGGTCCAAGAATTGAACCATAGTCAGCCTTATGGGAATCCAGCTCCTTTAACTACCATGCCACCTGCTGGCCCCAAAGAAGAGATTGGTTTTATTGACAGAGAAGTGCTGAAGAAAGCAGAAAGAAGGAATAACAAGTGGATTGGTCACTTCAGAGTAACCTGCCATATAAGGGAGACAAAACAGAAAAATTAAGGATTACAGGAAAGGAAACTTACTGAAACTGGCTTCTTTGGGATATTTACTGTTATCTCTTGTTCTCCTGATTTCCCAGAAGGTGACATGAACAGCTTAATTTCAGTTTGGTGATGTAGAACTTTAGTATGAGTGATTCCATTTTGATTTTTTAATCTGGTCTGTTGGCACTTAGTGTACGAGCTTAATTCAAAACAGTGGCTTCCTTTAATTTTAATTTAGTGCCACATTACTAACTTTTAGAAAATGGGAAAAATTATAATTTTTTTATCATTCTAACATAGTTACTGATGTTTTCGTTATTTATCATCTAGTATCTTAATAATGTGCTTTTTGCGTTGTCAACATGCAAATTTTTTTCTTACTGGCATTGTATCACTAGCTAGTATTTCTCTAGTTGCTATAAACCTTCATAATAGTCATTTTGAATGGTGGTGTTATAATTCATTCTATTAAGGTAGCATGATTTCTTCAATCCTTTATATGTAATTTAACACATATATTGCCTCTGACACCATTTCGATTGTGTCTTTTTTTTTTCTGTTTTAGGAATTCTACAGTGAACATAGACTTTCTCATTTTTTTGGTTTGATTTTCCTAAAATTGTTTCCTAGAGAAGAATTACTGGGTTTAAGCACTTGGATATTTTTATAGCGGTTACATGTATATGTGCTAATTTACAATGCCTATTGTGTTGGAGCTGTATAAACTTCCCTTATAGAACTCAGAATGTAGGTACATGGGACAATGTCCAGAGAAAACTAGTATACGCTCTTAAGAATCCTAACCCAGTGGTCACAAGATGAGTTTAATTACGTTACTGTTGAATTACGACAATGCATGTGAAATGTTACTAGAAAGCCCATTAGAAACTTTGGAAACTTGTGCTTGGTTTTCCTTGGACTTTACCCCATGCATCTCTTCCCTTGCTGAGCATACTGTGTGCTTCTGCTGTAGTAAATCATAGTCCTGAATATGACCATGTGCTGAACGAGCCCCAGTTCTTTTGGAGAATTATCAAACCAGTGTGGCCTGGGAACCTAAACACACTAGCCAAGAGCCAACCGTGCAAGTAGGCCTTTCCAAGGTTTTGTGGGTAGTGGTCTCAGGCCTGCTATGGTAGCTTTAATGAGCATCTACCTACAGTGTACCAAAGAATCAATTTTTATTGTATTCTTCCCAGAGTTATTTATTTATTTATTTTTGAGAGGTTTTTACTATAGGGCGCATGCGTTCACCAGAGAGACAGAAAGCAAGAAATCACCCCCCACCCAGGGAGGATGGCAACACCACAATCCCTTCTCCGTTTTCTCAGGATCTTGGGCATGCATGCACATGTTCCCGGCATGAGTTTAAGCTACCAGGTCCGGGACTCGAACCGTGGTCAACTACATGGGAGTCCAGCGACATAGACATTATGCTAACTGCTGGTCCCAGTTTTCTGTTTTTGTTTTTTAAGAGATTTTTGCTATAGGGCATATGTGCTTGCTGGAGAGATGGAGAGATGGAGAGGTAGAGAGGAGGAGAGAAACCACTCCCTGGGCAGATGGCCACACTGGAATCCCTTCTCCATTTTCCTCTCAGTATTTTGAACATGCAGGCACCCATGCCTGGTGTGAGTTTCAAGCTGCCAAGTCTAGGACTTGAATCATGGTGGGCCATGTGGGAGTCCAGTGCGGCAACCACCATGCCATCTACTGGCCCTCTATTTTTTGTTTATTAATGTGCTTTTTTTGTAATATTTAACTTAAAGGTGATCAACCACTTCTGGCCCAGCGAGTTGGAACAAGTGGTAGAGCACTAATGTGCAATGCCTTAAACTGCATGTCAAGGCCTGGTTCTCTCCCTGCCCACTTAAACAGGCCAGCACAGTAGTACATGTCTGTGGTCCTAGCTAACTGGGATCCCAAACTGGCAAGACCCTGTCCAAATTACCTAACTCAACTCTATTCCCTTTCCCTTCTTTCTCTCAAAAAAAGTGACCTTTTTTTTTTCCCTCATTTGTTTTCTAATTGTATTTCTTTCTTTGCTTGAGTCCTTTTTCCATATATCTATTGGTCTTACTTTGTCAAAGCCCTCAAGATCAAGAAATAATGTTTTAAGGAAGAGAAAAATCCAAATTAAACCCTTCATTTTGCATAACTGAATATCATATAAAATCTTTCTCTGGCATGTATCCCTCCCATTGCTACTAAAACTTTACAGATCTGCTGTACAGCATAATTATTTCATTTTGAAGTTGAATGCAAGGCACATTTTTGAAGCTTCTGAACATTTTTATAATTAAAAGAATCTTTAATGAGATTTTTGAAATTTTTATACTATAGAAAACTAAATTGCCTGTGAATTTATACCTTATTGCCATTTTGAATTTCTCCCAGATATTTACTCTTTTGGGAGCATTTGGAAGTGTTTAGAAAATAGAGTATAGTAAAGTCCAGATAACTAGTAGGTCATTGGGAAAGTCATGACATTTTCTTTTTTTTGGAGAGGTTTTGCTATAGGGCGTGTGTACTCGCTAGACAGACAGAGAGAGACAGAGAGACAGAAAGTGAGAAATCACCCCCTAGTGGGGATGGCCACGCTGCAATCCCTTCTCCTCCATTCTCCTCTCGGGATCTTGGGCACACACACACACACACATGCCCAGCGTGAGTCTTAAGCCACCGGGTCCGGGATGCGAACCACGATCAACTACATGGGAGTCCAGCGACATAGCCATTATGCTAACTGCTGGTCCCTATTCTAGATATTTTATACAAGGGGAGTCATGCAGTATTTGTCCTTTTGCCCTGGCTTATTTCACTTAATATGCTTTCTTAAGGTTCCTCCATGTTGTTTGTGTCAGAACTTGATTCCTTTGTATGACTAAACAATATTCCATTGTTTATATATACTACACTTTGTTTATCTATTCACCTGATAGACACGGGATTGTTTCCAGCTTTTGCTATGAACAGAGCTGCTATGAACATTGATGTACAGTTACCTGTTTGAGTCTTTTTCTTTCAGTTCCTTTGAGAAATATACCTAGGAATGGAATTATGAGGTCATAGTATAGTTCTGCATTTAAGCTTTTGAGGAACTGTCAAACTATTTCTGTAGTAGCTGCACCATTTTATCATTTTACATCCACCAACAATGTACAAGGGTTCCAGTTCCTCCATATTCTGTTGTTGTTTTTTAATAGCCATTCTATTAGGTGAGAAATGGTATTTCATTGTTGTTTTGGTTTTCATTTCTCTAATGAATAATGAAGCTGAGCATCCTTTCATGTGCTTACTGACTATATATATTCAAGTCCTTCGCCCATATTGGATTGGGTGGTTTTTCTGTTTGTTTTGTTGTTGTTGTTCTATTGTAGGTGTTTTAAAATATATTCTTTGTATTCAACTGTTAGCAGTATATAATTTGCAAATATTTTCTCCCATTGTCTGTTCATTCTCTTAATAGAGTGTTCTTTAAAGAACAATTTTTTCATTTTAATGAAGTTCAGTGTTTTGTATTTTTATAATTTTATCTGTGTTTTTGGTGTCACAATTTAAATAACAATATAGTTTAAGATTAATTTGTAGCTTCTACATTTGGAAACATTAAGAGAATATAAATACTTAATACAGATATTAATCAAAGGGCGGGGTAAGTCAGCTTATCTCTGTTGAAAACTTAGGCACACTAGAAAATTCTCATACTAAATAATTTAATTTCCTTTTTCAGGTGATAAATTGCAGTTTATATTCACTAATATTGACCCCAAGCATCCTGAGAGGCCATTTATGTTTTCCCTGCATCTAAATGAAGCAAGGGACTATGAAGGTATACACTTAATCTCTTAACTGGTATTTAAGATTGGCACCCACAATATTATTTGAATTGGAATATAAAGTAATGTGAAGTAATGTTTTCACATGCTGTTGCCTCCCTTTTCAGTCTTGCTTCTTGAGTTATTGTCTTCTGAAAGATGTGAGTATAATTTGATTGATAGTTATGTAGGTGCCAGAATAAGTAATATCTCTTCAGGATAGCAGTGCCACAGTAGCTGAAAAGTCTAAAAGACCAAAGATCACTGCTTTCCATGTGCGAATGTGAACTGTCTTAATGGATAACCCAAAGTGAAACCTATGATGGATATGGCTACCTAAATATGAATAGTGTGATTTACCTAAGTAGGTGATTTGAAAATCTTGTGTAGGGTCAGTTGGTCAAGTGGTAGGTAAGGCAACTGGATCCCACATAGCCAGTTTGAGTCCCAGACCCAACACCTTGATGAGCATGCTGGGCATGTGTGCATGCATACATCAAATTCCCAAAAATAAATTTTGAAAAAACAGTCTCATCATGAAATTACCATGCATTAATAATGTACGTTAAGGGACCAGCAGTTGGCGTAATGGCTATGTCACTGTACTCTCATGTAGTCGACCACAGTTTGAGTTCTGGACCCAGTGGCCTGAACTCATGCCAGGCACATGTGCGTGTGTGCCCATGATCCTGAGAGAACGGAGGAGAAGGGATTGCGGCATGGCCATCCTCCGTGGGGGGTGATTTCTCACTTTCTGTCTCTCTGTCTTTCTGGCGAGTGCATGCGCCCTATAGCAAAAACCTTTCCAAAAAAATAAATAAATAAAAATGTAAGTTAATTACTAATTCCACAGCAAGAAATGTGGTCTTTGATTTATCAGGAATATATATGATTGGCAATAGTGTGAACAAGAAGTGTGTAAACATATATTTATCTTTTTTGTTTTTCTTAAGTAGTCCTTAATTTATTGGAATTCCTAAGAAAGAGTTTTATACCTATGTTATTATCTAAAGCATGTATAGCCAACAGGCACTCAGGTGACTTGCTAAATGGCTGTCTCGTGTGCCTTGGTGACTCGGTTTCTGTTCTTACGGAATTTACATTTTGGAAATCTAATTTACATACAAGTGTTTATTTTTGTCTTATTTAGGCAAATATCTTCTAATCTAGTGTTGGGTTTTTTTAGGTTTTTACCATAGACACATGACTCACTGGAGAGAAAGAGAGAAAGAGAAATCACTCCCTGGGAGGATAGCCAGACCGTAGTCCCTTTCTCCATTCTCTTTCCTCAGGATTTTAGGCACAAACCCCAGCATGATTCTCAAGAACTCAGGATTTTAGGCACACACCCCAGCATGATTCTCAGGAAACCAGGTCTAGGACTTGAACTGTGGTTGACCATGTAGGAGTCCAGTAGCTTTGCCACTGCCAGCTGCTGGCCCCTAGTGTTAGATTTTAAAAAGGAAGCTCCAAAAACCTTTTACTTAGCTTTTTAATTTTCTCTAAATTGGATACCCTTCATTACTATAAAATCTCATAGTATTTGCTAATGTATTAAAAATATAGGATAGATTTTGAACCAAGTGCCCTTTGCTCTTTTTCTCTGCTGTGATCGTAGACCTTGTGTCCTAAGCAATCTCTCCAAAAGTGGGAGAAATCTGACGTGGTTTAGTAGCTTCCTCTTGATAAAGGATAGGATTCATGGTAAGGAAAACTAGATGGTTCTTTGCCTTTTATCATTCCCACTGGAGACACTCTTACAGTGTACCAGCTTCTACAACCGAGTTCAAGGACCTTACTGTTTTTCATGACAGAGAGTCTTATTTGATTAACAGGCCCTGTAAATAGCACTCTTGGGATAGTAACTGTGTTCCGTTTCACTTGCAGAACTTCAGATACTTCTAAAGTCAGTTATTCTATGTTGTTCAGGATTGGCATTGAAAGTTGTTCTTTTTTTTTTTTTTTTCATTTTAACCCAACAGCTAGAAACCAGCAATCAGTCATGCCAAAGTTTTGTAGAGAAAAATAACAAAATGAAATGTTTGGTTTAAATAGTTAAAGCAAAACGCACAGGTTTAAGATGATGGAAAATGGCATTCTGTTTCACTCCTAAGCTTTTCCATCCCTTGACTGCCATCTGTTTAAGTTTAAAGCAAGATTATAATACTTAAGATTTGAATATGTAGAAAATAAATAGAGGAAAGGTCCAAAGATAGTTAGCATATGAAAATTAAGTGTATCATTTTATGTTCAAAGCAGTTCACTAAAATGGAGTTGATATTCAGATCAAATGAGAGCACGTAACTTAGAAATACCTCCCTCTCATAAAAAATCCTCAAATTTTCTTTTTCTTTTTTTCCTTCTAGTGTCAGATTGTGCTCCTCATCTTGAGTGCCTAGCAGAATTTCAAGAGAATGTAAGGAAGACCAACAATTTCTCAGCTTTTCTTGCCAATGTTCGGAAAGCTTTTACTGCTCTGGTTTACAATTAACGTGTAAATAGTATGTAAAAATGGTTTAATTTTCTTTTCTATTGTGTTTCTCTTTTTAAAAGAATTCTCATTTTCTATTGTCTGCCTATACTTTGGTGTTTTTGTAACATTTTTGTATGGTGTGTTTCCTTAAGTTATTTTTATTAAAGTCTTAGAAAACAAATGAAGTAAAATGTGTTCTTTTTCAAATGGAAGCTAATACACTTTATTTTTTGTTTAAATGACAGGCCTGGGGAGTTTATCGCAACCTTAAGAATGGAAATTTGTACAACCTGCACTGTTTTTCAGTGTCTCCTAGATTTAGATGGTCATGGAATCTTTTTTTTTCCTTTCTTTCTTTTTTTGGAGAGGTTTTTGCTATAGGGCGTGTGCACTCGCAAGAAAGACAGAGAGAGACAGAAAGCGAGAAATCACCCCCCAGGGGGGATGCCACGCCACAATCCCTTCTCCTCCATTCTCCTCTCGGGATCTTGGACACGCACGCACACGTGCCTGGAGTGATGGACTCTTAATATTACAAAATTAAAGGGTGGGCCCAACCTAGGGTAGGCAGTTCTTAAAATGTACTTGGCAAAGTAAATATTACTATCTAAGGTCATCCTAATGTCATAAAAGAATATTTTTAACTCACACCAAGGGAGATCTACAGTTGCAATAAAGGACGGATCCTTCACATCAGAAGAAAGTTGGCAGTGGTCTAAGATATCCAGAAAAGGATATGTTATTGAAAATCCAAATGTAGAAATTTATAACCAGATTCCATTCTGTAATATTTATACAGTTGCAGCCCAGATGGGTTTATCTTCTCTTATCATAAGCTTATCATCTATTTGCTACAGACAGCTTGTATGTCGAGCCTTTCTGGGGTTTCACTTTCACCACTTTGTAAATTGGTTGTATTTGGGTATGCTGGCTATAATGGAAACCATGTAATGTTGTTTTAGGATATCTTGGGCACACTTAAGAGGCATGGAACCATGCCTTCCATGTCTCCAGTTGTTTCTGCTTTTTCCCTGCATAGTCTAGGAGGGACACTAAGGCCAGTTTAGTTTGTGACAATAGGAAGGGAGTTTCAGGATATCCTCTCAGTGGCCACTCACACAGAAGACCTGGCTCTTGGCTTGGTTCACCATCATGTGACAGCAGAACTTAGAAGGAGGTTATGCACTGGTGGAAATATCACTGACCCATGCCAGGGTAACCAGCTTTTAGGAATCACTGACTAGTGGTGTTCCTGTACACATTAAAAGACTAATAAATTGCCCTAACTTTTAGAATGTGTGCTACTAGAATAGGATTATCCTATTTCAGTTTGGGCTTGGTTAAGGGATATTTTTACAGAGGGAGTACAGTGAGCAAACTCTCCAGTTTTCCTAGGCAGACATGCACATTTGGCCTAATTTATTTGATGTACCTGTATGTAAATGAATATGTAAAACCACATTAAAACCCAACTTTGGTTTTGTAGACTTAATTTGATTTAGAGTTAAAGTTCTATCAGCAGGTTCTATTTCTTAGCTCTTCTGGACTGAGGCTCCACATGGTTGACCTCAGCAACTTTAAGCTTCTCCTAGTTCCTGAAGAATTACTGGTGATCAAAGAATAAAATACATGGGATTATACTAGATACCCCTAAAATCCAGGTGTGGAGACAGATTAACCTCAATTATTGGCCTAAGAGTGGAAATGTTATAGTTCTCTCGAGGGAAAGAAAGACCAGACATTTGGCATATAAAATGTCAGATAGACTACCTCAGTGAGTATATATTTACTGAATTCCTGCACTTGAAATATACCTACATGGGGCCCGCAGGTGGTGTGGTGGGTAGGGGCACTGGACTTCCACATGGCTGATCACGGTTCAAGTCCTGGACCTGGTGGCTTGCTTTCTCACTTTCTTCTCACTCTGGTCAAGTTAAATAAATAAAGCTAAATAAAACTAGGGAGAGATCATATCTCACACTACAAACTATTTTAGTCTATTTATTTCCTTCTTTCAAGATAGAGACATCCTCAATAGGGTCCCCATACCACAATCCACCCTTAGTGACCCGGATCACTGATGTTCACGTGTGTGCCCCCAGCATGCTCAGAGGTGTCCCAGGACCCTTCCCACCTGGCCCTTAATGCTAAAACTTGTCAGTACAATGATTTGAAGCATATAGTGAAAAGGCACTGGGCATTCACAGCTTGCTTTGGCAAGAGAGTTCTTAAGGATCTCTTTAACCTGCAAGTTGGAGAAATACTGGTTTGGGATGAGAGAAGAAATAGGTAGATCCTCTCTTAGAGCCGACTTCTAAAGGAACAGTCATTCTAACTGGGAGGTGGAGTCGGGACAAGATCTGGGAATGAGAACTTTCATCAGGAAAGTCACAAGGTTAGCATAGGAACCAGCTGTGCTGCTGGGATCTAAAGTTGAACATACAGAGGAAAGGATACGATTATAATGCCAAAGGGCCCTAGTGGAACTTTATTTTCATTTGTTTTCTCAACAGGGCATTTACTGTACTCCAAGATTGAGGTTATCCTAGCAATCTGACTGGGTAGGCTGGCTGGCCACCACAGAGTAATACTTTCTAAGCTCTTCCTAGTGCCCAGCACAGTGTTAAGCCTTTTACATGTATCTGCTCATTTATATTCTCACGACAGCCTGTGAGACAGGTACTATTGAAAACCTTGTTCTGCAATCAGGAATTCAAGATACAGAGAGGTTAGTAACTTCAAGACATACAGCTGTAATTGTTAGAGTTGGGATTCAAACCCAGGTGACTGGCACCTCAATCTGTGAGCTTCGCCTAGATAACACCTTATGGCCTTTCTATTCCATCCTGCAGGTAAAGTACGCAAAGACAAAGTTCGTAATGATTCATTTGAACTTACAGTTTTTAGCTTTTGGGTTTCTATAGAAGCATAGGACTTTTTTTTTTTTAAATTTTATTAATTGTCTTTAAAGCAGGATAAGAATATATTTGTCTGGAGCTTTAGGAAGTAACCTCACTGCTATGACTGAACAGTTGCAGACTTCTGGGAAACCGTATGCAGAGTCCCTTGTGTTTAGCCCCCAGAGGCTCATTGAGTCTAGTGATGTAGACTCCAGTCATCTCCAAGCCTTTATGGAGATGGTGGTGGGAGGGATATTTTCTTTTGCATAAATTTTTAATGTGTTCAGCCAAGTATAAAGGCTTTAATTATTGAAGTTTTACTATGTACCAACCTAGGCATATTCTGGAGTTGATATTAGTATATTAGCATAAGCTTTATAGTTAATGCATTATGAAAATGGTACTTAAATGATTATAATGCATAAGAAAGACGAACCAAGCTATCCTGAATTTTCCCCCCTTTTTTAAAAATTATATTTAAAGTGATATGGGGCCAACAAGTGGCATGGTGAAGGCCCTGGATGCCCACATGGCTGACTCCATGGTTTGAGTTTTGGACTCAGTGGCTTGAGAATCAGGCTAGGTAATTTTACATGGGTACCCCAAGTCCCAAGAGGAGAATGCAGAAGAGATTGAGACATGCCATCCCCCTTGTGGGATTATTTCTCACTTTCCCTCTCACTGCAAATGTAGGTGTCCTACAGCAAAAACAAAACAAAACAAAAAAACACCAAAAAAAGGTATGTTGAAAAATTAAATAACACTTTTAAGCATTTAAAATCTTACCAATGTGGAAATGAAGTACAAGACACAAAGAGATTTTTTTAAATGGGAAAAAATTTGTGTTAGTAGTAAAACAAAGATGGATTCCCAATGGGGTCAACTAATTGTGTATTTTGGAGCAAGATCTCTAAAATTAAACTACACTAAGTTAAAAAAAAAAGAAGAATCAGCACAAAATCTACTAGCATGTTCTACAATTGGTTTTAAAGTTTGTTTCTAAGCTAATGAGAATTAGGAAGTGTTACTTTTCTTCCATTCAGAACAGAGATAATTATGCTTTAATTTGTGTAGTATGATATCAAATTGACTATTTAGCTACCACCTAGTATAGTGTCTGGTACAGTGAAAGCTTAATAAATATTTATTAATGTTGAACATATTATCAAGACTCATTAGAAAATTCTTTAATGGAGAATTGAAATTACACCTTTGAAAAACATCTTGTTCAATGATGACTGCAGGCATGTTGCTGTTTGGGTATTTTCTGAGGGTAAAGAATGGTTTTTGACTCAATGACAACCTGATGAAAAGCAAAGTTAAAGACAATGGTAAAGACTTAGGTTTTCATCTAAGTAGAAAGAGACCATCAGTTAAGTAAATGCACAGAGAATCTACAAGCTATTTAAAACTCAGCTCCTTTCTGGTTGTTGTTAAATATATTGTGGTATGACGTATGTGTGGTGTGGCACAATGAATGTTTCCAATTTAGACACATGTTCTCCCCTTCCCGTAGGCAAGCTGGAAGTACAGGTGAAGATAGATATAACAAATAGAAAAATGTTAAGGAAGGAATTATTTTACTAAAATTAATATTGATAAAAATTTTGGGAAGAGGCAATATTTGAGATTCAAATAAATGTGATTTGTATAATCTTGAATGCTCTAAATTCTCTTTTAAAAAAAACTGTTTTCTGGCACCAGCATGGTATTGTGGGGAAAGCTGAGGATTAAGATATGGTTCAGGTTTTGTTCTATTATTAAAATTGATACATGGACTTGGGCAAGATTTATTTTCCCCCAAAATCAATGGTTGTCTTTTATTGTTGTCTTTAAAATCTCACATAATGGTCTTAGAAACCATTGGCTTGGGACCAGCAAATGGCGTAATGGTTACTGGACTCCCACATGACTGATGCGGTTCAAGTCCCAGACCTGTTGGCTTAAAATTCACACCAGTTGAACTCCCATGTAGTTGACCACACTTCAAGTCTTGAATCTGGCAGCTTAAAACATACTGGGAGTGAGACCAGCAGTTGGCATAATGAGTATGTCACTGGACTCCCATGTAGTCGACTGTGGTTTGAGTCCCAGACCTAGTAGCTTAAACTCACACTGGGCGCGTGTGCGTGCATGCCCAAGATTCCGAAAGGAGAATGGAGAAGGGATTGCAGTGTGGCCATCCCCCTGGGGGGGGGGTGATTTCTCGCTTTCTGTCTCTCTGTCTCTCTCTGTCTTTCTGGTGAGCACATGCACCCTATAGCAAAAAATCTCTCAACCAAAACAAAACAAAACAAAACAAAACAAAAACCTCACACTGGGAGTATAGCTGTGCATGCCCAAAATCCCAAGGGAAAAATGAAGAAGGGATTGTAGAGTGGCCATAACCCCTGGGGAATGATTTCTCACTCTGTCTCTCTCTCTCTCTCCTATAGCAAAAAGTCTCTCTAAAAAGTAAAAATAAAGACCAACAAACAAAAACTCATGCTGGGCACCTGTGCAAGCATACCCAGGATCCCAAGAGGAGAATGGAGGAGAGGGGATTGCTGCATCCCCTTGGGGGGTGATTTTTTGCCTTCTGTTTCTCTGCCTCTCTCTCCGTCTCTCCAGTGAGTGCATGTGCCCTGTAGCGAAAATCTCTCAAAAACAAACAAACAAACAAACAAAAGACACCATTGGCTTTTTGTTTCTGTAGCTGGTGAACTCTTAGATCTTAGACCATCCCCAAATTTCCTTATATCCTTATTTTTAACAGTTGTAGCTTGCTGTATCAAAGCAGCTGAATTTGAAACAAGTTCATTGTTGTTTCCTTCAAAGGTCTACTGGTTTTTCTGGGTTCGAGATACTGAACAAGCAACCGTTGATTGCATTCAACCCCTCTGGATGTATTTTTCACCCAAGAAGTTTTGGATTTCAACAAGAGACCCATTCTGAATAATGACAGTTGATGGGGAAATGAGCATCCAGGGACCTCATCTTGTAACAGAAGCCCAGGGTACCACCCTGGGTCATGTTCTGTACATGAATGCAGACAGTGCAAACTGTAGCCAGTTCCTTTCTGTTTCTCCACCATTTGTCAACCAGAGCCTCTTCCTTTTCTTTTCTAGGAGACTGAGCTCTACATTGACATGATCGAAGTCTCTGAGTTGGGTTCCTCTGGGGCTCTTTACAATAACCTTGCATCCCTTCAGAGTGATGTTGACATTTTCTGGAATGCCAACAGTCTGATTGCTGAGAATGGTCTTGTGGCAGATGTGGCAAAGGCTTGAGCAAGACATGTAACCTTTTTGAAGACCAATTTTCTCATCCATTCATCCTGTAGTATGTGTAGTATCCCAGACTGTTGTTTTCTTTTTGTTGTTGATCAAATCTGGCAAGTTTTCTTCTATTCACAGTTAACTTAAAGTAATTATCATGAAGGTTTGCTAAATTTTAACATGTTTTTCTGTGTGTATGTAGATATATAGAGTTCTATCTTTAACCAGTTAAGGTTGTGGTGATTTTTGTTTTTTATTTTTTTTATTTTTTAAGTTCTTTTCTCAGAGGACAGATATAATTGCCAGAGAAAGAGAGGCAGAGGGAGAGAGAAAAAGCATCCCTCCAATGGTGTGTGGTCACACCGCAATCCCTTCTCTTTCATTTCCCCATCCTGTCAAGGCATGCATGCATGCACACCCAGCATATTTTTCAAGCTACAGGTCAGGGGCTTGGCCCCATATTAACAGGCTTTTAAAAAAATGTTAAGTCAACCTTGCCTTCTTGGAATAAATCCAACTTTGTAGTGATAAACCATTTGTTGTGTTAAATATAGTGTTGGCTTCAATTTGTTAATATTTTGTTTTGAATTTTTATGTATGTAGTCATAAGTGAGATTGACTTATAATTTTCCTTAATATATTAACTTTGTCTGGTTTGGCATCCAGATTACCCTAGGTCCTAGACCTTTGAAAGTCATTATGGTATGCTTCTTTTTTCTATTTCCTAAAACAATATGAAAAGATTATCTTTTTTTGAACTCACCCAAGAAAGCTATCTAGCCTTATATTCTCTTTGTAGAAAGATTTTTTAAAGACTACTTATGAAGGGTCAGCAGGTGGCATGGGTGGTTAAGACACTGGACTCCCACATGGCCAACTGCAGTTTGAGCCCCAGATCCTACAGCTTGAAAATCACAGTGGACATGTGTGCATGTGTGCCCAAAATCCCGAGTGGAGACTAGAGGAGGGTTTGAGGCATGGCATCCCTCCTAGAGTGTGATTTCTCACTTCCTGTCTCTCTCTCTCTCTTCAGTGAGAGTATATACCCTATGGTAAGAACAAAAAACAAGCTACTTATGAAATATCTTCAGTGATTATTAAATAATTCTGTTATTCTGTTGAGTCGTTGGAAAAGTCATGATATTTTTCTATGCAAAAATGCATCATGACTTTATTTATTGCCAAATGAGTTTTTATATAATGCATTTTATTTAAGAAATGTGCCGTTTTTACTTGCTTTCAAATTAATTGGTTTAAAGATATCTTTTAAATATCTACTACATCTATAGCATTTACTTTTTATGTGAATTTATTTTTGTCTTTCTCTCTTAATCTCACCAGAGGTTTGCTTATTTTATTAATCCTTTCAAAGAACCAAGGGTAATCTTGTTCAATCTCCTTTTTGTTTTGTATCTCATTAATTTCTGGTTTCTTTTTATTTCCTTTACTTTCTTTGGGTTGCTTCTGCTGTTGTTTCATTAAATTCCTAAGATGTTCATTCATTTTAGCTTTCTTCTTTCCTTGTAGCATACTTTTTTAAAAGCTGCTTTTCTAAAATTTCATATTTTGATATACAGTTTCCTCTTATTTTCATTTCTAACATTCTATTTTCCATCAAGAGTTCTTCTTTGACTATGAGTTGTTTTAAATTTGTGTGTATGGCTTCGGCATCCCTGTGCCCGCAGATCAACATGGCGAATCGGCTCATGCAGCTGCAAGATGCCCTGAACTCGTGACTTGCCTGGGCTACCAGCCAAACTTCCTCAAAGAGATACTCCTTTGAGGTTTTAAAAATCAAATGTAGTGAGGAGAGGCAAAGGGACAGGCCTTCATGGCTCCTGAGAACTAGTGATTTTAGGAGAATAAGAGAAATGAAGATTTTTTTCACTGATAATTCAGCCTCCAGCCCACAAACTCAAGTGATTGAACTTCAGGTTTGGGAAGAAATATACCATCCGTCAGATGACTAAAAATCACTGTAGGGCCACAAGAAATATGGGAAAGTGATAAAATACCCCTCCCCCAGGGAAAAGAATAACTCCTCTTTATCCACAGACAGTTCAATGGAAATCATGGAAATGTCTGATAAAGAATTTAGAACATTCATAATGGTGAAACTAACAGAGGTGGAAGAGAAGAGAGACTATGAACAGCAGAAGAGAAAGGAGAAAGGAGCTGACGAGTTCCAGGAGGTGAGGAAATTCTTGCAAGATCTAGAAGAGGAATTACACATTTTAAAAAAGAATCAAATGGAACTGTTAGAAATGAAGGCTATAATACAGGAAGTCAAAATCTCCCTTGGAAGTATTAAAAGCAGACTAGATCATACAGAAAATAGAATCTCAGATATAGAAGAGAAAATTGCTGGCCTAGAAAAATCCACCATGAAGACTGAAAAAATTGCCCCCCAAAATGAGAATAATATACAATAAGTACTAGATACCATCCAACATCCAAACATCTGAATAATTGGCATCCAGAAGATGAAGAGACTCATAAGGGCATTGATAAACTATTCCATGAAATCCTACAAGACAACTTTCTAAACCTAGAGTGGCAATCAAAGATCCAGTCCCAAGAAATATAAAGGACCCCAAATAGAATCAACCCAAGAAGATCTTCTCCAAGACACATTATAGCCAGACTTACCAAAACCACAGACAAAGACAAGGTGCTAAGATTGGCAAGAGGGATACGACAAGTTACCTACAAAGGCGATCCCATCAGGCTAATGGCAGCCCACTCATCGGAAACAATGCGAGTGAGGAAAGAATGGGAAAATAAATTCAAAGTGTTAAGGCAAAAGTAATTTTACCAAGAATACTGTACCCAGCAAGATTATCCTTCATATGGGAAGAAAAAACAAGAACATTCTCAGATAAACAAAACCTGAAAGAATTTACCAGCACCAGACCAGGTCTCCAAGAAGTTCTCAATGGAGTACTATAACAGGAAAATTAAATACAGACACAGAGGAATAAGAGTTTAAAAACTAAGAAAATGGCCAACTTAATCGTAAGGATGAGTCTGGAGTTGAATATTATATCCCAGAATTCAATTGGGAAGATTGAACCACAGCAGAAGATAAAGTACATGAGACTGAACTGTGAAATAGCATTCTGTGACTTTTGACTAAAATATTGCTGCTTTTCTTCTAGGCTTTGTTGTCTGATTTTTAGAGTTTTTATCCTGTCTTGAGCTGTCAATAGGTTCATGTACCTATTATTTGAACAGAATACTAACCTGTTTCCAGTTTTAAGCAAATTTCCTTAACATTTCAAAACTCCTTTTCTTGAAATTACCAGCTGAACTTGCTATTGAAAGTAG
>NW_006159883.1:957452-960159 GCF_000334495.1 Tupaia belangeri chinensis
TAAAAAAAAAAAAAAGGGTTCCCGGGGGGGGGGGAACACAAATACTGTTCTTCTTGAAATTAAAAAAAATGCATTAAAAATACCTATTTGCTGGCCAATAAACATTTAGTTAATAAGTGTCAAAAAAATACCTATTTGATGACTGCAGTAAGCTATTATATAGCTTATATTATAAAGTAGCCCCAGTGAGGTGCTACTTTATAGTATGTTCATTCTACTCACTGAGGTTTATGCCTAAAGTCAGACTTGTGTTCATGGATATGTATATATCAGCTGTGCTTGCTATTGGAAATATTTAGACTAATTAAGTTCATTAGCAAATCAATAAAATGGGGGAAAAGGCATAGAAAGCAACCGTGGATACCAGAGACAGTGTGGGAGGAGGGTGGGAGATGACAGAGGGTGAGAAATAGGGAATCAAGGATGCAGAAAATAAGCAAAATATATAGGAAACAAGAAATGGAAAATTATTTGTTGATGATAACACATATGTTGATGTGCTTGATTGAGCCAATATACAGTGTATTCTGGATAGAAAAATCTCATTTCGTATGCTGTAATGATGTATAGTGAATGAATGTAAATAAATAAATTTAAATTTAAAAAATAAATAAAGTTTGTGTGTATATGTATACATGTACAGATGTGCTCATGTGGGTATAGGTACACACACCACATATATTTTTTTAAATGTATAGGATTTTTTTTTAGTTACATTTTCTTAATGATTTCTTGTTTTAATTTTGTCTTTTATGAGAATGAGAGAGACAGAGAGACATGCACCATTGACAAGAACTCACTCCACAATCCATGCCATGCCTACCAAGCTAGCTAGGATCATGGGCGCATGCCTGCCAGTTATAGGCCAACTGGGGAACTGAACCTATGCTCTTCCATATGGATCCATCATTGCTTGAGCAGCACATTACTGCTATACCATGGAGCCAGTCCTCTTAATGATTTCTAACTTATGGTCAGATAATTTTTAGAGACTTTGTGGACTGGCATATGATTAGTTTTGATAAATTTGTATTTTCCCCTATCCAAATGTATCTTTTTTCTCACCTGACTATAGCACCCACCCCACCCTTCTCACTTGCCTAACTCATTCAGCTCAGCCTTTCCCTGACCTCTTTCATCCTGACTAACAACCCCGTGCCTAAATGCCCTCATAACCCCATGGCATACTCCTGTTGCAGCATGTATTACTGTGTGTTGTGTCCATTTACTGGTCTGGCTTCCTCACAGGAAGAGAAAATGTGGCTCTTTGAGGAAAAGGACTCTTTGTCTTCAGACCTGGTATTTAATAGACCTTGTTTCTCATCCTCTCTATCTGGTAACTTCTATTCACCCTTCAAAATCTAGTTCAAAGACTACTTCTGGTGTAATGAGTCCAGGCTATTCTTTCCCTCCAGAAAGATAAACCTGGAAAAATTATTAAAATAATAAGTTCAGGGCAGGCAACACCATTTCAAGCAACATCTTCAGAAATGTTTACTTATGTGAAACTACCTCGGGCTAATTCATAGTCAAAAACCACAGAAATATGCTCAACATCATTAGTAACAAGGGAGATACAATTAAAACCACTACAGGGTCCTCACACCCTGATATACCCCCAGGTAGCCCCAGAGCATAGGCACGCTCACTCAAGTGTATTCAGGGATGTCTCTAGATGCAAAACCATCCCATGTGGGACACCCCAGCAAAGCATTTCATTATAGCTGTGCCACCAACTGGCCTCTCCCATATACTTTAAATCATCTCTAGTTATTTATAATGCTAAATGCAATGTAAATACTATGTAAATATTTATGATATATTTTTTATTATTTTTATGGTATTATTATTTTTCCCTCTCAAATATATTTTTAAAAAAGACATTTATTCAGCATTATGATCAGACTATTACATTTAGCAATCAACAGCATGAGTGCAAAAAAAAAATCTACATTAAAACCCTTTGTTGGAATGCTTTACACTTTCCACAGAACAGAAACTAAAATAACCTGTTATATAATTAGTCACAAATACAGTCCTCGTATTTTTTGCCCATACACATGAGTATTGTCTAAAACATGTCTTCTTTGTAGCAGCTAGGCCCTGCCACTACTGTGGCTGAGCTCACAAATCTGTTGAAACCTGTGGCTTCCCTGTCACTTCTCTGGCTCTCCTCCCCTGCTGAGCTTTGTTTCCTGGCAGTTAACTAAAACCTTCTGCCACTGCCATAGCTCCTGCTGCTGCTGGAACTGCCATAGCCACCTTGATTTCGTGGTTTGGCAAAGTATTGGCCTCCACCACCATAAGGGCCAGAGCTTCTGCCTCCAAAGTTGCCACCCTTCATGGGTCCAAAATTTGAAGACTGATTGTTGTAGTTGCCAAAATCATTGTAGCTTCCACCACCTCCAAAACTGCTTCCATCATTACCAAATCCATTATAGTCATCCCCATTTCCACCATATCCACCACCACCACGGCTGCCACCAAAGCCACGATGACGACTGAAGTTTCCTCCATGACCAGAGTTGTGATTACCACCAAAACCACCCCCTCGACTGCCACCGAAGTTTTCAAAACCACGTTGACCTCTTGGGCTTGAGGAAGCACTAGCCATTTCTTGTTTGGACAGGGCTTTCCTGACTTCACAGTTGTGGCCATTCACAGTATGATATTTCTGAATGACAATCTTATCCACAGAGTCATGATC
>NW_006159883.1:960528-1024082 GCF_000334495.1 Tupaia belangeri chinensis
AGCCCTCTTTGGTTCAACAACTCTTCCATCCACCTTGTGTGGCCTTGCATTCGTGGCTGCATCTACCTCCTCCACAGTGGCGTACGTGACAAACATAAGGCATACGTGACAAACATAAAGCCCCTGGAGCGCTTGGTGTTCGGATCTCACATTACCACATAGTCTGTGAGCATTCTCCATTGCTCAAAATGGCTCCTCAGGCTCTCATCTGTTGTTTCAAAGCTCAACCCTCTGATAAAGAGTTTCTGCAGCTGTTCCAGCTCTTGGGGAGACTCCGACTTAGACATGATGGCAGTGGGAAGAGAGAGTTCAACGATGCTTCCTCCGTGGCGTCCACAGGCAGAAAAGAGTAATCTAACAAATGTATCTCCATCTCAAATATTTTTGACGTGTGAGTAATTGCATACAAAAATGTGGACGCTGTAGATATGGTGGGTTAATAGTATGCAATGGAACACTGATGAGCAATAAAAAGGAAAAAGTTACCAATACATGCAAAAACATGGGTGAAACTCAAAAATATGCTAAGTGAAAGATAACTGTATGATTCACTCATATGAAATCCTACAAGAGACATAAAGTTCAGAATACAGATCAGTGGTTGCCTGAGGTTTCCAGAAACTGACTGGAAAGGGATGTAAGAGAACTTTGGGAAACTGGAAGTATTTTAACACTTGATTATGATGGTCATTGCAAGACTAAGCATTACTGAATGCAAATGGCCATACTTAAAATGAGTATCATATCTCAATTATACTTCAATAGTGTTTTTTTTTTAGGGGGGGAGTTGGGGAGAGGGTAGAGGTTTTTGCCTTAGGGCATGTGTGCTTGCCAGAAATAGAGATACAGAGAGAGGAAAAAATCATCCCCTGTGGGAATGGCCATGCTGCAATCTCTTCTCTATTCTCCTCCTGGGATCATGGGTACGCACATACTGGCATGAGTTTCAAGTTACTGGGTCCGAGACTCAAACCATGATCGACCACATGGGAATCCAGTTACGTAGCCACTATGCAATCTTCTGACCCTTTAATAGCGCTTTTTAAAAATGGTAAGAAGGACCAGCAGGTAGTGTAATGGTTACATTGTTAGGCTCCCATACAGCTGACAATAATTTGAGTCCTGGACCTGCAACTTGTAGTTCAAGTGTGTGGGAACCCAAAATCCTGAGAAGAGAATGGAGGAAAAAGGGATTACTGCATGGCCATCTTCCCTGGGGGGTGATTTCTCACTTTCTGTCTCTCTGTCTCTGACTATATCAGGATTCTCAGCAAGGGAGAGAGAGACCTTTGGTTCAACAACTCTTCCATCCACCTTGTGTGGCCTTGCATTCGTGGCTGCATCTACCTCCTCCACAGTGGCGTACGTGACAAACATAAGGCATACGTGACAAACATAAAGCCCCTGGAGCGCTTGGTGTTCGGATCTCACATTACCACATAGTCTGTGAGCATTCTCCATTGCTCAAAATGGCTCCTCAGGCTCTCATCTGTTGTTTCAAAGCTCAACCCTCTGATAAAGAGTTTCTGCAGCTGTTCCAGCTCTTGGGGAGACTCCGACTTAGACATGATGGCAGTGGGAAGAGAGAGTTCAACGATGCTTCCTCCGTGGCGTCCACAGGCAGAAAAGAGTAATCTAACAAATGTATCTCCATCTCAAATATTTTTGACGTGTGAGTAATTGCATACAAAAATGTGGACGCTGTAGATATGGTGGGTTAATAGTATGCAATGGAACACTGATGAGCAATAAAAAGGAAAAAGTTACCAATACATGCAAAAACATGGGTGAAACTCAAAAATATGCTAAGTGAAAGATAACTGTATGATTCACTCATATGAAATCCTACAAGAGACATAAAGTTCAGAATACAGATCAGTGGTTGCCTGAGGTTTCCAGAAACTGACTGGAAAGGGATGTAAGAGAACTTTGGGAAACTGGAAGTATTTTAACACTTGATTATGATGGTCATTGCAAGACTAAGCATTACTGAATGCAAATGGCCATACTTAAAATGAGTATCATATCTCAATTATACTTCAATAGTGTTTTTTTTTTAGGGGGGGAGTTGGGGAGAGGGTAGAGGTTTTTGCCTTAGGGCATGTGTGCTTGCCAGAAATAGAGATACAGAGAGAGGAAAAAATCATCCCCTGTGGGAATGGCCATGCTGCAATCTCTTCTCTATTCTCCTCCTGGGATCATGGGTACGCACATACTGGCATGAGTTTCAAGTTACTGGGTCCGAGACTCAAACCATGATCGACCACATGGGAATCCAGTTACGTAGCCACTATGCAATCTTCTGACCCTTTAATAGCGCTTTTTAAAAATGGTAAGAAGGACCAGCAGGTAGTGTAATGGTTACATTGTTAGGCTCCCATACAGCTGACAATAATTTGAGTCCTGGACCTGCAACTTGTAGTTCAAGTGTGTGGGAACCCAAAATCCTGAGAAGAGAATGGAGGAAAAAGGGATTACTGCATGGCCATCTTCCCTGGGGGGTGATTTCTCACTTTCTGTCTCTCTGTCTCTGACTATATCAGGATTCTCAGCAAGGGAGAGAGAGACAGGACACTGAGGCTTTTGCAGGAGATCAGCAACCTATTCATGTGCTAGCACTGGCTCAGCAGATTCACATCCAAAGACTGAGCCCCAGATTTCTTGGGGCTTCCCTTTTTATCCGTTCTACCTTCTTTTTATCTCATATATGGTCATACACACCTTTACATACTCTTGATTGGATAACTTATATGAGGTAATTTAAATGATAAAATTGCTTACAGAATCATGCAGGTATGTACTGAACCTCTAGACTGTCAGATCCGCAAGCATACAAAAGTTACAGAGTTGCTAAGTTGCTATCAGGACTACAGGGTCACTGAGAGTTGCTAAGTTGCTATGGGGAGAGGGCTACAAGGTCACCCCTGGCTGTACATGTGTACTGAAATTTTAAGCATGTCCCGTTATCTTCCTTTGTCCTGGAAGGCCTTCCTACCACATAGTAAGTGCACACATCCTTTAACAAAAATCCTTTGTCCTGGAAGGCCTTCCTACCACATAGTGAGTGCACACATCCTATAACAAAAATGTTTGTTTTTTTTTTTTCACTAGACTCCCACATGGCCAACCATGGTTCAAGTCCCAGACCTGGGGGCTGGAAATTGTGCCAGGTGCATTTGTGTATGTGTCCAAGATCCTGGGAGGAAAAGGGATTATTGTGTGGCCATCTCCCCTGGGGGATGAGTTCTCACTTTCCCTCTCACTATCTCTGTCTCTTTCTCCAGTAAGACCACACACCCCAAGGGGGACAAAGAAAAGAGTTCTGCAGTTGTGGCCTAAAAGTTCCCCATTGAACCAAGAAGACTGCTTGTAAATCCCCTGGTAGGAACCCCCTCTTCCGCCCCCCTTCCACCCGCCAAAGAACTAGCTGGTTTTTGCTATAGGGCACATATGCACGCCAGAATGATAGAGAGAAACAGAGAGACAGAAAGTGAGAAATCACCCCTCAGGGGGGATGGCCACGCTGCAATCTCTTCTGCTCCATTCTCCTCTCAGGATCTTGGGTATGCATGCACACGTGCCCGGCATGAGTTTAAGCCACTGGGTCTGGGACTCGAATCACAGTTTACTACATGGGAGTCCAGCGACATAGCCATTACACCAACTGCTTGTCCCAGAACTGGTTATTAAAACTGCCAGAGTGTCCCCTCTCCTGGCATGGTGAAGAAACATTGCTACAGGCTCTGGACCATGGCACTTGGAGAGCTTCGGTGTTACTAGAAATCCACCACGCTGCTCATCTAGAAGCTGCCTTTGCAGAAGTTGGTGAGGGAGACTCCCAGGACTTTGAAACCTGCCCAGAGAGAAACAGAGAGACAGAAAGTGAGAAATCACTTGTGAAGCGTACCTGGTGGGCTTGTTTGAAGACACTCATCTGTGCCATCTACGCTAGGAGAGTCATCATCATGCCCAAAGACATCAGTTGACTTTTCAGATATGGAGAGAACTTAAGTGAAGAGAGTTTTTATGGCGTTTTGTAGTAAATTCTGTAAATACTTGGGTTTAATGTGTGATTTTTTGCATAAGAAGTTGTTGATAATAGTTGCATTTGTACTTAAGTCATTCCATCTTTCACTCAGGATGAATGTGAAAAGTGAGTTTTCACAGACCTTAGGGATGGGAGCACTGTTTCTCATGGTTGACAAGTGCTAACAGCAGAAGGGATAGGTAATATTTTTTGCTTCTCACGATGCATGTTTCTATACATCAATGACTTATTGGGTAACTATTAATTTACTAGAATTGATAAATAAATGTAGACAGGGTCCCTTTGCGATAAAACTGGTCACGACTTGATCCAAGTGTTTAACAATGGGGGCTGTTAAGTCTGACCAGACAGAATGTGGGCTTTTTCACTGTGATAGAATGTAGGCTTTTTCAAGGAGGAAGATAAAAATATTAACCATGGTATAACTTACAGTTTCCTAAAAAAAAAAAAGAAAAAGAAAGGAAAAAAAAATAAGAAAGTAAACCTGGCAGTTATAGAATACACCCTGTGCATTTATAACAGATATTTTATATATTGTAGTGTCAACCTATTTAAATTAAGAGTCCAGCTGGTCTTTTCCTGATTAGACTGCACTTGTTTCCACAGTAGTAAAATGTTATGTGCATCATATACCTTGCATAAGTTTGCATTCTAACACATGCTGACTAACCCTCTAGCTGATAAATGCAAACACTAACGGGGAAATTTTGCTTATAAGGGCTTTAGACTAAAATGCAAGTTATTTACACTAGCATCATTTGTTACTGATATTCTGAACTAGCTAGTGCACATTTCATTGTGTAGTAGTTGGTTTCCTAACTAGGTTGAGTTTTTTTTTTTTTTTTTTAACCACTGATGAAAGGAAACAATGCCTAAGTTCTTTTTCTTGTGGAATTTATATTATAATAACACTTACTGTAAACTTGCTATAGGGGAGGAGCTTAACTCCAGCATATTGAACCTCTGCCAATTGAGATGTTATTGGGTTAGGTTACATTTGGTTACTATCCTGGGAAAACCACTTTGTACAAAGATGGCCTCCTCAGTCGTTTTAAAATTTATCCTCCTTCTTCTTTTTTTTTTTTTTGAAAGATTATATTTTATTTTATATATTTATTTTTTCTTATATATTTTGCTTCCCCCTTTGATTCCCTACTTCTCATCCTTTGCCATTTCCCACTCTCCTCCCACACTGTCTCGTATCTACAGTTGCTTTCCATGTGCGTGTGTGTGTGTTTCATATTTTAGTGAGTCACAAAATAAAAATCTTAATCTAAATACCATCAATAGCAAGTTCAGCTGATACAGATATCTGTGAACACACGTCTGACTTTAGGCATAAAACACAGTGAGTAGAATGAGCACACTATAAAGCAGCACCTAGCTGAGGCTATATAACTTACTGCAGTCATTAAATAAGTTGTCCCAGCCCCTGGAAGCGATCGCTCCCAGCTCAAATGCAGATGTCTTCTTCTTAAGATTTATCCTTCTATTGAAGTTTTTAGGTTAATTATGCATGTTAACTAAATTTAATTTACAAATAAATTTGTTTATCCATCCCCCCCCAAAAAATGAAAAAGAATTCAATTCAAACTGGACTTTGTACATGTGAACCATTTCACATTGTATTATGATATGTCCCCCTCCCGCATTGGACTATGAGTTCTTAGAGGATAGGGCCTAGTTTTTTTATTTCTTATATCTTTATCACTTAGCCTATTATCTGGCCTAGCCCATACAGAAATGTTCAGTGAGTGACTACGTGACTAAACACATAAACGAATGAGCAAGTGAAATAATACACAGCTTGTGCTGTTTGATGTTTGAAGTTGCTTCTAGCTCTAATATTTTAAGATCCTACACTTTACATGCTGAGGCTATGCAATGAATTATTTTATACCAGAAATTTTATTACGACCTTAAGGGAAAAAAGGGGAGTGAAGTTAAATTTAAAATCATTTTTCATGTGGAATAAAATTTAGTCATTAACCTAAATACCATTCTATGGTTTATCTCAGCAAATTCAGCTGTTTTGTGGCTCAATTGTTTTGATAAATAAAATATTCTGGCAAATATAGCAGGATTGCTACCAAGCATTAGAGGGAGTACCAATTAACACTTAAGAAAGATCATCGAATTATAGCCTAAAAGTTTAATATTTCATCCTTATTGTACTAGGAAATAAAATCTATCCCAAACTGAATTTTATATTACTTTAAAAACACCTTTAGCAGGGCGTATTCTCACTAAATTAAGACATTCTTGGGAACCAGCAGTTAGCGTAATGGCTATGTCGCTGGACTCCCACGTAGTCGACCATGGTTCACGTCCTGGACCCGGTGGCTTAAAACTCACGCCGGGCGCGTGTGCGTGCATGCCCAAGATCCCGAGAGGAGAATGGAGGAGAAGGGATTGCGGCGTAACCATCCCCTCTGGGGGGTGATTTCTAGCTTTCTGTCTCTATGTCTCTCTCTGTCTGGCGAGCGCACGCGCCCTATAGTGAAAACCTCTAAAAAAAAAACAAGACATTCTTTTCACATAGCGAAAACCTCTAAAAAAAAAAAAGACATTCTTTTCACTTCTCATGGTGCAACGGTTCATTAATTTCACCTTGGTTACTTCCTGGCCTCTGAAAGTATTTATATTTGTGTTCTGTTAGATCAGACACAGGGAGCCAAGTGGGGAACAGTATTGGTTGTATTAAAGGTAAATCAGAAATGAAGAAAATTTAGATCCCAGGTGTTTCCTTCCTTCCTCTTTCTAAAGTTGCAAGTAACATTCTTCTTTACTTAGCCACCTGCAGACTGAGAAGCTGGGTCAGAGATAGAAGACCCACCTGGGTATATGGAACCTCAATGTGGAGGGCTCGTTATCATGTCCAAGCACAGGTGGTCAGGAATGGAGAAGGGCCAAGAAAAAGGGAGAGCTGAGAGGTGGCATAGGGACTACAGAGGGATGGACTAGGGAGAGAGAGCTGATCACTTCGCACTCTCCTCTACCAAAGTACAACCCATACCAGGCTCTCTTTCACCAATGAGCTTATCAAGTAAGTGAATGAGAAAGAGGAAGAAGATACTTTTTGAGGAGAGTGCAATGTAGGCAAGATATTCCTTCTTTCCTGAGCCACAGAAGAACATGGAGAAGTAGGGGAAATGGGTCTCCCTAGTCAGAGTAGCCTGGTAATAGAAAAAGACTTCACCAGATCTGCAAATACCACTTATCTCCAATAGCTTATTGGATCAAAAGGAGGGTATATGTCTTCTCAACAGTTGCATCTCTAGTGTGTGGGGTTCTCTACTTTCCCCAATAGCATTCTTCCCAGGTATGTCTGCTATAGTTGAGACAACTAAGACTGTCGTTCAAGGCTTATGCAAGTAAGCCAAGGGTCCTCAAACCTAGCATCATTAGAATAATCTGGTTTGCTTATTGAACATAGATGGCTAGGTCCCACATCCAAGGACTTTGATTCAGAATGTAAAGTGAGGGCTGATCATTTGCACTTGTTATTATTATTATTTTTTAGTTTTTGCTGTTGGGTGTGTGTGCTCACTGAAGAGAGACAGACGAGAGAGGGAGAGAGAGGAAAAGTGAGAAATCACCTCCAGTGTGTACAGTCATACCACAATCCTATTCCTCCATTTTTCTCTCAGGATTTGGGGCACACATGCACATGTAGCTGGTGAGTTTTTTGAGTCTCCAGGACTTCACTCAAACCTCACAGCCTTGTGGGACCCAGCCACCCCAACATCCATGCCACCGGTTAGCTCAGTGATTTACATTTCTTACACTTTCTTGGGTGATTTTGGTGCTGCTGGACAAGTCCTCACACTTGGAGGACCATTGAAGTAAGTAATGACCATGTTCCCCTTGTGAAGAAAACTCAATTTTCCAGCCAGTTGAAACTGAGATCAGTGACACTGCCACCTCTCAAGCCTAATGACCTGGCCCTCATTGCTTCTTTGTGCTCTCTATTGTGATGCCGTTTATTGTCCTCAGCCCTGTTAGTCCTGGGTTTTCGAGACCAAGGTCTTTCCTCAGTCAATTCAGTTTGCTTCCTTCCTAGTTCTGCTTCTCCAGTTCCACAGTTCCTCTGCGGAAAAAGGTTTCGCTCTAATTCTGTGCAGGTCCATTTACTTCGCCCTCAGTGAAAAGCTGCTTTACTCCACTCCTCCGATGCTCTGACCAGGTAAGTATCCCCTGAACTCTCTCCCTTTGCAGGATTTTCCTGAACAGGGACTTTCATAGTTTCTCCTGTGTTTTCTGAGTCATGTTGCCATCTACGTAACCACAAGTCGCATTCTCTAGCTTACAAGTTTCTCACTCCTGTCTCCATTGCTGTTCAGTAGAAGAGTTGGGGATCCAGAACCTCCACTCTGGATCACAGCATTCTGGGATCTCTGACATTCCTGCAGCTCTATCCATGTAGCTGCATTCTCTCTGCAAAGATCCCCGCTTTTCTCTTCTGTACCCTCACACTCTGGTCCAAGTCTGCATCCCATCTTCTCATTCTCTGCACCTAGGCCCTTTCTCCTGGGTTGTACACTCTGCCTGTGTGGTATGGCAAAGGACAAGAGGAGTGCTATCGTTGTGATTCTCATACACTCCTCTTGCTCTAGTCAAGCTGATTACCTCTCAAGGCAATCAAGGCTTTGGGGAAGAGAGATTTTATGTTGGAAATGGGAGCAAATAAACTATGTTCAATTAGCTGATCAGTTAAAGGTTTATAATACTGCATAATAAAATTTACCTCAAAATGAATATTGTGTTACTTTTTGATAGGTCATAAGGAATTTTGAAGTGCTTAAAATGCCTTTTGTCATTATCAATATTAATTATTATGGAATTGAAAATGCAAAAAAATGAAATTGGTAGACTTTTATGATTGATAGCATAAAAATTAATCAGCCTTTACTAGAAAAAAGATGAAGTAGAATAACATTTATGTGTTTGGTGAAAATGTGGCTTTGGTTTCTACAGCCTATTAATGGGGCTAAAAACTCCCTGACATACAAAACTTCTTTATGGAGTATAATTATAAAAGCCTATTTAATAGTTGGAAAGTATTAATAGTAAAAATTATTTTATTCCATACAGAAGACCAGGGCATGCAATTAGTTTTTATCACGAAATGTGCTTAATTTTATTCTAAACCTAAGAAGTATCATCCCCATCTATCTAACCAGAAATTCTTGACTTACTAAAACAAAAAAAAATCAACCAAAATGTTTTACCTAACCGTATTTGTATTTTATCTAGTATAAGACCATAGTATTTCTTTGAAACTTAAAAACTATGTGTCACAGATGCAAAAAGAATTTGCAGCAGCATTCCTTAATGTAAACTCCATTAACATTTTCACAAAGCACTACTGATTTTTGAAGAAAGAAGGGTCTCTTTCTTTGAAAATTACTTCCAAACACTTTCAAGGTCCAACCACCATTATCATCACTTTTTCTATAAAAAATGGTCCAGTGTAGGCTGCAGTAAATTGCTACACAATTTTTTTTTCTTTTTTTTTTTTTTTTTTATCCATCAAGGCTTAATGGAAAGAAGTAAGATGAAAAGGAAAAATAAATTTGAAATCTCTGTTCACAGCCTAATGGCCCATTATTCATCCAACTTTTTACATCCAGAAAACCTTTATTAATATACCATTAAGGATGACATTAAAACTTCTGATCTGTTCTTCTAGGCTGTAAATTGTGTCTCACATAACAAATTTTACTTGTGCTTTTTCAGGACTAAGTCTGTATCTATAAATATCTATTGTGCTAGTTATATCCTGCTATAGGAATGTAATGATGCAGAATATACAAACATAGATATCTTAGTTTGAAAAAAAATTTTTTTTAAAGTCTAAAATTTGATGAGTTTTAAAAAACGAGGTTGGGGGCATGAAAGTAATAAGACAGATTATTATTATTATTTTTTTTGGAGAGGTTTTTGCTATAGGGTACATATGTTCACTGGAAAGACAGAGAGAGACAGAGAGATAGAAAGTGAGAAATCACCCCCCGAGGGAGGATGGCCACACAATCCCTTCTCATCCATTCTCCTCTCGGGATCTTGGGCATGCACGCACACACTCCCGGTGTGAGTTTAAGCCACTGGCTCTGGGACTTGAACTGATGTCGACTACTTGGGAGTTCAGCGACATAGCCATTACGCTAACTGCTAGGCCCAATAAGACAGATTTTAATTACTCCTTTAATGCCTTTATTATAAAATGCTAAGGAGTAGGCTCTATTTGGCACAAGAGTAATCATGTCCAGCTGTTTCTGTCAACACCAAGACTTCCCATTCAATGGCACGTGTGAGCTCCAGAAAACTCGGACCATTTTCTTCAAGACACTGCTCCGCCACTTCTCTACATTCTAAACTGTCCTTCTTGAAAGAAGGTTTGTGCCTAGCCTCTGTCATTCCCAACCTTTTCTCATTACAGGGTATTTGAAGAACACCATAGATTTTCTTACTCCTCAGTTTTTCATTTTGATATTGAATGTTGACTTTCAGAATTTTCCACCCAAACTAGAGACTCATTAGCATTTAAAATTCCTTTCACTAAAGCTGCTTAGGCTATCTCTCACTGTGAAGTGCTAATTCTTTATTTCTGAATTGGTAAGTGAAGTTTCCAATTAGGCAAGGAGACATGATATTTCATGCACTGTCTCCCTTGTAACCTTCCCTAACCACTTTGCTTTTGTTCTCATATCCCCAGCCATTTCTGGCTCATGAGGGACCTTGCTATAAGAGCAGTTCTGGTGGAGGACAGAGGCTATCTAAAAAGCCACTGGCCAGGCCAGCCCATGGCCCGGGATCCTATATGGCTGACTGTACTGTTGGAGTCCTGGACCCGGTGACTTGAAAAACATGCCAGGTGCATGTGCGTGTGCCCCAAATCCCAGAAGGATGGAGAGATGGAGGAGAAGATACTGTGCCATGATCATTCCCCATGGGAGTGCTTTTTCACTTTCTCTCTCTCTCTTTTTCTTCCTCTTTGCTTTTCTTTAGTGAGTGCATGCACCCTCTGGCAAAATAAAAAGAAACAAAAAGGCTATCAGCCTAGGTGTGGTGGTAGAGGTGGTAGGGTGCTGCCTGAAAATATTGCAACTGTTGGGGAAGCCTGGCTTCAGATCCTGAGTCCACCTAAACAGGCCAGGGGTGCCTGCACACCTGTGATTCGAACTTGATGAGAATCTGTGGGGAGGGTCACGGTGTAATGAGACCCTATCTAGAGTACTTTTCTTTCTCTCTCTCTCTCTCTCTCTCTCTCGATAAATAAACTTGAAAAACAACACATTAAAAGAAGCTACTGCCTCAGAAGGTCATTGGCTCGGGATGAAACGCCATTATGCACTGAAGTCGTCCACCCAGGTTCCAGACTCCTAGTCTACCACCATTTTCTGACCCTGTGGACTCTGTCCCTAGTTCCTGATGCCTCATTCTGCCATTTCCTAACCTGGGCCTTTCTTGCCGCTGTCCCGCTTATCTGTCTCTGTTCCTCTCGGACTTGCCCTGTGTTCTGCATCATCTCTCAGGCATGGTTTGACCTTTTACAGGCCTGACTTGTCCTGTGGCCATCCAAGGCAAGATAAAAAGAATATCTAATTCCTATTCACTGTGTGCTACCAGATAACGATGCGACTTCAGGTAAGCAACTGAACTCACCCTGGCTCAGTCTTTCTCTGTGACACCTGGGGTTGTAGTGGAAGGTCTCTTAGAATTTGAAGACACTAGAAACAACAGAGGCTCTTCCCTGCCTCCCTTCCCCATACATCTTCCATCTAACCCTATTTCATATACTGGGTTCATGATGTATTTTTCCATTTTTCTAAGCAAAAATGCATTATGACTTTTCTGATGACCCAATATATAATCACAAGTACGAAGTACTGTGACATACAGGTGGGTCTCCCATCACCCATTCAAACACAACAACTTGTAAAGATACAGCATTTGTTCTTTATTTGCTCCACATTGTATAGTTTACAGTTTACAGTGGTTAGACAGTGTATTATGCCTTCGTAGACATGTTCCCAGTATTTAAAGGGAGCTCCTCCACATAAGCAGCAGGAAAATGGCCTTTTTTCCCATTTAAAGATCCAAACCACCATCCTTCTTCTTTTTTTTCATGAATAGTCACAATGTCACCTGAAAAGATAACACACTTAGTTAGACAAACAATTCTCTGGGTTTAAACATGTCTGATTGCTTTCAAATAGTTCCTTGGTAGCATCATTTTTTAAATTGATTCAGATGAAGCAAAAATTTTTTAATGCCTCTGTGTAAAGCAGGCATAACCCAAAAAAAATACTAAAAAGGGTGAAATAATGAACAACTGAGTTTGCCATGAAATAGTTTGCTTAAAAACAGAAATGCATTGAATCATGCTGCCTGGTTCCTTTTGTATGTAGCATGTCAACCCAGAAGAAATGCTGAGGCAAATTAAATCAAGCAAAGGAATTTATTCGGGCCAACGTTAGGATGATCACCTGGGCACCGCAAAATCCAAGTTGTCCTGAAAAGTATGTGCAACGTCTTAAGATTTCAGGATGATTTTAAAGGCAAAGTCACGAGAGGAAGGGTTGAGCAGCAGAACTCTTGTCCAGCAGGGACTGATAAATTCTATAACAAGGGGAGCAGAATGACCTCATGACCACTGGAGCCACTTTTCTTAATCTGTGCTTAGTCTTAAGCAAAGTATGGAGACAGTGAATCTGGAAGGTAAAGGAGGAATATATTCGGATGTTCATAAAGCAAAGAAGTTGATTAAGTTAAGAAAGCATCTTGAGCTATTTTAGATGTCGATTCCTAAGAAAGTCACAAATGTGACAAGTTTCATTTCCTTCTAGTGCTGAGTCAAGTAGACTGTAATATCCTATTTTCAGGGAAACTGTTTTGGAATGTATCAACTTCCTTACAGTTTCAGTTAGATGGTGTGACATTTTAGAGTGACTACATTTCAGTTTGGTCTTTTGGAGCCTAGAGCAGGTGCTCAGGCCAATATAATGACATCCTATAATTTCTATCTTAACAATTGAAAGAGTTATCACTAAGTTCTTTTTCTGTGTTCCTGCTTTAAGGGTTTGCCTCGTTGGTGGCCATGCTAGTTTGGTATGTTGACTGCAGTGACTATATGACAACTAGTCATCTTCTCTTAAGATCAAGACTGCTTCTCTCCATTACACCATCCCAAATCCTAACTGATGCCTTAGCACACAGTGTAGCTCCCAACTGTCAATTTAGATAACTTTAATAAAACATCTATTTGACGATGATACTTTCTAAAAAGAAATGAATCAAGTAAATAGAATTCCTAAGAAATAATGCCCTTGTCTGATCCTCTATTTTCAAAGATGTCATTCCTCTATTAATAACCCTGAAGTTTAGGGACCAACAGAAGACATAATGGGTATGTGTGTGTGTCGTGGACTCCCATGTAGTCAACCGTGGTTCCATTCCTAGATCCGGTGGTTTAAAACTCATGCTGGGAGCACGTATGTTTGTGTGCCCAAAATCCCAAGAGGAGCATGGAGAAGAGGTTGTAGCGTGGCCATACCCTCTGAGGGGCAATTTCTCGCTTTTTGTCTCTCTGTGTCTCTCTGGTGAGTGCATGCACCCTATATAAAAAAATCTCTCTTTTTAAAAAAAAAACAAAAACCAGAAAAGAAAAAAGAACTCTAAAGTTTAACCTGATGCCTCAAATCAAAGAGTCCTCCCTGGCTATTTCCTGTATGTCAAATAGAAGCATTCACTTTCTCTAGACCCAAGAGTCACTTTTCTTTAGCATCATTCTGAGGTAAGTTTTTTGCCTTCCTTTTATTCTCCCCCCAACAATTTTCTTTCAGAAGTATAATGAAGAGGATTAGCCCCTTTCTATCTTTTCTTAATAACAAATCACTGTTTATTCTTGTAGGAAATCATTCCTAGTCTAAGTTCTCCCTTTAATGAGTTCTTTCATGTCAATAGATGGTTCCACATTATCTATTCACAGAAATTTAAATAAATGGTTTGCAGTCGTATTGCCAGCTGCCCTAAGCTTCCAATGTCATGTTTCATTTAAAGAAGCTACTTACAGTATAAAGTATAAATAGAGTTTGAAACCACCAGAGAGCTGAAAACGAAAAAGAAAATCAATTTATCTGAACTATGTAACTCCAATTCAGAACTCCTGGGTTCCAGGTAGTGTGTAGGAAATTGTTGTTTGTTTATACAGGGGAAAAAATAATTGCCTAGAGAAATCTGACTCGCACACGGAAAAGGAAGCACTCGCTAAACAATAGCAAATTTGAGACTTCTTGTTTGACTAAAATATCTATCTTGATTTTCCAATGACTCTGCAAGTTGTGTCCTACTCATGGATAATAAGCTTTTTCCTATGACAAAGCTATTTCTCACTAAGTTTCCATTTCCAGATCTCTACCTTAGTGTTAATGTCCAAATGTGGTTGCTAAGATACGTAAAGTCAAGGCTGGACACTTTTTCTTGTTTAATAACATTGAGGTTTGTATAAATTGCTATGGAAATCTGTACCATGTTAAATAAAAACATGGGATACAAAGTGTGTGTGTGGGGGTCTGATCCTTAGATTGGCCAGAGAATGCTTTCCTGAGAAACTAGTAGGAAACATTATGCTGGGAGTCAGTCGACCCAAGTTCTGGAACTCATTTTTACACTAAGAGGTTTTACGCATTCCAGTGTATCTAGCTTTGGAAAAATAAAAAGGTGGGGTTATAGCCAATGACTTTCCATTACCAACTTCTACCAGTGTAGCACTGTGATTAAGAGCACAACTATTCGAGTTCAAATCTGTGCCACCACTGCCTGACTTTCACCAAAGTACTGAACCTTTCTGTACCTCAATTTCCACAGCTATAAAACGGGACTAAATAGCAATACTTATCCTTACAGGGTTTTGCGAATATTAGATTGGGCAGTACACTTGCAACAATGTCTGGCACATAGTCAACGAGGACTAAGTGTTAGCTATTGTTCTGTGAGCTTTTGTGTTTTATCCTTGAAGATGGGTAATTATAAACCGGGACCAATTTGACATAATAATAATGTTAGGGCTGTTGTGCTCAAACAGTTTTATTCATGTTAAGGATCTCAACATGGGAAGAAAATATTTGAGAGGGATCAGATGGTGGCACAGCAATCAAATGCAACAGTTCTGCGAAGCAGACCTACATAGGAAAGATGCGTGTTCAAGTCCAGAGACCTCCCTGAGTACGCTGGGTACACAGGGATCATGCCAGTCCATACTCCAAGGCAATCTGAAGGCTTGGGGTGGATTGCAACAAGCTCCTGCTGGTGTTGCTGTCTCTGTCTCTCTCCCTCTTGCTCATTTACTCAAGGAAGAAATAAATAAACTTTTAAAAATTATTAAAAAATAAAATAAAGTACCTGAGAAGGATTCTTACCTTTTTCCAAATTTAATTCATCATCTTGCCTGGCTTGAAAAGCATATAAGGCCTTGCAAAGACTGTTGCCGAGCTGGGTTACTCCAGAGGCTGAAAGTCAGATTAAGTTGCAATTACTTTGCTGTGTTAGCTGGCAAGGTGATTATGACTGGAAGTTCTTGGGTTATTTAACAATGTGGTGCAGAGTTTAAATATACTGACATTTGGGAGTCAGTCGACCCAAGTTCTGGAACTCATTTTTACACTAAGAGGTTTTACGCATTCCAGTGTATCTAGCTTTGGAAAAATAAAAAGGTGGGGTTATAGTCAATGACTTTCCATTACCAACTTCTACCAGTGTAGCACTGTGATTAAGAGCACAACTATTCGAGTTCAAATCTGTGCCACCACTGCCTGACTTTCACCAAAGTACTGAACCTTTCTGTACCTCAATTTCCACAGCTATAAAACGGGACTAAATAGCAATACTTATCCTTACAGGGTTTTGCGAATATTAGATTGGGCAGTACACTTGCAACAATGTCTGGCACATAGTCAACGAGGACTAAGTGTTAGCTATTGTTCTGTGAGCTTTTGTGTTTTATCCTTGAAGATGGGTAATTATAAACCGGGACCAATTTGACATAATAATAATGTTAGGGCTGTTGTGCTCAAACAGTTTTATTCATGTTAAGGATCTCAACATGGGAAGAAAATATTTGAGAGGGATCAGATGGTGGCACAGCAATCAAATGCAACAGTTCTGCGAAGCAGACCTACATAGGAAAGATGCGTGTTCAAGTCCAGAGACCTCCCTGAGTACGCTGGGTACACAGGGATCATGCCAGTCCATACTCCAAGGCAATCTGAAGGCTTGGGGTGGATTGCAACAAGCTCCTGCTGGTGTTGCTGTCTCTGTCTCTCTCCCTCTTGCTCATTTACTCAAGGAAGAAATAAATAAACTTTTAAAAATTATTAAAAAATAAAATAAAGTACCTGAGAAGGATTCTTACCTTTTTCCAAATTTAATTCATCATCTTGCCTGGCTTGAAAAGCATATAAGGCCTTGCAAAGACTGTTGCCGAGCTGGGTTACTCCAGAGGCTGAAAGTCAGATTAAGTTGCAATTACTTTGCTGTGTTAGCTGGCAAGGTGATTATGACTGGAAGTTCTTGGGTTATTTAACAATGTGGTGCAGAGTTTAAATATACTGACATTTTCTCAAAAGAAAATTTTACATAATTTTCAATCCTTGATTTAATAAACATTTATAATGTACTTTCTATGTGTATAAACTTTGAATGACATATTACTAAAAACCGTAGTATAATATAAGAAATTGTAAGTCTGGAGAAGAAAGTTATTGTAGTAATAGTAGCAATAAAGATGATACATTGAAATGGTTTCTCTCATGAGGCTAGCTGACATCGGTTAGGTAACGTGTGTGGTAGTCACATGTATGTTTTGGAACACATACACATACACAAATCTGCTATTCAAGTGTAGACAGGGGATATTTGGAGCTTGTGTATCTTATCATCATCCCCAGAAGATTATGAAATCACTTTTTTAAACAATGCAACAGTGACTCTTCAGTATATTATGCAGATCATAATGTCCTATGATTTATTGAAATTCTTTTTTGCCAGTTTCAATCAACACACTAGAGTAAAGATGATGGTACTGCTGTTGAACAGTGAGGGAAACAGACAAGACCTCGTGCATGCATGTATGTGAGTGTGTACATGTATGTATGCGGGTGTGTGCAGAAAGATGAAGAGCACAGACGGATGACTGAAGCCAGACAGCTGAAGAAAGAGGGTGCACAGGACACAAGTTCCAGCCTCAACACTGGCCCTGGCAAGCCACCTGGATCAAGCCACCTGTTTCTTATAGCAGGGATGGGGTTTCCACGGAAGTTTAGAGGAGCTATGAATATAGAGCTGCAAAGCTCCTCACCGTAGTTTAGGGGTGGTTGAGCGGATTTTTAGCTGCTTGAATTATGTGGATGCCAGTTATCTGACATCTGAAGTAACATCCCATATTATAAAATACTTTCCCCAACCCTTTCTTCTTGACTGCTTATAACTTTTTGTATTAAATTGGTACACAAAACTATAGGTGCTGACAAATTAATCATTCCTAACTGAAATGTAAAATTCTTTGAGCAAATATAGGTCAGCGTGGCTCTGAAAATAAAATTTAAACATGGCAATGTGCTTTACCAATAGGACACAGTCTAAAATTATTCTAGACCTGGAACTACCTGGAGATGAGGAACTTGGATTGCTCTGCCCGCCAGAAGGTACCCTGCTGACAGGATTCTCTAATCTCTTCATCAAAAAAGGCCGAGATATTTTTACATAACTGTGAGTATGCTCCTGTTGAAAAAGTTAAAAAGAAAATTTAAATAACATTATTTGTCCTAAGTATTCCTGGAAATAAATCCTTCTATGACTGTTTTTCTCAGGTCCCCCCCACCCTCATTTGGAGGAGAGGTATATAAATAAAGTATTCAAAACATTCCTAAGACTTAGAATGTTTGAGCTTTCCTGCTTCTAAAGCCTTAATATTTTCAGAATATATTCTGAACAGTGTGCTTTTTAGCATGTGTTTCTATTTTTGACCTGTGTATCTAGGCCAAATAATAACATTCATAATGTTATTTCTATAGAATTCATTTTAATTAACTTTACACATGTGAAATTATCATGATTCTGTCTAAATGACTAATACCATTTCAGAATTAATTTCTCCCATCCTTTCTTTCTCTCCCTTTCGTTCTTCCTTCTTTCTCTTTCTTTCCCCCTGCATGAATACATTACATATTGGCTCACTCAATACTATGTAAATTATAGTCAATTCTATGTACATTATCATCGGCAGGTAACTTTCCATTTTTATGTCCATTAAAATGTTTTGCACTCCTCTCCCAGACTCCCGTTCAGATTTTTGAACCCTTTATGAAGGAAACTGTTTTCTTATTGCAAGACAGTTACAGCTCTCTCTTCTGTTAGGAAACAGAAAAACAGTCACGAGCATAGCAAACTGTGAGTGAGTCACCTCCTCAGTCGCAATTCCTAAAGAGTTAAATGTGGAGAAAATGTGCGTGTGTGTGAATTTAAAACATTGTACTCATGCATTAGCCACATCTTATACTGTATTAAATAGGCAAATGCACTTCACGAAATCTGTCAATTTAGGCTGACATGAACGCTAAAATTTCAATTAATAGAAATTTTACTATAAAAACATGTTCTAAGGATAAAGTTAAGAAATGAGGAGGAAGAAGGAATCCAAGTGTTTTCACTCCTCATGTAAATTGAGCCCCCCATGTATTCAGTTGTGATTAGCTCTTGTACTGTGTTGAAAAGAGGAAGCAATATTTATCCTAAGATTCTGCTATTAGGACATGGGACCTATGATTCATATCACTCATGATGACTTCTTTACCCTATTGCTACTTTAGGCCATCCCACCCAGCAAGCTCAATCAAGAAATCGCAACCATATTCACCTTTTCTTTCCACTTGAAGATGGAGTTACTACAAGGATGACTGGGTTTAGGTCTTTTCTCAAGTTCTGCTAATACTGATGACAGTTTATAGGAGTTTGCTTGCAGAAGGTCCAATTTCAAGTTGTTCTGTGGACACATCATTTGGCCATGTGAGTAAGTTTCTAGAAAGTGAGGCACAACTAGGCGGACAAAGGGATGTCAAGATAAATATCAAAATGACAAAGAAGTCTAAAAAAGTACACATTAAACTCGCAAACAGAAACACACAGACAATACTGAAAAGAAAAAGAAACTAAAAAAAAAAAGTCATTTAAGTATTCTAGAAGGAAGTCTTAGTTGTCAAGTACATCTTCTGTGCTCTTGTACACAGCACAAACAGGAAACCTGCGCAGATCTATTACTCAGTGTTTTGTGGCAATGAATTGCTGTATTCGGTTTTCTTCTAGGAAACAAAAAGGGAATAACAAGTGTTGACTGCAGAAGGTAGACATTCGGGGCAGGGGGCGCTATGAGGAAGGGCAGTAGAGCTACAGGTGCTCAATATTGTGAACAGAATAGAACTGAACTAATATTAATTTCTATTTAATTTCAAACTAAAGTAGATATGAGTTGCTTTTTTTTTTCTATGAGGGAGTGGAGTCACATTATCCAGAAAGTGTACAGTGACACTTCTGGAAACAGTATTTGAGGTTGCTTGAAGTATGAAAATAAGGAATGGAGTAAAAGATAAACTCTTGGTTTCTTCTTGTCCATGATTTGACCTTGAACTGGAAACTTTATAATTACATCTTCGTTGAGCTGAGTCCAGTCAGCACAAATCAAATCATGGAATTTAAACTTTGAAGTTTCTTGCTTATCTAACCTCTTCCTCACCATTCTTCTTCTCTTCTCCATACCTTCAGCATGGGGATTCCTAACCTTATCATCCCTGCCAGGGGCCACAGCCATAGACAGAATACCCAGTTAATAGGGAAGGTCTCTAATCCTTGGAGCAATTCACTGCATAGTGAGATAAACTTACCAAAGATGAAATATAAAATCCCCACTGGTCCCTCCCTCTCCCATACTATCTACCATTCTATCCAGTCTTCATTTGAAAGCATCACAGAGCCAGCTAAGTCCTCTGATATGTGGCACTCCTTCCAGTATCTGAGGACAATGTCTAACCTAAATGCCTCCAGGTTCTGTAACAATTCCTCATATAATACGGCTTGCCAACACTCTTGATTCAAATATAGCACTTTAATAACTAAGAGACAATGAAACAGCAAAGAATCAAAGTGAGGCAGAGTTGCCTCCTCCAAGAAACCTTCCTTGGATAACCTAAAGTCTACCAGTATCACTAGTTTCCCGCTACTCAGTGGCAGAGCAGGTGGAAAGGTGTTCCACAGGTTTTCAACATCCGCTATTTGAAGGTTCATACCAGATCCCAAGTACTATGAGTTCAGGGGTCAGATCCTCTCCCACCTTGCATCCTGCACTGTGTGCATGAGGTTATATGTGTACCCAGGTGATCCTAATACATGCTCTATGCTGGTAATGGCAATGGTAAAATTCTGTGCACGAAAAGCGAGAGAAACAAACTGTAATTCAATGATGTCATAAAATGCTCTTTATTACTTTATTTTGCTAAGGATTTCTTGCATGGAATTAGCTAACTAAATGTCTTGTACTATCACGGAAAGTGTCCTACAGTCTATTTGATAATTTCATAAAAATTATAGCTATGTGTCACCAGAAGCATTGGACCTTTGCTCTCAACTGAACAGAATGCAGGACTTTCTTTGAATGAAAAGTGTTGAATTAGGTTCATCTCTGCAACAACATCACCCCTAAAGGCAACCTATACTATTAGGTCATTAGGAAAGTCATGACATAGTTTACTATGCAAAAATGCATCATGACTTTACTGCTGACCCAACAGAAAATAGGTAGGCTCTACCTGGCCACGTCTGCTACTGTCACCAAAGGGCTATCGAAATTGACAGTTTGGGCAGAATTATTAGATGTCTACTTTCATAAGTGAGCAAGACGATCTACAAGATAAAGAAAACTGGCCTAGGGTTGGTCCTGCATATGCATGCCCAGCATGCACGTTCAACATCCCAATGGGATGGAGGGATGGAGGGATGGAGAAAAAGGGAATGTCCAATGATCATGCACCACTAAACAGTGTTCTCTCTCTCCCTCTTTGTCTGTCCCTCTATCTCTCTCTGACAAGTGCACACACCCTCTGGCTCCTAAGCAAAAATAAAAACAAAAACAAAAACAAAAAGGAAGAAAAAGAAAGAAAACTTGCCTACATTCCAGACCCTTCTAAACATTGCTAAACATTTTATCTCTTCCTGATATTTTTCTTACATCAGTCTGATCACTCTAATCAGAGCAAATTCCCATATATTGCACATATAGGTAATACATATATGCTCATTTTAATTTCTATATAAAATGCATGATTGTTTTTCTAATTGCCCCCCCTTTTATTGAGAGTTTTTTGTTTGTTTGTTTGTTTGTTTTGCTATAGGGTGCATGTGCTTGCCAGAAAGACAGAGAGACAGAAAGCGAGAAATCACCCCCAGGGGGGATGGTCACGCTGCAATCCCTTCTCCTCCATTCTCCTCTTGGGATCTTGGGCATGCACGCACACGTGCCTGGCATGAGTTTAAGTCACCAGGCCCGGGACTTTAACCGCAGCTGACTGCATCAGAGGCCAGCGACATAGCCATTATGCTAACTGCTGGTCCCCCTAATTGCCCTTTTAACTGCTGGTCCCCCTAATTGCGGACAACCTATTCCATCATCCACACAAATATCTGTGAGGCTGTTGGAGTCAGGCTCTCAGCAAAAAGACCAGGAGCCCTTCTCCTTCCCCTCCTCTAATCACCTGCCCCTGCCCTACTCCCACCGCAGGGAGCCTAACTTTGAAGTTGCTCCTTGTCTCCTCACATCCTAGACTGCCCTCTTCCCTCGGGGTGGCCACATCCCCGTTTCCTGCTGGTGTGTTCCAAGGATGGGTTATCAGATGAGAGATGAACAGAAAGTAATATCTTAATAAACATTACTACTTTTTGAGTTCCTCCTCTGAGGACGGTGCTAGCATTTTCTAAATAATATTTCAGCCTCACAAAAATCTTATCAGGTAGGTGCCAATATCCCCCATTTGACAGTTGAGGAAATGAAAATTGTCTCAGGTCCCTGTAAACGGCAGAGCTAAATCTTCATGGAGGCCTTTCTGAACGCAGACCTCACATCTTGGGTCATGTTCTGAACATGATTTTCAGGCCTTTAAGGAATGTATTTTGGAGAATTCTATTTTAGACACAATTCTTTTCCTAGGAGGACACTCAAGCAAACATTTCTAGGTCATTGGGTTGTTCCAGATCCCTTAAACTATTTATGAAGAGAATGACCCTCTAAGCTTTCTGCCTAGATTGTTCTTTGTCAAGAGGAAGGAAAGGCAAAAGGAAGTCAATGGTCCAAAAAACGAATATTCTAAAGATAACCCTTTCAACCACTAAATCTTGGAAACTGCTCTCTGCAAATATTTACCTCATCCATTAACGCTGCTGTGTCTTTTTGGCTCTTTGCGTCGGAGAAAGAGGAGTTGTTGTTGTAGGCATTAAGGATTCGTTCCAGGCCTGAAAATGAAATCATGCTTTCAGTCACCTTTTAGTCTATCTTGGTGAGATACAACTGGCAGCCAGCCACTTTCAAGGTGGCCTGAACCCAGAAACATTACCAGTAGGACATCCCAAATGGCTGGGGAGTTACGTATGTAGTTGTTACTTAGTTTTACTGAATGAATAATGAGAAATAAACTGTTCATTGACCTATACCTTCATTTAATAACATTTGAGGTGGTGCTTAAAGTGTCCTGGTTGTTTTCTTTTGGTTGACCTATTATAGTATTTACATCACTGAACATTTCGTGCCCTGGTCTTCCTTTCCAGCACTGTATATTGTGATGAGTGGTCATGATTCCATGAAACAAACTAATGTGGAGACATTTTTAAGAGCCACTAGCCATTTTTTAGAGCTGCTGCGCCTTCTAACATGCCTACCTCCTAAGTTTAGGGTTTAATTCGTGATTTTTATATTATTTATTGAGTTTGCACAAAGGAAGACACAAAAGCCCCAAATGCCCTGTGCACAAACGGTTTAGCATGTTTGAAACTAAATAAATTGTTTCTTATTCCAGACAATTTCAGAAACATGGTAAAATACTGTATTTCTGAAGATGGTAGTACAGTATTTAAATGGCTCTCACAAATAGACCAAAATGTCATTTTCCATTCTTTTGCTCTGTCTTTTCTTTTTTATCTCTGTTCATTCACACATTTAATTTTGATATGCAATTCTTTAAATGCGATGATCTTTACCTCACTCAGTAAAAGCAGATTAATCCTAACTTGGATGAAACCTGAGTATAATACTTTCCCTTATCAGGACACGCAAAGAGATAATTACACACCTTCCTTGTCTCTTGAGGCTTTTTCAATGTCTCTTTGCAATCTTGACAATTTTGGTTTTATTAAAGACTTTCGTCTCTCTTTATCCATTACATTGCTAGGATCTTCTTCCTTTAGAAATAATAATAATAAAAAAGAATGTTTCACAAGTTAAGGGGGAGAAAGTAAGAGCTGATACTTCCATTTGTGCCAAGATTTTATCTAAATGCATTTAGTTTTAACTTTCAAAGAGAAAAAAAAAAAAAAAAAAAAAAAAAAGCAAAGCAAACGAACAAACAAAAATCAAGATAAGCTTTGTATTTTACATACACACATTGTTCTACCCATTTAGATCAAAGGGTAAGAAAACGTCTCCTAGTTCACAACTTTTCAATACATGGCTGGGAACATTCTTTGATAGGACAAATCATTCTTAGAGGATGAGTCTTAAGATAGTTATTTCAGTTTCTTGGTAAATAAATCTACTTATTGGGTACTTTTCATTCTTTATTTACTTTATTCAGGGTGGTGTAATTTAATGACCCAAATATAATTTTGCATATGTGTCTCAGGCTAGGACTGCTGTAGGTATGAAGCAAATGATCATTGAATTCTGTGTTGGCTTGGTACCAGGAACGTGTGCTAAAACGCGAAGGTTCTGCCTAGAATGGGTTTATAATTTAGTGCAGCCGTGAAGTATAACATTAAGAGAACTAACAACATAAAGCTTTGTGCATGCATGAATGGAAATGGTGCAGGTACCCGGAGCAGGGGCAGACAAAAACTTCAAGGAGGCTAGACGTCTTGCTAGGACTTTTTAACCAAGTGGAAGGGGGGCAAAGGCTACTCTAGGTAGGAGGAACTGGCACAAGCAAAGTACAGAGGACTGTGTGAAATGTATTAGCAACAATAAATAGACCAGCTGTTTGTGTGAAAAGAGTGGGAGAAAAAATTAAACATAGTTTAGGCTGGATTTTAGGGCTGACCAGGGGATTTTACACATAGATTGGAAAGAGTCATTAATGATATCTCAGCTTTCACATGCATCGCATCAAGGGCCGAAAGGAACAGAAATTAGGATGGTGGATTGGGAGGTGGCTGAGCAAGTGTAGCAGAGGGACAGAGACCTGCAGAGAAAGTGACAAAACTTATGACTTGAGGTGGAAGCGGAGAGGGCAGGCTTCTCTGGTAGGGAAGAAGGGAAACTATGATAGTGAATACTGGTAGAAAGATTAGTGGTTTCTTTTTCTTTCTTTTTTTTTTTTCAAGAATTACTTAACTTTATTTATTCATTCATTCATTTTTTAAATTTGACTAGAGACACAGAGAGAGAAGGTAAGAAAGCAAGCCATCAGGTCCGGGACTCGAACGTGGTTGGCCATATGGCAGTGCCCAGCACGTGAACCACCACACCACTCACTAGTCCCTGAGAGATTATTTTTAAATAGATCATCATGAAAAATGGGGAAAATGAAGGTTTTGAGTAAAGGGAACATCATATGTAAAAAATAATACATGCATAAAAATACTTATGTGTTGTACATTGTCAAAGTTTTTCTTTTTCTTTTTCTTTCTTTCTTCCTCTTTCTTTCTTTCTTTCTTTCTTTCTTTCTTTCTTTCTTTCTTTCTTTCTTTCTTTCTTTCTTTCTTTCTTTCTTTCTTTCTTTCTTCCTATACCTTTCTTTCTTTCTTTCTCTTTTCTCTCTTTCTCTTTCTTTTTCTTTTTTTTTAACCATAGAGTATGTGTGCTCTTCAGGGAGAGATAGAGAGAAAGAGAGAGAGAAAGTGAGAAATCCCTTCCCAGAAGGGATGGCCACATTGCAGTCCCGTCTCCATTCTCATCTTGGGATTTGGGACATGTACACACACAACACACACTTGCCAGCATGATTTTTAAGCTGCCAACTCCAAACAGTGGAATTAGAGTTGGCTTTGTGGGATCTAGCCATCTTAATCTCCATGCCACCTCCTGGCCCAGATTGGGGCACTTTTATTATCCTTTGTAAGGAAATAGTAGGGGACCCGCAGATGGCTTAATTGTTACGTTGCTGGACTCTCACGTAGTCGGCTGCAGTTTAAATCCTGGACCGGCAGCTTGAAACGTGCCAGGTACATGTGCCTGCACGTCCAAAATCTCAAAAAGAGAATGGAGGAGAAGGGATTGCGTTGTGCCCATCTCCCCTGGGGACAGGCGTGGTGTAATTTCTCCCTTTCTGTCTGTCCAGCAAGTGCACGTGCCCTAGAGCAAAAATCTCTCAAAAACAGCAACAACAGAAAAAGAAAACAACAACAACAAAACAAACAAAAAAAGAAAATAGTAGATATATTCTGTTGTGTGTTTTCCCATCTCACAGCCCACGTAACACTATTTGGAAGAAAAGAAAGAAAATTTCTTTCCCATGTAATCAAGGATCGTTTTCACTCCCATCTCCACCTTTGATTCTGTTTTGAACAGACATTGCTATTGCTAATATACTTCACCTTTGCCAGGGTAGGATAAAGAAAGTCAGTTAAAGAAATAGCTGGCCATTTGCTGCTGTTTGGAGGGTGGGGAAGGAGAACAGTAGTGAGAATTCACTGCTGTGACTGGTCTAATCATCTCTCCTTTCTCCCCTTATCTACTTGTTCTTGGAGTGGAGGACTGGAGAGTTGGCTTTGGCTGTACTTTTGATTCTACTAAGAAGACATGACCAGTTGGCTGGTTCTACATGTCCGAGAAAGATGAGGAACACCCCCATCCTAAACCAGATCTTGAGAGCCTGAAAAAATAAAGCAGAGGAGCTCTCAGGAGTTCTTTCTGCGTATTTCGTAATTAAGGACAGTGGGAGAATGAGAAGCCAACCTTTGAGGCATGACTCATGAGGACGAAGAATCTACTCCGAGTCACAGAGAGGCAGGCTGCCTGAGCTTTGACCAGGGATGCTGGTCAGTTGTCAGGAAACAAGTTCATTGAAATTCATTGACGGAATCTCCCAAGTGCCCTTAAAGTAAGCCTAGGTAATTTGTCCAAGGTTTTCAAGGAAGAAACTGAAAAAATGCTGATCGTGATTCCTACCTCCCGAGACCCATGCCTTTGTGTAATCCCTTCCCCTTGCATATGGGTTGCACTTATTGACTTGTTTCTAAGAAACAGAGCATGATAAGATGTCACTTCTGAGATTAGCTTGTAAGGACTATCATTCCTCCCTGACTCTGTCTGTCTGGGATCCCTCATTCTGGGGGGAAGCAGGCTGTCATGTTGCAAGGTATGGAGATACTCACATGGCAAGGAAAAGATATCTTCAGCCAATAATTGGCAGGGACCAAGCCTGCTAATGCCACATGCCCGAGTTTGGAAATAGGTCTTCTAGTAGACCCTCAAGGCTTCTGCAGTTCTGGCTGACACCAATTGCAGCCTGTAAGGGACTCAGAGATGCCTAGCTAAGCACACCTGGACTACTGCCTGACCCACATAAACTGAGATGATAAATGTATTTTTTAAGCAATTAAGTTTGTGGGTAATTTGTTACACATCAATTAGTGTCAGCAACCAATACAGGCACAGTGTGATACACAGTGATTATTGATAGATCATGAAACAGGTCTGCCTGGCATTACTCATGAAAGACCAAATGTGAAGATTTGATGTAAAACCTGCTTGACTTTTTTCCTTTCCAGACACCCATTGTCCATTTTGTAAACTACATACTCTTCTTTTTTTTAAATTTATATGAACTATGAAAAGTCAACATTTTCATTTACAACACAAAATGTTTTCTTGATAATTGCTTTTGAATTTTTCAGAATGAAAAATGTCTCCCGATTAATGTAACTTCCTTCCGGTCTATACTTACAAAGTAATCTGTGAGCAGGAAGTCAGATTTGTTTTCTGAAGGTGAAATAGCAACTTCTTCTATTAGAGCCTGGATATCTTTTTCAACATCGATTTTGCTGATGGCACAGTGAATCTGCGTATGGCACTGCAGTACCAAGGAAAGTAGAAAAAGCTTGATGAGGGACTAGCAGTTAACATAATGGCTGTGTCGCTGGACTCCCATGGAGTCGACCGCGGTTCAAGTCTCAGACCCGGTGGCTTAAACTCATGCTGGACGCAAGAGCGTGCTGCCCAAGATCCTGAGAGGAGAATGGAGGAGAAGGGATAGTGACATGGCCATCCCCCCTGGGGTGTGATTTCTCACTTTCTGTCTCTCTATCTCTCTCTTTCTTGTGCCCTATAGCAAAATCTCTCAAAAAGATAAAAAGAAAAAAGCAAAAGCTTGTTGGAGAAATGTTCGTGCCCTTTCTCCCCATGCACAGTAGAAATGAAGACTCCTCACTACTCACCGTGGTCAGGGTTTGGCCATAAAGAGAAATATGCTGGCTGTACTGGTTTAAGTTACTGCATAAAAGTTGAATCCTTTCCTTCTCTAGCTCCAGGATGCTCTAAAAAAGATGGGAAATGAAGTGAGATCAGCCAGTTGTTATGCAAAACTGAAGTCATCCATCGAACACTGACACACCTAGAGAGAGTATGAGCAAACGGTCAAGCTTGCTTCTTGACTACATCACATCAAACTGCAGTGGGGAGTGACTTCCAGGAGAGGAATATGACTTGGTTTCTGTCCTATTATCCTTCATTAAGATTGTCTTAACTAGGGGCCAGCTGGTAGTATGTGGTTAGGGTGCTGAATTTCCACATGGCCAACCATCGTTCAAGTCTTGGACTTGGTGGATTGCTTTCTCTCTCTCTCTCTCTCTGTCTGTCCAAATTGAAGAATAATAATAAATACTTTTTTTTTTTTAAATATTGAACTCACAAACTTTTCTCAGGCTTCCCAAAAAGAATATAGGCAAATGCTGTGGGTTATCTGACATTCACAAACAAGTAGGGGGTGAGAGAGAGAGAAGAACAGAAGATTTTGAGATGCATCCATGAGTTCCAAAGGAGGAAGTAAAGCCTGGTAAGAGTCATGTCCATATCTTGGAAATGTATTCGGATCGAATGTTTAGAATCATGTGTAGTACATGCAGATATTCTGCTAGCCTCCGTAGGGGCAAAGATGATGAGACACCAACTATTTAAAGACACTTTCTGAGCAGAGAAAAATCCTAAAGTATGATCAATTCATAATCCTGACCTCAAATTGGGCTTGAGAGTCAGAGTTCATTGTCTGAAGATGGGATTATATTCTTCCCATTTTGTGTGAGATGATGAAAATTCTACTAGTAGATTTTTATAGTTTTGAGTAGGAAGGATTAATAAGAAAGGGAGGGACAAGAGCCAGCAGGTGGCATGGTGGCTAAGGCATTAGATTTTCACATGGCCAACTGTGGTTCAAGTCCCAGACCCTATGGCTTGAAAATCACACCAAGGGCATAGGCATGTTTGCCCAAAATCTTGATAGTAAAGATTCCTTGAGGAATGATTTTTCACTTTCCTACTCTCTGTCTCTGTTTCTCTCTGGAGAGTGACATACCCTATGGCAAAAACCAAAATCAAAACCAAACCAAACAAAAAAAAAAGTGAGGGACAGCACATTTATCTTGTAGCTACTAACATGTTAGAAAAAGATTCTTGCCACTTGAGTTACCAACTGGTGGTTTTAGGGAGGATGGAAACATTCAAAACCAAGGCATTATTGGAGAGGGTTGGGTCAGGCAGAGTATGCACGTGGGAGTTCTAGGCCATGTGAAGACAGCGTGAGGCTGCCAATGTTTGTGCCCAGAGGACTTTGGGCTTTGGCAGGGATATCAGGTGTCCAAGACAAAATTCTTCACATCCTGTTTTTGTAAGGACCATGCCTGGGTATTCGTCTTTCTATCCAGAGAAGGCCAGGCTGGTTGCTTTCTTCCCACGAACACATCTCCTTTATCCCACAAAGTAAAGAACACCCAGCAACCATCTTTCATAAGGATTTTGGGCAAATTGGTGGGTGACACCACCATAGAGAAGAGGAAGGATGGCTCTATTTCAAACTTTTGGAAGATGGGGGAGAAGAGAGTTTCAAAGCTCACTAAGTTCTTCCCTCCTGCCTCTCTTGGCACACCTGCAGGACTCACTGTCTTATTCAGTACACCAGTCCTCTGTATTCTGATGTTTTTATTTGATCTATAGTTTTTAATTATTGAAAAATCTTACATAACATAGAATGTATGGTTTTAACCATGTCTATGCATGTACTTTAGTGTCATTAAATACATTCACATTATTGTGCAACCATCACCTCATGCATCTGCAGACCTTTTAAAAAATTAGTTAGTTCCTTTATGAGAGAGGAAAAGAAAGAGAGAGAGGCATCTCCTGATAGAGCCTCCTCATGTGGCAATGCCAATTGCAAAGGCTTGCCCCAGCAAACCTTCTAGCTAACCAGGATCACAGACATGCCCTTGAGCATGCCAAGCATGTTCAGGTCAACATGAGATGCAAACCCTGAGCTGCCCATCCTACATGGCTACAATCAGTATTCCATAGCAGTACCCCCCTGCCTGTGCCACCCATAAAATGACAACTGCCTATTCCCTTCTTCCCCTAGACCCTGGTACCCATCATTTTACTTTCTGTCTCTATGCATTTAACTATTTAACTAGATACCTTATAGAAGAGGGGGCATGCAATATTTTTTCTTTGTGTCTGGCTTATTTTACTCAGCATAATGTTTTCTTCATGTTGTAGCATATGCCAGGATTTCCTTATTTATTATTTTTTTTGGAGAGATTTTTGCTATAGGGTGCATGTGCTTGCCAAAGAGAGAGAGAGAGAGAGAGAGAGAGAGAGAGAGAGAGAGAACAGAAAGTGAGAAATCACCCCCGGGGGTGGGGACAGATGGCCATGTTCCCGGCATGAGTTTCAAGCCTGCAGGTCTGGGACTTGAACCACAGTCGATCATGTGGGAGTCCAGTGACAAAACCATGACATCATTTGTTGGTTCCATGAATTTCCTTCTTTCTAAGGCTGGATACTAGTATATTGTGTGGATATACTCTACGTATCAGTGTAAAGTAATTTTAGCACCACCTTTAAATGCAAATAAGAAAGGAACTCAGGCAATAACTATGATCATCTATGCAAACCACATGCAAATATAGATTTTATGTCATGTATCCTGACTTTGGATCGAAAGGGTGGACCTGTGTCCCCATGGCCAACTTGTAGTTGTGCCAGAAGCTGCACAATATTTGTATGTCAACGGGAGCCCAAGATCTTTGTTTCCACTGGCATTCTGAATCTTTCTTCAAAATTGCACTCACCAGCCATTTGACTGTGGCTATGTACCCTCTGTCTCGCAGATAAAAGGTTAAAGATTCAGAATAGCCTGTCAAATGTTCTGCTTCTTCAAAAAGCAGACTCGATGTTCCTCACAGTTGTTTGGACCTCACATTAAACAATCTCCAAAACCAAAAAGTCTTTACCCTATAGAAAATGATCTATAAATCAGTGACTCTAGTTTAGCACTGTGAGTAAAGAACAGGGAAGAAACAAAAGCCAGGTTTTAGAACAGTGTACCTAGTGGGCAGCTGTTTCTTTACTTAGACAAATGCTAAACCACTCGCATTAATTTGAGACTAGAATAACCTGTGTCCCTGGTGGAGATGGTAATGTTTAACAGATTTTAATTACATTTCAGGGAAATCATTAAAATGATCTATGTTTGCTCATAAAAAGAGGTAGAAATAAATTCCACTGTGTAAATGGGAAATCTATATCTCATTTAATGAATTATTGCTTTCTATTATCCTTTTGTTTTTGTATAAAATGGGTGATAAATAAGATACTCTGGAGAACTCAGACTGTGCTGTCCACTGTGTAAATGGGAAATCTATATCTCATTTAATGAATTATTGCTTTCTATTATCCTTTTGTTTTTGTATAAAATGGGTGATAAATAAGATACTCTGGAGAACTCAGACTGTGCTCTAGCTCTTTCTCAATAGCACATACAAAAAAGTGCAGTCACAGAGTTATCAGAAAGAGATTTAGAGCCCGCCTGGGGCTTGGGCATCATGATAATTTATGCTCTTTATTCATTCTTTTAGTTCTTGCTCTTTTGAATTTGTACTGCAGAAGGAGCTTGGAAGGACACTTTCACTGATAGTGTTTTATAAAACATACAAAGGAAATATCATGCCCTTTCAGAAGCAGAGAATTTAGAACATATAGAAATCACCTGGACCTCTTCCTAAAATTATTCAGAGGTTCTTATACACCAGGTCTAGGGAGGTGCTTAGGAATCTGTATTTTAACAAGTACTCCAGGTGTTTGAGACATCAAAGACATCCTAGGTCCACAAATAAATGCACTTAAAAATTACTCATAATTCTTTCATCCAGAAATCATTACTTTTTTTTCCCAATAAAACTGTATTTCCTTTATTTCTTTATTTGAAGATATCCAAACACTCCTAAAGTTCTCAAGTTGAAAGCACAGTTTAACACACTCACCCAAACTGGTCTTTTTTCTCACCAACATTATCCCTTATGTCGAATAGTGCTTTGCTAACATTTTGATGTGTTTCAGTGTAGGTATGTGTTTTATGTATTATTTTATCTTCTATTGGGTCATCAGAAGTCATGACATATGTCTCTGTTTTCCTAAATACGTCATGACTTTTCTGACAGCCCAACAGTTATCTATCAAATTATTCAAGTTTGATGCCTGTATTTTTCTTTTCTTTTTCTTTTTAGATATTTAACAATAGTAAATTGTATTCGTTTCTATGATTGATTTTAAAATTCATCCTTTCATTTCATCTTGCTTGATTTTTTTCTGCAGCTAAACTAGAAATTTGTAGTTTTCCCCTCAACAAATGTGATGGTGCTCTTCCTTATAAATTACATTCTCTAATTTTCTTGTCAACCTGCTTCAAGGAAATTCAGGTGTTCAATATGCTTGCTCACAGCATATTAAACAGCATATTAAACCCAAACCAGGTGGTTGTTTAATCCAAATGTCTGAGCAGCAAACTAAGCCAATCCTTCTGGAGAAAGTGTGGCTGAACAGCTGAGACCACTCGGCAATGGAAGAGAAGACCACATGTCCTGAGCTCCCCTATCTGGTGTCAGGGGAGGATAGCTGATAATGGGATATGCAGTGTTACCAAATATCACCAGTCCCATTCCATTGCTCCTACCCACCACTGCCACAATACCACAGGAATACCATTCTCTTCATACTCAACTTCAGAGTTCCATCTGGCCCTTTGTGGGAACATGTTACCCAGAGTTCACAGAGAAGGCCACAAGTTCCACAAGCTTTCTTCATTTTTTCATGGTGACCAAGATCAGAGGTTGAGCCCATTAGTACTACAACCCTGTGTTGATTTCTGATTTCAGAAGTAATTGTACTCTCTGAAACCCACTGACTTTTTCTTCACCATCTGGAGTCCTTCAGGAGTTACTTCTCTCAGGTCATGGTAAGAATGCTTGTCTTTCTGTTGACTTTGATCTCCCGGTGGCCAGAGTCTCCAGGAGTCATTATCAATGACATGAGCAAGGACAATCTCTCCAGTGGTTACATCAACACCCAATTCAGTCTTCATATTAACCAATGTACAGTTCTGGGGCAACCCCGATTTCTCCAGTATTTCAAGATAGCCTGTGTAGCATGACTCATGATATCCACTTCAGTTTGGCCTATCACAAGTCCAGCAGAGCAAAATCTTGCAGCCATCAACTGTTCTTCAGACCACTGTGGGCCACTGTTGGCATCATCCTTAAAAATCAGCTCCATTTTGAGTGTGTTAAAACTTACATCTTTTGACACCAGGATTTCTTTTGAGAAAAGAACCTATTGCTATTCTCCTACAAACCTGTTCAATTGGAATCATTTCACACTGAGGTTTCATGAAAGCCATCTCCCCACATTTTCTAGTAAAAGTAGTTTTGATACCTGCTTCCAATAACAACTGAAAAATACAACTGGTCATTTTATTTGAGATTGCAGCTTTTCCTTCCAGGCGATTCTTTCCAGCTGCATTCTTTGCTTTCTAGCCACATTTCCTCCTGATCCTTGGACTGCAGGAGGACTTTTCCTAGACTGTCTAACAGTTCATAGACTTCTTTTGTTTCACCCTCATAGTCTTTTTCTTTCTTTCTTCTTTTTTTTTTTTTTTTGTTTTTTTTTTTTTTTTTTTTTTTTTTTTTTTTTTTTTGCCAATGTTTAGTACCTTATTGTCATTATCCTGAATGGAGGAGGAGGGTAATGGCCTCTCTGGAGAGAGACTCCAAAATCTGATACCCTACATTTTTTTCACTTAGTCTTATACAAGAGCAGTTACCCAGGCTAAGAGTCTCTGACAATAAGATATATATTTTTTAAATTGTCAGAGGATGAGTATGCTCACCAGAGATAGACGCAGGGAGAGGGAGATCATACCACCCACTAGGGTGTGGTCATGTCACAATACCTCCTCCTCCATTTCTCCATCCTACTTGGATCTGGGGTATATGTGCACACAAATCTGTCATGATTTTAAGCCACCAAGGCTGGGATTCAAACCACAGTTGGCCATGTGAGATCTGGTTCTCCTAATCACTAAGCCATGGGCTGGCCCTGAAAACAGAATTTTTATCACTCATGTCAGTCCTTTGTGTTGGTGTGTATTGATTCATTTAATCATCCATTTAAAGCTGGTCATTTGGGTTGTTTCTTCTCTCTTACTTTAAATGTATTTTAAACAGAAATCTGTGTCTTGTTTTTCAGCTACTTCCTCAAGACAGATTTACAGAAAGGAAATTATCCTTTCCAACAGGGCCCTAGGAGAGAATCAAGCCTTAATGTCCTAAGGCATCCATTGGAGGCAATGCATTACCATCTGTCTGCATCTGCAGTGGTACTATCCTTGGAAGAACTGAGAAAATATTCACTCAAGTCACTTTCTGTGTTCTATGGTTCAGAAAAGGAACATTGGTTGATAAACAGAACTTGTTTTTATTGTTGTTGTTGTTGTTTTTTAATTTGCCATAAGGTAGGTGTGCTTGTCAGAGAGAGGAAGAGAGAGAGAGAAACAACTCCACCTCCCATGGAGTGTGGTTATGCCACAAGTCCTTCTCTCCCATCTCTTCATCCTGTTGGGATTTGTGGGGCAAGCATATACATGTGTCCCACATGTTTTTCAAGCCTCTATGGCCAAGATTCAAACTACACAGTCAGCCATGTAGGGTCTGGCTCCCTTAAACACTAGGCGATGGGGCTGGCAAGAAAAAGGGAACATTTTAAAGGCTCTTAACATACATTGTAAATGGTTTTGTAAGATAGTTTCCTGAGTATTATCAGACCAACCATTTGATTCTTGGTAATTCTTGGTAATGTGGCTATTTTACAAAAATGTTATAGATTATTTCTATGAATGGAATTATTTCTTCTTGGAAGATAGGAAATGTGGCTAGAATATAGGATGATTATGAACAACTAATTTTGACATTGGTGTGTGGAACTGATTTCATTACTTAATAATTGCACTTAAGATTTTATATTTCTGGGACCAGCAGTTGGTGTAATGGCTATGTCACTGGACTCCCACGTAGTCGACAGCGGTTTGAGTCCTGGACCCAGTGACTTAAAACTCACGCTGGACGTGTGTGTGTATGTGCCCAAGATCCCAAGAGGAGAATGGAGGAGAAGCGATTGCGGCATGGCCATCCCCCCTGGGGGGTGATTTCTCGCTTTCTGTCTCTGTCTCTCCCTGTCTTTCTGGCAAGCACATGCACCCTATAGCAAAGCCTCTCCATAACTAACTAACTAAATAAATAAAAAAAATAAAATAAATGAAAGACTGTATTTCTCACACTGTCTAGTAAACTGCCTTGACCATGGTTCAATAAGTATTGTCTGAAAAAAATCTGCAAATTGAACTTATAGAATATAAAAGAATAAAAGGGCACTTCAGAGGTTCCTAAGATGAATTCCTTTATTAAGTTTTACAAAAGGATGGTGAGAAAATAGAGAAAAAAATGAAACTGGAAGACCCTCAATGGTTTCATTTCTGTTTCTCATACTTGTAATGAAATTCCCCTTTAATCCAATTCAGCCTGCTATTGTTACACGTTTTCACAAATCTAACAATTAACTTTTGACTTTTTAAATATGTAAAAGATACAGAATGCATAGAGTAATATTTGAGTCAACTATCTGTTTGTATAGACTGAGCACATATAAGCCAAGGAAATACAACACAGGGTGTCATTACTGGGGGTCAGCAAGGATGACTTGGCAGATTGTCTCAACCTGGGTCAAATAGGCCTGAGATGGCACTCAGGAGGCCAAAGTGAGCTGGCTGAAAAGAAGGTGGGGAAAGGGAGCTGAGTAAACTAAGAAAAAGAAAGCATGAACTACTCCTGGCCTCAAGCATAGTGCTAGCGAAAATCTAAACTACAAGAGAGGTGAGAAGAAATTTCACTTTTCCTTAAGGAGATTATTCCATGTGAGCTGGAGTGTAATTAAACCAGCAAACAAACAAGTAAACAAGTAAAACCTAAGCCTTAAATACTCTTAAAGGTGAAGTTGAAAGGAGCTCTTTTGAAGTATAAATGTCATTTCAGGAAGACTTTGTAAGGAAAGGAGATAATGTCCATGATGCTTCACTGTAGAAACTGGAACTGCTTAAGGTAGGGGAGAGGCAGGAGAAGGAAGGTCAAAGAGTGTGTAGGAAGAAGAGCCCTAGTAAGAGGCTGGTAACGAGAGTACTAGCAATGCCTAACACATGTTGCAGGCTGGCCTGATGTCAGCTACACCAGTAAGAATCATTATTACCTCTCAGTGCAGTGATGAAGGTAAAATAGTGAGGATGGAGACACTGAGGCTACGTATTTGTCTCATAGTCTTGAAAAGTGCCTGGAAGATGAAGTGGGTGGTAACAATGATTTATCTCCTATTTCCCAGCAGGGACATCCAAGGAAGTCGGTCTCAAGGGAAAGGCCACAGCTTCACTGGGAGGTCCTAGTCGGTGAGGCAAGACCTCAGAGTCCAGGCTGGAAAGCCAGACTTCCAATGGATGAAGCTGGAAGTTCAGTCCCTGGTTGTTTCCCATCACCTTCATCTAAAATCTATTCAGGGAAGTACCAGAATCCTATGTTCAAAGGCATAAATGAAAGAAGAGTTTCTTCCCATTTCCTCCTCTCTTTGAACCAAGTTTTTATCTCTCCTTTAATTCCCTTTCTTCTCTACCTCAGCATCTGTCCTGCCCTGAAAGTGGTTGAACTGCAAGAGATCTAAATACAGCTCTTCAGTTTCTGCTTGCCATAAATCTGCCTTCTCCCAGTTCTCACTGGGGCAGGAACACAGTACAGATGCCTGGGTTGAATTCTGAAACCACCTTGGGCAAGTTACTTCATCTTTGCCACTTCAGTTTCCTCAACTGTAAGTTAAGAATACAATTATTGCCTTCTTCCTAATGTCGCTGCTATGTGTACAAAAATAGGCACTGGAGTTGTTCGCACAGTGCCTGCCCACACCAAGCACCAAGTACTTGCTACATATTGGCCAGTAGATGGCTTCTTTTCCCAGCTGTACCTCCTTCAAACATTTTTTAAACTTAAAACACATGGAGAAAAATAAAACAAAAAATGTTCATGTTCTTACCATCCAGAAAAGGCAATTATTTAATTTGGTCAAATCTATGTTGACTTAAAATAACATAGAGCCACACTATGCACATTAAGTTGAAGTAACTTTTGAGTCTGAGGTTGTAGGGCTTTGATGGAGGCTGTCCACAGGCTGTGTGACTGTGGCAGTTCTGCTGTATTCCCATACAAGCGTAATCTTCCTATCCAGCATAGATCCAGTCTATATGTACGCATCTACACACACACACACACACACACACACACACACACATGCACAAGGTGTGGTGACTTGTGCCTGTAATCCAAGCTACTCCGAAGAGTAAGGCAGGAACATTGTGAGTTTGAGGCCAGCTGGGATAACACAGCAAGACCTCGTTTCTAAACTACATGCACACATGTGTGCACACGTACACACACACACACACACATACATGTACCTCAGTAGAGAGTGTATTTAATACTTTTTAAAATTATATAAATTTGGCCATCAGATGGTGTGATGGTTAAGGTGCTGGGCTCCCACATGGTTGACTCTCTGTGGGAGCGTTGGATGCTTGAAAAAAAATTGCTGGGTGTATGTGCATGTGTACTGAAAATCTGACAGGAGAATGGAGGAGAAGGGATTGTGGTGTGGCCATCCCCAGGGGGAAGGGGGTGATTTCTCATTTTCCTCTCTGTCTGTCTCTCTCTTTCTTATCTCTCTCTGGTTAGCACACAGGCCCTACTGAAAAAATCTTTTAAAAAATTACATAAATTGTATAAAAAATGTTTCTTTCTGCACCGTCACATTTTTGAGACTAATCATGTTTCAACAGTTTTAATTAACTCTTTATTGCTGGATATTAGTTCACTTCCCAAATCAGACCACATTTTAGGAGTAATTCTTCTATTGATGGATATGAATTATAAACAATTATAAATTGCCATGCAGTTATAAACAGTTCTGCAATAAACATTCCTGTGTACTACTCTTGGAGTATAGGCATAAATTTTTCTTTACATGCCTGAAAGGGAACTGCGGTGTTGTGGATACATACACATTTCAATTTCATTAGATATCATTAAATTATTCCCATTCAAGGGCTACAAGAATTTTTTCAACATCTTTGCTAATACTTGATACTCTCACTTTATAATTTTTTACTTTTTTTTAAAGAAGCTTTTGCCTTAGAGTATATGTGCTCACTGGAGAGAGAGAGAAACAGAGACAACTAGAGGGGAAAGTGAGAAATCACCAAGTGACTGGACATCTTTTCATGTGTTTTTTTAGTAATTTTTATTTCCCCTTTTGTGATTTGCTCATTCACATCATTTGCCTATTTTTACTGAACGATTTGCCATATTTCTTTCATTTGCCTGTCTTTGCTACTAAGATGTACACATCTCAAGTGTTAACAACGATGGTATTTTATTCATTGTTATGTATCTCCAGAGCTCAACACAAGGTCCGGCAATCAAAGAAACTCCATAAATAATCACTGTAGGAATCAATTCTCATATCTCAAACTTATTTCTGAGTACCTAATACTTAATTAAGCCTTAATCTGCACTTTACTTTGATAGTACTTTTGAAGTTACCTGAGTGTTAGTGTGTCTGTTGAGGATTAGAAGCAGAAACTCTGGTCAACCATACGCATTAAATATTCACTGGTAACTGTATCCATAACGAAACTGGGAAACAATGAGGTGTAATGAGTTTTTTTTAGAGTCATAATAGGAGTGAGGATTATAGCTGAGCTAGAGACCAAGTCATTTAACTATAGATCTGACCTCCATTTCCAAGGGCATACAAAGCTACCCTGAAAAAGAAAAAAAATGTGAATGCGTAACTAACCTGGTAGCAGTTTTCTAGTGTGTTTTCCCATTTCAGTCTGGTAGAATAGCCCGCCATGTTTTTTTGGTAGTAATTTTCATCTTCTTTTTCCAACTTCTTGGTTGATTTTTTCAGTTTATTGAGGAGCTAAATTAAAACATTAATGTCACATATGCATTAACACATTTGCAAAAGCCCTTCATAATTCCATAGAAAGAATTATATGTGGCCCAATGATATGATTTTTTACCTCTTTGCTACAGTCATAAATAGTAACTATAGATAATAAGACCAAATATCTTTTTCAGAAAAAAGGGATGGCAGGGCTAGAAGAAAACTTGCAGTATGGTTGCCTTAACTTTATGCATGAAGATATCAAGACCTTCCATATGACGTGGTTTGTCCACATGCATGAAAACAAGAAGACCGACAGGCAGTGCAGGTCAAGGATCTCTTACTCAAGACTGCAATCTCCAAATTGATCCACTCTTTAAGGAACATCAAGGAACTCCCTGACTTTAGCCATTTAAGAGTTTCAAGGACAGAGACAAAGAGTTTTAAGAATGATCCTCTCTATGTTTAAGGACATTTTGACTGACATTATGGTAATGAAGGACATTCATCCCAAATGCTGAATATTAATACTACCCACTCTATTATTCCAATTGATATGGTGGCTATTCAGCTGTCCCTCAGCTCTGATGAATGACCCATGCAGGGCACATTTGGTTTTGTGAATCAAGTGCAATGAACCACATCTATCTGCAGACACATGAGCTTGTGAATTTTCGCCTGATAGCAATATAATTAAAGAACTCAAAGGGTGCCATGACTATCTTTTGCTAAATCAGTGTCCTTAAACTCTTCTTGGAAATACTCAGACTCTTAGTAATGAGAACTAAGTCATTTGAGATTACCACAGACATTCATCAGCCTACACTTTGAGCTACTGACTAGAAGTTTCTGCTCAGCAAAGATATAGCAAATAGGTCCAAATATATGTATAATGAAGAATGTAGACTCTTATATTCTTCATTAAAGAACTTTTTACAACCTTTACTAAAATTTGTCAAAGATTCAATTGTTTCACTTTCTCCTCTTTTTAAAAAAGATTTATTTATATATTTCTTCTGAGACAGAACCTCCAGCAAGGCCTCCATCCTCTGCCTCAGCCAGCCTAAATCACGGGTGTGGGTATGGGCATGTGCCCAGCATGTCCATGAAAGCACTGGGATGTGAATCTGGGTATCCCCACGTGGGTCCAGCATTGTGCAGCGTTGCTTACTGCTGTGCCACCCTCAGGCCCTCTTTTTTCTCTTGGTGAATTGCAGCTCATGAAGGTTGAATAATTTGTCTGTAGCCAAAACCAGGACCCTAATCCTGGAAATCTGATTCCATAACTCTACCCCTGGCTTTTAGACAGTAGCCAGATCTATTCTAAAAACCATATGATTCCATATGTCTACCTGTCTTTGTAAGAAAACAGACTTTTCTTGTTTATTCACCAGATGTCCTTGAGTGCATGTGCAAGGCTTGGGGAATAAAGAAGGGAATAGTGTAAGCTCCCTCTCTAGTTAGAGCCCATCCAGGCCATTACGTTCTGAGTGATAAAGCTCCCAGGGTAATGACAGTACTCAGGTGTCAGTGGGGCACAGAGAGAGGCACTTAAATTAGCTTTGGAATTAAAAAGACATTTAAGTTGTGACTTGGCACATAGCATTGGCCCCATAAATGAATCCCATATACTTAAGCCCAAAGCAAAAGTAGAAACTTGTAAGGCAAAATAGCACAGCATGATACAGAAAGAAACTGGGGTGAGGTGGAGCACAGTTTGAGAGGGAAAATAACAAGAGATGCTGCTGAAGAGACAGGCAAGGGTCAAGTCAGGAGGGGCCTGAGGGGCCGTGTAAAGTAGTCTGTATTTTATTGTAGCTCACTGAGAAACCTTTGGAGGCTTTTCAAAGGACAATGATATGTTTAGATTCCAGTTCAGGAAAGTCAGTTTGGTTTGTGGATGGAGAATACATGGTAATAGGCCAAAGTGAAAGCAGAGATTGATATGTTACAGTAATTCAGGCAAAAGATGATCATGAGCTGGGAGAGAATAGCGACAGTATAAATAGACATAAGTAGGTCAATTCAAGAAGCTTTCGGTTTAGAAATTGGGAGGATGTAGTGGGCGGTGATATTCAAATATATAGAAAATGCAGGAATAAAGAGTATCTTTGATAGAGAAAAGCAATGAGCCTAGTTCTAAACATAGCGCGTGAGTGCCAGAAAGCAGTTGAGGGACTGGGTTAGAGATACCAATTTTGGTTTTACCAGAGTAGATAGATGGTAGGTGATGCCTTGAGAGAATGTATTTATTGATATTGAGGGTGTCGTGTTGAAAACAGGGTGAGGCCCTCGAGAGGAATCCCCAGAAACAGCAGCTTATAAAGTTCAGGTAGAGAAATTGAACTCCATAAAACAGTCTCAAATAAAATTTCTAGAAAGGTATGAGAAAAACCAAGAATGAAAAGTTGCTAAATTTAAAAGTGCGTGTTTCTATATTGTCATACCACCCTGAATAGGCCTGATCTCATCTGATCTCAAAAGCTAAGCAGGGTTCAGTCAGGTCTGGTCAGAACTTTGAAAGGAGAATGTTTCTAGAAGGGGGATGTAAACAAATACTTAATACTCCCAAGATAGTAAACAAGGTAAGAACTGGAAAGTGTCCACCAGCTTTACAACCAAGAAGGACATTGTTTTTGATGGCAAGAACCTCAGTGGAATGGAGGGGAAATCTTAGCTTGGGTGGAGTGACCAGGAGTGAGGAAGTGGAGATAAGAGGACAGACAACCCTTTCCGTAAGTGTTATTGTGAAAAGGAGAGATGATAATATCTGGAGAGGAAGAGGGATAGGAGCATGGAAAGCTGTCTCTCTGACTTGCCCTGTTAGCCCAAGATAGGGAGATGCAATGGACTGAGTGTTTCTGTCTCCTGCCCCTGCATCACAAATTCCTATGTTGAAATCTGATCCCCAAAGAGATGATATTAAAGGATGAGATCTTCAGGGGGTTAATTATTAAGTCGTTGGGAAAGTCATGACGTATTTTTCTTTGTTTTTCTATGCAAAAATATATCATGACTTTCCTGACAACCTGAGAGATCATGAACCCTCCTGAACAGATTTGTACCCTCATAAAAGGGACCCTAAAAAACTTTCTGCCCTCTTTCTGCCCTGTGAAAACATAACCAAAAAACTGCAACTTGGCAGAGGGCCCTCACCATGTCCAACTACGCAGGCTCCCTGATCTGAGACTAACATTCTCCAGAACTGTGATGAATAAGTGCTTGGTGTTTAAGCCACTCAGTTGACACTAATTTGTTATAGCAGCTCAAACGGAGTAAGATAGGAGTTGGGCAGGCTAATGGGAAGAAATCATTAGAGACGTGGATGTCTGAGATATAAGAGAGAGAGATCATCGAGACGGCATCTTCTAGAGGCAGGATGAGATGGGATGGGGCACAGGATGAAGCACTGGCATTGCCATTGCAGATATGCAGGTGCTACCTACGATTTTTGTCGGCAGATGGCTAAGCTGTCTTCTGTGTACTCTGTGAGGTGGGAGGCAAGACAGTGTGCTGGCTGTGGATCGTGAGGACGGAGGTGTGAGGGAAAAGGAGTTCAGATAGTTTCTGGTAAGAAGAAGGACTGCTGAGCAGGAAAGCAGGGATTGCTAAGCGGCACAGAAAGGACTGGCTCAGGTTGGAGATCACAGCCACATCTATGAGAGATGATAAAATGAATGCTGCCTTAGGCGTGAAGTTTCAGGACAAAAGCAAAAGCAAAAACTACCAGGTTAGACAATGGTAATAGTATGGACTATGATCTAAGAACAGCCAGAAGTTATGGTTAAGGACCAGCTGGAGGAGGGGAGGGGAGGACTAAGAACTTAGACATTTCAGGGTATCTTCTAAGGAAGGAAGAGGAAATTTATTTCTTAACCGGGTATGATTTTTCTCTTTGTCCATGCTTAACAGCAATAAAAAAACAGCTTCTAATGAGAGCTCAGAATATCTATTACAGGTCCTAGTGCTTAGCACTTTAAAATACTGTGGGTTAGCCTCCTTAGAAGGGGCCTCATTATTCAATACTTGTTATGATCATCTCAAACTGAGAAGAGTGACATGTAAAAATAAGAATCTTGTAAAATCTTGCTAACAATGAATTTAAGTTATTCAAGTTATTCAAGTTTCTTCAGATGAAATGAAGAATTGCAATGGAAATTTTCTTTTCCTTATGAGCTAGCAATGATGTGGCTAGCAATGATTTTGGTTGCATTTACTTAGAGACTCCATTTTTTGGAGAAGAGGACTATTTCAAGGTTTCCAGTCTGGGACACATATCATATTAGATATGTAAGATAGTTCTTTTGGATGTACACAGAGGATACTTGATTTTATTCCCATACTCTAATTGTATTAATTGGGTTATCCGAAAAGTCATGATGTATTTTTTCTATGTTTTTCTATGCAAAAATGCATCATGACTTTTCTGAAAACCCAATATGTTCATTTTGCCTAAGAACATATTTCCTTTTTTTTTTCTTTTGGAGTGTTTTTTTGTTATAAGGCACATGTGTTTGCCAGAGAGACAGAGAGACAGAAAGGGAGAAATCACTTCCCAGGGGGAATGGCCATATAGCAATCACTCCTCCATTCTCGTCATGGGATCTTAGACATGCATGCACACATGCCCAACACAAGTCTGAAGCCTCTGGGACGGAACTCTAACCATAGTCAGTCATGTGGGAGTCCAGCGACGTAACTGCTATGCCATCTGCTGGTCCCGAACAAGTTCTTAACAAATATTTACCAAGCTTATTCTTATTTAGTATATGAGTCAATATTGGTGTTTCTTCATGACAACTGTGGATTCTAAAGTGGGAGGAGAGGGGATTCTGCAACATGAGAAGCTGCTGTGGGCCTTCCCAAGCAACTTCACTCCCAGGATCCTGGAACACAGCATCATTGGCATTTCCTGGGGTCATGTGAATTTGCACACTTATTATCCAGCTCCAATTAAACCTAATTAAACCTATATAGTCATTTATCATTTTAACAACAGGGATACATTGTCAGGTAACTGTCATTGTGCAACTATCACAGAATGAATTTACACACACACCTAGATGACATACTTTCGACACACCTAGCCCATATGGTATGGCCTATTGCTCCTAGGCTGCATAACTATACATGTGACTGTACTGAATACAGTAGGCAATTGTAACATAATAGTATCTGTGTATCTAAATAAAGAAAAAAGTACAATAAAAATGCGGTATTAAAGATTAAAAGAAAAAGGTACAGTTTGATAGGGTACTTACCATGAAGAGAGATTTCAGGACAGGAAGTTGCACTGGGTGGGCCAGTGAGTGAGTGGTGAGTGAATGTGAAGGCCTAGGACATTACTGTATACCACTGCACAATTACATAAACACTGGACACTTAGGCTTCACTAAAGTTATTAAACATTTTTTCTTTCTTTAATAATAAATTAACCTTAGCTTGCTATAGCTTTTTTAAAACACAAATTTTGTAATATTTTAAACTTATGACTCTTTTGTAATAACACTTAGCTTAAGACAGAAACACACTATATAGCTATACAAAAAGATTTTCTTCGAATTTTGACTCTGTAAAATTTTAAATGTATTCATGATAGAAAGTGCATGAACGAGCATGCACACAAGAGAGAGAATGAGAGACAGAATGAGAGAGAGAGAGTGGAACAGAAGCACCTTTGACACTGTCTCATCACACTATGATCCTCCTTACCCCAGCCTTCCAGATTGTCATGGTCTTGGGCCTGATCTATTTTCAGGCTGATACAGGGATCTGAACCTATGGTCAATCATGTGGCTTCCAGTGTTGTAGTTCAGTTTGCTACTTACTACAACACTAGACAGAGTATGTAAACTTTTTTTTTCTATTCAAATTTGTTTTGTTTTAGTTCTTATATTTATTTATTTTATTTATTTATTTATTTTGGTTACAAACTAAGGCATGGACATACATGTTAGCCTAGGCCTACTTGGTATCAGGACCATCAACATCACTGTCTTCTACCTCCACATCCTGTCCCATTAAAAGAGCCATGATGAACCAAACAACATGAGATTAAATCGAGCCATATGAAAATGATGTCTTCAAGGACGAGGTGAGCACAAGATGCTAGATGCTGCTGCTAGCATAACACAGCATACTATTTTTGTTTGTTTGCTTGTAGTTTTTGTTTTTTATTTTTGCTATAAAATAAAAAGCATGTGCTTTCTGGAGAGAGAGAGAGAGAGAGAGAGAGAGATCATCCCCCCACGTGGGATGGCCATATTGCAATCCCTTCTTCTCCATTATCTTCTTGAGATTTTAGACACACACGCACATGTGCCTGGTGTGAGTTTTAAGCTGCCGGGTTCAGGCTCGAACCATAGTCAGCTACACGGGAGTCCAGTGACATAACCATTACACCATCTGCTGGTCCTGCACAGCATACTGTTTTATAGTAAAATGTTTTTCTAAGTAAAAGTAGCACATTTTAAAGTAATGATAAAACAATTGTATAAGAAATACTTAAACCAGTAATATAACTGCTTATTATCATTATCAAGTATTATGTACATAATTTTATGTGCTATACTTTTATATGGCTAGAGGTTTATTTATGTGTCACCACATAAATGTGTGTAATGAGTTCTGCTAGGACCTTATGGCCACTACAGCATCACCAGGAGATGAGAATTTTTCAACCCCATCATAATCTTATGGGACCACCACTGTATATGCAGTCTCTTGCTGACTGGAAGTCAGTAGGTGGTGTGTGATTATGTACAAAAATGCACAAACATCTTAAAAGATTTCTGGGGCCAGTAGGTGGCATGGAGGCTAAGGGAGCTGGATCCCACATGAGCAGTTCTAGTCCTAGACCCAGTGGTTTGAAAAACATTCCAGGCTCTTGTGCATGTGCGCCCCAAATCCAGAGAGGAGACTGGAGAAGAGATTGTGGGATGTGGCCTTCACCCTAGAGAGTGATTTCTCACTAAACCCCCTCTGATGAGAACACAACCCTATCACAAAAACTTAAATAAAAATTTTTGCCAAAATCTGTAAATTGTACTAACAACATAAACACAAAAAACGTCAGAGCTAATGTTTTTCCTGCTTTCAGACATGTGCATATCATAGCCCACAAAAAAAAGAGAAACCTGGGGTGATCTAGAGACATCTCACAAAAAACCTGACAAAAAGTTGTTAAGTTATCAAAAATATTATTAGAAACATGAAATTATATCAGGATAGTCAAGAATAAGCCTTGCCTGATATACATTTTACCTGGAAATATTACTTAATGACTATATAAAAACATTATCATGAGTCATTTCAAATATTATTTCATCTTTATCTTGACCTGCAAGAATTTCTACATTTTATGTTTTATAATGTTCATAACATATTAAGATAATATATAGTACTACACATAAGATGAAGCATACATGAAGGGACTTCAAAAGGTTCATGGAATAAATGGAATAATGTACAAGTCTATTTTGTTGCAAAATATTTTGAAATCTATGCATAACCTTTTCATAATACATGGTTTTCATGAACTTTTTGAAGACCCCCTCTTGTTATATACATGTGTGTGTACATACATATGTGTGTGTGTGTGTGTGTGTGTGTAAACTTATTTTGGGTGTGAGTTGAGGAATTTTGTTTAGTAAGGGATTCCTATTAAAAAATTTGGACCATTAATCTAATTTGCCACTGTCAATAATACCCTTAAAAAATATATGGACTTGGGGCCAGCAAGTGGTATAGTAGTTAAGGCACTGGATTACCCTATGGCCGACTGCAGTTTGAGTCCCAAACCCAGTGGCTTGAAAATCATGCTAGGCACATGTGCGTGCATGACCAAAATCCCAAGACAAGAATAGAGGCCATCTGTCCTGGGAGTGGGGTGATTTCTCACTCTCTCCCTATCTCTCTGGTGAGCATGTACAAAAATCTCCCCCACCCCCAAAATATATATGAACTAGAATGATTTGGAATCCTTTCTCATGCTCTGTCTAGCTACAACTCTGCAGAGACCCCATGCAAAGGGAACGACCAGCCAGGCAGTCCTCTTGTGCTTTCCCTAAGAGCAGGAAGCTCAGGTGTCTAAGATCCATGCATCCCATTGGCCGTGACAGTTTACCTTCTGCTTCTCCTTCTCAGTCATGGATTGCTTGGAGCTTTCTATAAGATGGAAAAGTGCTTCATGTTTCTTGGTACTCACCATTAATTTCTTTTTGGCCTAGAGTCAAAAACAAATGAGAAACAAAAAAAGGAGCATAAATTCATGGTTAGAGAAAAGCACTTCAGTTTGGAAACAAGGCAAGTTCATATGCTAGCTTGAATGATTGTGCATTTTTAGTTCTTCATTCCTGTCTTCTTAAAATCCACCTGAAATATCATGGCAGCTACTAACACTTTGCCCTGAACAACACTGTGTATTTCTCAATATACTGAGTACATTTAAAAGACTATACATTTTGCTAAATTACCCAAAGACTGCAAGCTTCCAAAACATTGTTCTAACTAGTGTAATCGCTTTACCACAAAAAACATTACGAGCACAGAAGACTTGCCTACACATTCCTTTAAATCAACCAGTGATGTAATCAAGGCTGTTTTAAAATGTTCTCTCTCTTTTGCTCTTTTTAAAGTTTATTTTTTTTCTTCCATAAGCCAAAAAGAGAGATAGAACCCCCAGCAGAATTTCAATGCTACAGTCCATCTCCAGCTTCAGCCAGCCCTGAATCCTGGGCACATGCATGTCCTGTGTATTCATGGAGGGTCCATATGTGAATCTGGGCCCTTTATATAAGGGTTACCCTTGCAGAACATTGTGTTTTACCATTGTGCCACCACCTGGCACCTTAAAATGCTCCTTAAAATTATAGCCAGGGAGCCAGCCCATGGTATGGTGGTTTGGGTGGCTGGATCACACATGGGATCTGCCTGACTCATAGTGCAGTTAAAGTCCTGGACCCAGTGGCTTAAGAATCATGCAAAGTGCATGCCCAAAATCCCCAAAGGAGGGAAAGATGAAGGAAAAGAGATTGTACCATGACCATTCCCCATGGTGGGCTGCTTTTCACTTCTCCTTAAAAAAATTTTTTTAAAGAATTATTTTATTTAACTTTATTTTTTTATTTCAATTTGACCAGAGAGGGACAGAGTGAGAGAGAGACTGAGAGAAATACAAAGTGAGAAAGCAAGCTGCCAGGTCCAGAACTCAAACTGTGGTTGGCCATGTGAGAGTCAGCACCCTTAACTACCATGCCACCTGTCAGCTCCACTTCTCTTTTTTGAAAGAGAGGTTTTTGCTATAGAATATTTGCACTGGCTCGAGAGACAGAGGGAGACAGAGAGATAAAAAGTAAGAAATCACCCCCTAGGGAGAATGGGCATGCCACAATCCCTTCTTCTCCATTCTCCTCTTGGGATTTTGGGCATGCACACACACAGGCCCAGCGTGTTTTAAGCCGCCAGGTCCAGGACTTGAACTACAGTCGACTATGTGGAAGTTCAGTAACATAACCATTATACCATCTGCTGGTCCCATGTTTTTCACTTTTCTTCTCTCTCTCTGTCTCTCTTCAGTGAGTACACATGCCCTCTGACACAACTTAAACAAACAAACAAACAGTTTGGATAGAAATCTTGAGCCCTGGTGCCCAGGGATAGAAATCTTGTGCTCTGATGCCCAGGCTTGAGAGCTGGCCACTTGCTGGGCATCCTGTGACATGCCTTGCACTTGAATGTGGGGGGTTGGGAAGGGAGAAGTGTTCAGTCTCTCTACCCTGTTGACGCTTGAAGCCTGGGAGGGATTATAATTCAGGTGGTCATTTTATATTCTACACAGTTGAATTTGGCTGAAAGACACTACTCCAGAGATAAAAGAAGAAAATAGATTTTGTTTTGCATTTGAATCGGCCTCTTTAGGAACTGGGTTGATTGAAAGACTACTTGATTTTTTTTATCTGAATATTGCAAGGACTGTAAAAGTAGATAATAAAGGATGGGTGCTAAGATCTTTCTTTCCTTGGGCTTTATCTTGGGAATCAGAGTCAAAACCTTCTGTCTCCCTCTAAATGTGTGGCATCTCTACAAAAGGAATTCAAGAAATAAGCTCTCAACCCTTTCCCTCCATCTGCAGTCAGTCACATGGCTGCCGATAAATGAGAACACGAGGCAATAGTGCTTGTTCATTTAAGGCTTTGCACATCAGTCTCTAACAGACTGCACTTCATCATTGACATGCCACACTCCAGAATTGTACATGAGGAGAAAACTGTCTTAGCTCAAGAATTTTACATTCTTGGGAACCAGCAGTTAGCATAATGGCTATGTCGCTGGACTCCCACATAGTCAACCACAGTTCGCGTCCCAGACCCGGTGGCTTAAAACTCATGCCAGGCGCCTGTGCGTGCGTGCCCAAGATCCCGAGAGGAGAATGGAGGAGAAGGGTGGCCGTGTGCCCCTCCCTCCTGGGGGGTGATTTCTCGCTTTCTGTCTCTCTGTCTCTCTCTGTCTGTCTGGCCAGCGCACGCGCCCTATAGCGAAAACCTCTCCAAAAAAAAAAAAAAAAGAATTTTACATTCTCTAATTTCTCTGTCAATGTTCATACAAAAATAAAGTAATTTTATTAGAAAAAATTACTTGGTAGAAACTGAGAAATAATAAAAGTTTATAGAAAGAGTTGTGAATACGTGCCTTAATTTGCTGGTTCCAGTTGCTAATGACAAGATTTGCTGATTTTTCAACTTCATTGTCAAGCTATTGAAGACAAAAAAGGAAAAGAAAAAGTCTTGTTATCTTCTTATTTAGTCAGTTCTACAGACTAGATATCTGTGCCCCCCACCTCAAAATCATAAGGTAAAACCTATTCCCTCAGTGTGATGCTATTTGGAGATTCAGCCTTTGGGGAGTGATAAAGTGCCGAGGGTGGCCACTTCCTTTTTTTTTTTTTTTTTAAAGAGGATTTTTGCTATCAGATGCACACACTCACTGGAGAGACAGGGAAGGAGAGACAGAAAGTGAAAAATAACCTCCTGGGGGTTATGGCCATGCCACAAACCCTTCTCCTACATTCTCCTCTTGGAATTTGGGCACACACATACACACACACCCAGTGTGAGTTTTAAGCCGCTGGGTCTGGGACTCAAACTGTGGTCGACTCCGTGGGAGTCCAGTGACATAACCATAACACCATCTGCTGGTCCCAAGGGCAGAGCCTTCTTGAACAGGATTAATTCACTTATGAGAAAGAGCCCAGAGAGCTCCCTCTCCTCATCCACCATGTGAGAACACACAAGAAGGCAGCAATGTACAGACCAGGAAGCAGTCCTCCCTGTCCCTTCCCTCTCCGCCTGACATCTCATCTGCTGGTGCATTGATCTTGGACTTCCCAGTGTCCAGAACTTAATTTATGTTGTTACAAGCCATGAAATTTATAGTATTTTATTGTAGTAGCCTGAACAGTCTAAGCCAGAATGCTAGCTTATTAACTTTGGCCCAATCACCACCACAATTCATGGGAATTTCAAAATACTACAGTGGACACATTTTCTGAGGAAAGTAGCCAAACTATTTCATCCAGTGTCAAATAGATCTTGACCCTGTTTGGTAAAAGAATTGTTTCTATTCTATAATAACGTAAAAAGCTCATATATGGCGGGGTGCGGGGAGGATTGTGTTCAAAATATTCACGGAAAATACACATTATGAAAAAACTGCATGAATTTCAAATTTATTTTGCACCCCAAAATGCTGCATTTAGTTCTACTTTCCTATAAACTTTCTGAAGTCCTCCCTTAAATGTGCAGTCATACGGGGGAGGTCCTTGCATGGACAGATAGGTGTCGTATCTGGTCCCATTGCTTCCTCTTCAGTATCAGTCCATGTGGTAAAACTTCAGTAACATTCTTAGAAGTGCTCATTTGACTAAATGTCTCCACTGTTGCTGAAATAAATACAAGGTGCTCAAAAATATTTTGTGGAAAACCAGAATTAAAGGACAAATTCAGTTTGATGCAAAAAAATGGAAATTCATGCATGGTTTTCCATAATATACATTTTCCACAAACTAGTTGAAGTCTTCCTTGTATTAATCAATTTCAAAGAGATTGAATTTTGAATCATAGTAAACTTTTCTCCCTGCTTTTAAACAGCTAGAAGGACAGTATACAATGATAAAAATGTCTTCAGGCGATCCCCCAGGGAGATCAATTATGAGCAAGGTGAGAACCTTTTTTCCTGAACAACAGACCCAGCAGATCAGCTCTGACACAATTCAGACCTAGCAGCTGCTCTTTTATTATTCCCAGTTGGTTAAATTTAGAGTATATAACTTATTGTAACAGATACAATGAAGATATTAATAATTTTGAGCACTATGTCACTTTTGACCTTATATATAGCTTGAATGGGGAACGAATTGAATTTTAAAAGAATCTAATGTCTTATCTTTTGTGGGTGTGTGGAGCAGGGTCGTGGGGTGCAATGGTGAGGGGCAAAGCTGAAATTACAAATAGAAACAGCAGTTTGGGAGGGTCATGCCATCGGTGATCAAGTGGTGTGATAAATTATAGTAGCAATGTTCCAACTTACACAACATACTAAAGAAACAGTAATTATATTATTATGGAGTATGAAAATATTTCATAATTAATGAAATACAAACCCTAGTATTTGGTTTTTACTAAGCTGGTTTGCAGAGGTAGAAGCTTATATTGTTTTCTAGCAATTCCTATAATTTACACCCTTTGCCCTGGCCCTAAGTATAATATCCATTCTGGCACAAATGTGCTTCCCAACTCAGTTTAATTCACTTGAATAAAATTTGTTTTTAAGATAATTTCTCTCCATTCAGAGCTTTCATTAACCTCCTCATTTTCTGTTACTACCACTGGGAACTACTTTATCTGGCTGTGGGACCTGGAGGCTCCCTTAGCCCCTGCCTTTTTCCCTTCACAAGGAACACCTCTTAGACTTAGGAACGTCTTACCTGCACCTGGCACTGAAGCAGTGCCTGTGACCCCACCCTATCAGAGCCAGGCTGCTTTTACTGAACACCCACTTACGTTTCTTGGAAACATAAAGTGCTTAGCAAAATGAACAAGTGAAACTGTTCTGGAAGGAAAGACACATGGAAAGATTACAGAATATGCTATAATAGGACCAGGTGTCCCTGAAGGAATGATTTAATTATTTAGTTATTTTTCTTTAATTTGAAGGATATTTAAGGATTGTAACCATTGTTACCTTTACATAATCCCAAGCTAATAAGCATAGAAAAGCTTTTTAAATTTTTATTTGTTTATTTATTTATTTATTTATTTGTTTGTTTTCTGAGAGGTTTTTGCTAAAGGGTGCGTGTGCTCACCAGAAAGAGAGACAGAGAGACAGAAAGCGAGAAATCACCCCCCCCAGGGGGGAATAGCCATGCCGCCATTTTCCTCTCGGGATCTTGGGCACTCACACATGCACCCGGCATGAGTTTAAGCCACTGGGTCCGGGACTTGAACTGCGGTTGACTACATGGGAGTCCAGCAATATTGCCATTACGCCAACTGCTGGTCCCAGAAAGCATCTTCTAAAAATTGTACTTATTATCTTTTTATTTGCAAGTAAAATTACAAAGAAGTGAAAATACAAAAATGTATTAAAAAGAAACAAACATACCTTTAATTCCATGATCTAAAGATAATTTCTTTTTTGAGAGGTTTTTGCTTTAGGGTGTGTACGCTCGCCAGAAAGACAGAAGAAGACAGAGAGACAGAAAGTGAGAAATCACCCCCCAGGGGGACAGCCACACCGCAGTCCCTTCTTCTCTTACGATTTTGGGCAGGCACACACACGTGCCTAGCATGTTTCAAGCTGCTGGGTCTGGGACTCAAACCGTGGTCAGCCATGTGGGAGTCCAGTGACATAACCACTATACCATCTTCTGATCCCAAAGATATTTTTTATTTGTATTTTGGGAACGTTCTTCCAGCTTTTTTCTTAATATACATTTATTTTACAAAATTGAGACTATATTTTTTATTAGCTTTTTTCATTCTGTTTTTTAATTTAACACTATATCATGAAAAATTTCCTACGTAATCAAATTCTCCTATAATAAGATTTTTAATGGTTATGGAATGTTCCGTTGCTTGAATTTATCATAATTTATTTTTGAATGATGGAGTCATTTCCAGTACTTTACTATTATGAAAAATGTTCTTACAGACATCGCTGCACTTAATGTTGGACTTGTGTTTTTCAGATAAATTCCTGAAACTCAGTATCTCCTTTAGATCACCTTTCCCTCCTTGGGTCAAAGATAGAAATGTTGCTTTAAATGAGAGAGAAAAGAAAGATTTGGACTCACTGATTTTCTCTTCTTCTCTTGTATACTGAGGACTTGATAAGTTGGCTTTATTGCTTCCAACTCAATTGCTTTGCCAAGTTTCCTGGAAATAGAACGTAAAAGACTAGCAAGCATAGAATTCGGGTTTATATTTACTTCCTGAATTACTTTCTTGGGAAATACAATGGTATACTATGGAGTATCTATTCAGTGCAAATCTGAAGTAAAGTGTTTGTACCGCACCTGCTTTAAACACTAGTATTTATGACTTTCTCTGGATTTCAAACAAGGCCAAGGTGGGAACACTCACTGATGCAGTTCTGCCGTGGATTTCATGCCCTCTGAGGCCCAGGCCCAGGCACTGCTGAGACAGCTGAGGGCAAAAACAGAGTAGAACAAGGGTGAGTGTCATTTCCCAGTACACTCTGAGAACCAAAGCATTGCTTCTGATTCACTGCATTCAGCAATTGCGTTTATTTCCCTAACCTTATTTCAATTTCTCCATGAGACTAAATTCTGCTAAAACACTTATTTGCTCTATGGTTATTCTATATACTGTTCTCTTTCTAGTCATTTTTCATTTTGATTTTCATTTTCCACTTCATGTCTATAGAAAATCAGGAAAATAACCATATTCAATAACCAGTCTAGAGTGAGAATAGGTAGGTGATAGAATGCTAGGGTTAGAAGGCCCTTAAAGAATACTTTCAGGGTCCTCATTTCACAGATGAATAAACTTAAACTGAGGTGCCAAGAAGTTAGGTGACAGGGCCCTGGTCACATCCTGCTTGCTGCTCTTAAGGTTGGTGTCCAGCTCCTGTTCCCTGCCAACTTACCGGACGACAGCTCAGATGTTTTACAGTCCTGTGAGTGGTGTCTTAATTTAACAAAGGATAGCACTGGCCTGTCCCTCATGGCATAGAAGGGAGATTAGGAAGTGTGACGTTCCTTTCTCCTATAAGGGACCCAGATCACAGCAGCCCATAGTCTGCCTTCAAAAGTCAGGACCATAAGCCAAATCATGTTAATAAACCTGAGGGACAGAAGCTGGGTAGGTTTTGATGGAGAGGGCATAGAGGGCTCTGCATTCCTGTCAAAATAAGAATGGTACAGAATTTTGCTTACAAATGGCTTGGTTTGTACCCTGTAGTCTGACGATAGGAGAACTACAAGATGCCAGGATTTATACACAGCCAAAGCCAGACACAAAACTAGGCACAAGAGAGTATACTTGGGCCAGCAGGTGATGTGGTGGTTAGGGTCTCTGGACTCCCACATGGCTGACTGTAGTTTGAGTCCCGGACCTGGAAGCTTGCTTTCACACTTCCTCTCTCTCGCTCAAGATTAAAAAAAAAGAAAAAGAAAAAAGAGAGAGAGAGAGAGAGAGAGCATACTGTATGCTTCTAATCACAGGAAATTCCAGGAAAAAAAAATCCCTAACCATTTGTCTATACATATTCTAAAGTACATATTCTAAAGTTTATTATTTTCTTTCCTGAGTGAGAGAAAGAAAGACATGTACCCTTAACAGAGGGCGTCATACTGTGGTACCCCCATCACAGTCTTCCCAGACAGTCAGGATCATGGGCCATGAGCTTAATGTACAGGTCCACTGGGGAACTGAACCCATGTTCTTCCATATGGATACAGCACAACTCGATCAGCATGTTAACTGCTGTACCACCAAGCTGGCCCCAAATTAATCTATTGGCAGGGAGCAGGTCAATGATTGTGTGGGGCTAGGGGTGAGGGGAAAGAATGCAAATAAGTATGAGAAATCTTTTGGAAGTAACTGTTTTGATTTTCGTGGTGGTTACATGCTATAGGTATATGTCAAAACCAACCAAACCAGAAACCTAAATAGGTGCTTATTTTTGCATGTACATTAAACCTTAATAGAGTTGATTTTAAAGAAATGTTTGATCAGGTCTTATTTAAATCTTTTTAAAATTGTCATTTCTGACTTAGGTATACATTCTAGTATTATCTCACTTTAACCTCACTGAGACCATGTGAGGCAGGCTTTATTCTACTTTCTAGAGACATTGAAAGATAAGAAAAAGGGCCCAGTTACTCACCTGCTAAGTGGTAGAGCTAGAAGTTTAACCTGGGCAGTCTACATAAAAGTATCTATGGTCAACCACTGTGCTGTACTGGCTCCTTTATAGTCTACTAAAAATATACTCAAAATAAAAATAAAGCTAACATTCAGAATAATTTCAAAGCCATCATTTGCTCTTACAGATGATGCCTAAGGAGGAGTGGGAATTTGAACTCCAGAAGGCATCCTTTTCCCTTCCTTCACCCCCTCTTTCAGCATGAGAAGAGGCCTGTGCAATGGCACTGCCAGTTCAGGGCACTTCAGCATGTGTTAGCCAAGAATCTTCATAGCAAATTATGAAGATCATTTTTAGAACGTCAATATCGTTTTTCTCTTTCCCCAAAGAAGGAATCTACTTCTGTCTTAATGCTGCAATATATTGCACCCCATGTACCAAACTTTTTCTATACATTATCTCATTTCCTATGCCTCTTCTCCAACACACACACACACACACACACACATACACATACACGATGGAACACATATCATTATTCCATCTAACAGAAGAGAGTATCAAGGCACAGAGAGGCTGATTCCCTGGCCAAGATCACAGAGTAAAGATAAGGAGTTGTATGTTCCCAATCTAAGATATTCCAACTTTTAAACCACCAAAGAGAGCAGCTATACATGGGGGCTTTCAGAGTCATAATGACTGGGTTGATCTGTCTCTGCAACTCATCATCTGTGTGATTGGGAGAAATTCTTTAAGTCTCCCAACTCAATGCCTTATCTGTAAAAAGGGGTGACGATAAGACCTCTCAAGGGTTGTTGTGGGGTTAATTAGGAGTCTTTCTAAAGCATTTCACACGGTGCCCAGTACATAGTAAGTGCCTCAAAACTCGCAGCCTTGCTTGACATCCTGTGCTGTCTCTTACACATGCCTCACATCTGTAAGAGAAAGCTGAAATTGGATATACGTCACTTTGTATATATGCATGTTTATACATATGTGCGTTTACTTTATCTTTTTATTTATTATGAGAGTGAGAGACATGTAGCCTTGACATGTCTTACCATACCATGATCATCCCCCGAGATTCCCAGCCAGCCAGAATCACGAGTGCATGTGAGTGCCTGGCATGCTCGGGTTGACCTGGACCTGGACCTGAACCCGGGTCCTGTGTGACTCCAGTATGATGTAGCAGCCCTCTACTGCCTGTACCACAGCTGAGCCCAGTTAGCTACATCAAATTAAACCCTGCAGAATTTATTAAGGGAGAACTTGGATAGTTTAAGTATTTCTTAGAATAATATTACATTTTTCATATTAACTTATTTTCTTTTAATATTTACCTGAAAAATTTTAAATTACTTTATATATTTTGAAAATTAGAAAAATATAATTTATCTTAATCATCAAAACCAAATTATCCCCTCCATCAAAAAAAAATAGTATCCCATGCACATGTCACACTGTAGCCTAGATTCCCTTTTCTCCTTACCTAAGAGAAGCCATTTGGGGCACAAGTGTTGTTTGAATATAGATCACTATGCTAAATGAATATAGTAGATTTCATGGGTATGCAGTATTTTAGTATTTGCCCTTATTATTATTATTTTTTGAGAAATTTTTGCTATAGGGTGTGTGCACTTGCCAGAAAGACAGAGAGAGACAGACAGAAAGTGAGAAATCACCCCCCAGGGGGGATGGCCAAGCCACAATCCCTTCTCCTCCATTCTCCTCTTGGTATCTTGGGCACGCACGCACATGCGCTCTGCGTGAGTTTAAGCCACTTGGTCCAGGACTTGAACCGTAGTCGACTACATGGGAGTCCAGCGACATAACCATTATGCCAACTGCTGGTCCCAGTACTTGTCTTTTTTTCTTTTTTTAAAGAGAATAATTTATAATTAATTATTTTTACCATGCGCAATATAGATAATCAACATTTTTTAATGAAAAGAGCATTGAAATCCTTAGAGGATAAGATTATTTTACTGTGGAAAAGATATGATATTCTCTCTAAAAGCAGTAAACTTTTTTCGCAAATGCAAAAAAAAAAAAAGTGATTGTGCCTTAACTCTGCCATAATACTTACTTTTTCTTCGTGTTCTGTAATGCTTTGCTCAACTTGATTGCCAGTTTCTGAAGTCCTTTGGCATAGCTAATCTCCAGGTTGGCCCTGTTAGCAAAGGGTTGCTTGTTAAATAGAATATACTGACCAGAAATCAAGTACTCCCTATAGACCTAGCCCCAGACACACACACACACACACACACACACACACACACTCATGAAGGAGGGCTTAGGCTGAAACTAATGCCTACATAAAGAAGAGATGATTTATTTACTAAAAATCCTCTTGTCCTTAAGAAAAATCTTTAAAGGTGTCTAAAAGGATCCTACAAAAGAAAAGAGTTTTTATTTAATCTTCTTTTATACCAGTGTTATGGGTAGAATTGTATTTTTCAAAGAGATGTTGACATTTTTTATTAATTTTTAAATTTCGCCAGAGGTATATGAACTCGCTGGACAGAAATAGAAAGAGAAAGGGAGAGAGAGAAGAGAGAGAATGAAAGTGAGAAAGCACATGCCCTGTGGGAGGGTAACACTTCAATCTTTCCTCCATTTCTGCTTTTGAGGTCCCCCCAACACACACACACACACACACACACGCCTGGTGTTTCTTCTATTTTTTTTTTTCTAGCAGGATCCAGGGCTGAAACTGCACAGTCACCCATGTGGGATCCAGTCACCTTAAACACCATGCCACAGGCTGGCGCTACATGTTGAAATTCTACCTTCCGGTTCCTGTAGATATAAACTTATTTGGAAATGGGGTCTTTGCAGAGGATGGTCACATTAAGATGAGGTCATGAAGTTGGGACCCAAGTCAATATGGATGTGTCCTTGTTAAAAAGAAGAAACCTGAATACAGAGACGAGCACACACGTGAACGCTGTGAGCACAGAGGCAGAGAGCAGGGTGATGCATCAACAAGCCAGAGGATGCCAAAAGCTGCCAGCAAACCACCAGGAGCTAGGAGACAGCCACTAAACAGGTTCTCCGGAGGAACCAACCAGGCTGACCCTTCTGTCTCGGACTTCTAGCCTCTGGAAGAGAGACAAATTTCTGCTATTTAAGCCCCCTCCCCCCACCCCCCGGTGGCAGCCCTAGAAAACGAATACAACTAGTGCCTGGTGATTGAGGTGGCTGGCTCCCACATGGCTGACAGCCTGGTTTGAGTCCTGGGCCCAGCAGCTAGAGAAACATATCAGGCACAGGTGTGTACATGCCCCAAACCTCAAAAGAGGGGAGAGATTAAGGAGAGAGTCACAGTGTGACCAGTCCCCATGAGGTGTGGGAGGGTGAGGTTCTCACTTTTCTGTCTCTCTCTCTCTCTCCTTCTCTCTCTCTTTCTCTCTCTCTCTCTCCAGGAAGTGTACATGCCCTCTGAAAAATTAGAAAAGAAAATAAGGGGCCTGCAGGTGGTATGGCGGTTAAGGGGTTGAACTACCACATGGCTGACTGAGGTTCGAAACCTGGACCTGGAGGCTTGCTTTATCACTTTCCCTCTCTCTCTCTGGTTAAATTAAAAAAATAAATAAATAAATAAAAATAAGCAAATAATTCTTTAAAAAAAGAAAAGAAAAGAAAACTAATGCAACTAGTAAGGAACAGCAAACCGTCCTACTAGTCTTGCTTGGGACATTAGCACTAATCAAATTAGTGCTGGATTGCAATAGCTGGCAATGAAATGTCGAACTATGACCAAGTGAGTCAAGCAGTAGCTTTTTAAAGGAAAACTGAGGCAGTAATCAACATCAGACTTAGAAAGTGAATTTTCATTCCTTTCTCTGCAGGGCAAGCCTCAGTAGGAAGTCTGGACATGATCCCTGCTAGCAAAATCCCTTTTGGACAGATTGAATCACTCTCATCTTAAGCTGATTTCACCATGTCCTATTTATAGGCCTATCTTAGCTAAACTGAAGGCATATTCTTATCTCTTTTGACTGTAGATACTAAAACTATTTTTTAAAATTGAGTTAAATTTCTGCTTTGCTTCTTAATATGGGCCATAAGAATTTTGCTGCATATTTTTTCAGTCTTTTAACTCTATTTGTTTCTTTTCTTTCTTTCTTTCTTTCTTTTTTTCTTTTTCTTTCTTTCTTTCCTCTTTTTTTTTTTTTTTTTTAAGAGGTTTTTGCTATAGGGCACGTGCACTCACCAGACAGACAGACAGAGACAGAGAGATAGAAAGCGAGAAATCACCCTCCAAGGGGGATGGCCATGCCGCAATCCCTTCTCCTCCATTCTCCTCTTGGGATCTTGGGCACGCACGCACATGCACCCAGCATGAGATTTAAGCCACCAGGTCTGGGACGTGAACCGTGGTCAACTATGTGGGAGTCCAGCGACATAGCCATTATGCTAACTGCTGGTTCCTTTTTTTTTTTTTTTTTTTTTAAAGAGAGTGAGAGCTAGGATGGAAGGAGAGAGAGAGAAAAAAAGAGGCGTTTCTGACAGGGTCCTATCAGTAGTGATTCCCCTGCCTCGGCCTCCACCTTGCTAGGACTACAGTCTTGTGCCGCTGTGCCTGGCTTATGCAGCTGGGCAGGAACCAACCTGGGCCTCCCTTGTGGCCTCACCCACTACACAGCAGCGCTCTCCTGCCTGTGCTACCACAGCTGAACTTAATTCTAATCTTATCATTATAAAATATCTTTAGAATTATTTATGACTTCATTCCATTTGGGAAACAATTCCAGAACTCTTCAGGAACTAACTTAATACCTACAAGTTTTCATAGAAACTTTTCAGTATTACAGACTAAAGAAAGAAGCTTTTATTTAAAATAAAAAAAAGAAAAGATTTATAGAAATAGAATGCAGAGATCTATTTATATAGATGCATCTATTTATATAGAGCTATTATCTATTACTAAATTTCTACTTATTTTCCCTGTTAGTACAGCTGTGCTTTAAGTTATTTTTACCAGTTTTTGAAAGAAAATCATTGTGAAGTACATGTCAAAGCCTAGGTGCAGAAAACACCTATTTGGTATCAGAACTTGTCCAGGTATAAGGAAAGGTTAAGGCAAGCATTTTAAAATAATGAGGCTGATAAAAATAGCATTTAAAAATAGATTTTTCTGCTCCAGGAATGTGTTCCGGTTGACAGAGAAAGAAAGCACGTGCAGGTCAACAGCAAACGGGAGGACCATCACCTTTGGAGAGCTCAGATGCTCTGAAATTCCAGGAGTGCTCTGCTTGTCGGGGTGACTTCAGGCAACATTCAAAGGGAGTCATTAGACCTACTTCGAGGGATTTTATAAAGATTAAATTGTTGTAATAACCCATGTGCAATAGAGACTCAATGAGTGGAACAATTGCTGACTCCCTCTGGTTTCCACTCCTACCAGTCACCCCCTTGCTCATCTACTCCTGCTCAGTGGCAACTGCCATGGAGTCTCGGGGCCTTTGCACTTACTGTGGCCTCTGCCAAGTCTGACTCCAGCTACACAACCACATGGTTCTCCTTCGTATCATCCCAACAGGTCACTCAAATGTTACCTCCACAGAGATTGCCCTGTCTAAAAGAGGATCTTTGAAGCTTTATTTACGTCTTAGCACTTGTCATATCTTACATCGCATTTTAAGTTTTTAGTGTACTTCTGCAAACACGTAAAGAGGTTAATGAGGGCCAAGAGTTGCTTTGTGCATTGCCATATCCCTTGACCTAGAACAGTGCAGGGTCCACACTTGGCACTTGGTGTGTATGACATGAATGAATGAACAGACTCCCCGCCAGGTCTTCATTAGAATTTTTACTGGGCTCTGCTACTCTGCTCCAAGTCTATTCTCACCTGTCCACTTTTTTCTTAAGTTTTTTTGTCATGAGGTACGTGCGCTCCCCGGAGAGAGGTAAAGACACTGCGAGGGAAGGTGAGAAATCACCCCACGGGTGGGATGGTCACACTGCAATTCCTTCTCCTATTCTCCTCTTGAGATTTTGGGCATGCATGTGGTGTGATTTTCTTTTCTTTTCTTTTTTTTTTTAATATTACATTTAATCACATATATATTTAGAGTATATAACATTTCTTTTTCCAGCATGATTACCATGCATATCAGTCAAGACAAAGACTTCACTATCCACATCATCACCATCAAATAACTTTTCTTTTTTTTTCATATTATTATTATTTATTCTCATGCATGTGGCATGATTTTCAAGCAACCAGGTCCAGGACTCAAACTGTGGTCGGCCATATGGGAATCCAGCACCTTAACCACCATGCTACCTGCTGGCCCCTTCACTTTTGAAAATTTTAGACTGATGAACTGTTTGGGTGCAATGCCACCAGTTGGAGCTGTGCTTAGTAGCCCAGATGTCAGAATAAACTACTTTCCCAGATGTCAGAATAAACTATTTTCTTGCACTTGACATAGCTAAACACTTAAACCCTTTCTGAGTTCGTTACTAACTTCCCATTGTAGCCTTACATTCTTTCTTGAAAGCAGCACATAGTGAAATGTAGTAATGCGTTTAAGATGCACAGCTCAGTGCTGGGCACAAAAAAAGTTCTTCATAAATATTAATTCTTCTAATATAATCATCATATATCCATAAGAATCTGTAAATATTTAGAGCAGCCCGAGCATACAGAGGTGGAGATGGTTGCAAGGGGAAAAATTCAGTTTTCTCGTCCATTGTCTTCAGATCATGCCAAATGGTTTCTAACAGGAAAGGCACCTTTCCCGAATTCTCTTCCTCCGAATTCAGTTTCACTTTCAGAATGTTCCTACAGTCTGTACAAGGTGTCCCGGAGGCTATGCAGAAGTTAAGAAAACAATGAGGAGAAAGAAGGGTTGCTTTTCTCTCTTACTGTTTACTGGATTGGATTTCCCCTGGTGGAAAACAAGTTCAGAATTTTGGTGGCAAGAAAGGGAGAGTTCCTTGTTCATTTGTGGGCAATCTGTCTCTGCATTTTTTGTGTCTGGTCATTTAACTTTTAAGGCCCAGGATTTCCACTTGCTTTATCTTGAGCACCGTAGAAAACCAGCCTAAAGAGATTGAACACAGCACAGCATTTCTCATGTTGGGAGTCTTTCCTTAAATACAAATATCTTACAGACCTAAGGGGGCAGATCTGAGGGGCACATGTCCAAGCACAGCTCTTCTGACAAATGTCTTCTGTCGTCTTGGAGACATGCTGCTGATGCTTAACTGGGTTCTGCCTACACACAAAATAGCAACCTCCACTGTTCACTGGGCACTTACAGTGTGCCAGGCACCATTCTAGCTGTTTCAGATGTGTTTTCTCCTTTAATCCTTGAAACCCCCATCAGACAGGCATAGTTTCTCTACTTCATGGAGGGAAACACTGAGGCACAAAGAATATGGTCAGTCACTCGCCGCGGGCATATGTGAAGGAATATTTTATTTATTTATTTATTTATTTGAGAGGTTTTTGCTATAGGGCGTGTGTGCTTGCCAGAAAGACAGAGAGAGATAGAAAACGAAAAATCACCCCCCCAGGGGGGATGGCCACGCCGCAATCCCTTCTCCTCCATTCTCCTCTCGGGATCTTGGGCACGCACGCACACGTGCCCGGCTTGAGTTTAAGCCAGCAGGTCCGGGACTCGAAGCATGGTTGACTACGTGGGAGTCCAGCGACATAGCCATTACACCAACTGCTGGTCCCATGATGGAAGATTTAAAACCAGACTGGGGAACCTGCCTACTTAACCACTCCACTTTCCTGTCTCTGCAGTTACGGGGAAGAGGCTGCAGATGGAGAGTTGTGGGGGAAGCCCAACCAAGATACTTTTAAAACTTGACACCGCCTCTCACTTATCCTTTAATTGCAGTGTTCCGAATCACCATAGCTCCTGGCAGCTTAGCAGCAAGAGACCTGATCCACATCAGCCTCTGTGCAGAAGGGGAGCTTCCTGAGCCTACTCCAAAAGCATCTGCTCAACTGTGAAGTACTTCACGGGGTGGGGAGCAGGTGTGAAAGGTCTGGAGGAGTGGAATGGAAGGGGTTATGACATCAACTGTCACCAATCCAGCCCTTTAAGGCTGAACTGAGGTGCACACAGAATTTCTGAACAACACGGTTGTATCCTTTCTCTCTCTGCTGGCAATTTGTTGATGATCCCTAAGGGTTTTAGAGACAGTGTTAAAATTTGTCAAGCAAAGCAGCCTGCAATCATCTATTCTCACATTTTAGACCCTAATGGCCATTTTGTGAACCTCAGAGATGGCCCACAACGTCAGAAGGTAATGAAACGCTGT
>NW_006159883.1:1024113-1034681 GCF_000334495.1 Tupaia belangeri chinensis
AAGAGCGGGGGACCCTGTCACTCGGCTCCCTTTCTGTGGCGCTTGCCTGGGCATACAAGTTTCCCAGGCCTCCAGCCTTAAGAGGCTTTTATCTTAACACGTGTTAATGGTTAACTTCTTCCCCAGAGAAAAGTTACTCTTTTACAATAAGCCATGTTCCAAGTGGCAAGCAAAGAGAAAGTTGTCATTTTTATAAGCTGTAACATTTGTAATTGGAAACAAACACTCCCTTGTGGCTGTCCTGTGTTCTGCTGTAATGAAGCTGTATATGTATGTGATACACACACACACACACATACACACACACATATGTATATATATATAATCTCCTTTCAGGATTTCTGCTAAATAGACATGGAATGGCCTCGCTGCTTTCCTGAGTAGAGGCTGCAATGCTCACTCTCGCTTAGACTGGTTTCCTCTCAGTTCCCTGAAGGCAGCTGCTTTATCCTGCTTCCTGCTGCAAAAGACACCACAGTAACCGGAGTTGAGAGAAACAGTCAATCTCAAAGTGAGATGTGGGCTTTTAATTCCCTTGTTAAAAATAATCAGAAACAAGCTTATAGGTACATTGTGTGATCAATTTTCTACCCTTTTTCTATTTTTTGTCTTCACTCTACAGCCACTGTGTCTAATATGAGTGAAATGCCTTCTCCAAGCACTTGTCTTGACATGTATGAAATTGAAGTATATATCTTTTTATGGGAACTCAATCTCATAATATTCCAGCAAGTTTTAAAGATTCTGGACCAGGGAAGTGATATGCACTGACTTTTAATTCATTTATAGTCTAATTTCCTTTTTAACAAGTCAGGCAGGTCAATGCATTTTCATTAGGAATAATGAAGGCAACCGATAAGTCAAAGACCAGTGTTTTAGATTTCAAAAGAAATTATGCTTTTGAAAGAGAGGTGGAAAATGTGCGGTTTCAGATTCAATGTTTTAGATAGGACCTATATTGTGCTGTTAGAATAATGTAAGTGGCCCCATAATCAATTTTAGAGTATGCTGGTCTAGTAAAATTAAGATGAGGAAAAGTGGTATCAAACAAACTAGTTCCCCACTCTATCTATGAGAAATTAATTAGAAATTGAGCTCAGGAAGGCCAGGTGGTGGCACAGGCTAAAGCACAATGCTCTGTGAGGTAGACCCATGTGGAAAGGTTGCTTGCTTGTATCCTCCCTCAGTACACACATCATCCACGCTGGCCGAAGCTGGGGGTGGATCACAGCGTGGGGAGGCTATGTCTTTATTTCTTTCTGTCTCTCTCTCTGTCTCTCGCCCATGGAATAAAACAAGTTTTTAAAGATAATTTGAAAAACCTTCAGATGCTTGAAAAAATCGGGTGATAGCAGTCTCTCTTCAGTAGGCATTAAGAAGGAATTTTAGTAACCTCAAATTCTTCAGTTATGATATCACTCCTGTTTTCTACCCTTACTTTGCCCCAGCAGGAGCTACTGGTTCAGGCCAGGCATGCTGATGTTTTCCATCTAAGCTTTATCAGTTTGCTTTTCAAAAGAGGGTCATAAGCTCATCTTACAAATAGGTTGTATTTAAAAGTTTGTTATTGGGCATTTGAAAAACATCTTCAAATTTAAAGTCTGTAATTCAAGTGGCAGTTTCTTTGGCTAGCTTCATCTTTATCGATTGTCTTAATCCTGGCTCTTGAAAACAGGATGAAAGAAGGTAGGTTGGGAGGAAAAACTGGAGGGTGACATTCTCGGGTGTGCAGTCTGAGAGACTCCCTGTCACAGCTCACTCTGACCCCAGTGATGTGCAAGTTGTGACAGCTCTAGAACTTCAGATCAGTTTTTTTCCTGAACGAAGTATATTTATGAGGGTCTCATGGTGGTGGGAATCAGGTAAAATGAATAGGAAAGGTGGTTTTTTAGCTGGCAAACAAAATTAGTGACAGAATCTCACCATATTGTCAAAATGTCAGTGACATTCAAACTAAATGGGCAGAGTCCTGCCCACTTAACCTTCTCTTCACACAAAGCCCTTGAGTGCCAAGGTTTGAACTGCATGGGGCTTTAGGACTGCTGATGTCATTTCCTATGGATGACCCTAAGCCTCTGTGAAGGGAGCTGGACCAGACCCCCCCCCCAAGCCTGTTGGGTTCCAAAAACAGTGTCCCCAACTCCCCACCCACCTGGAGGATGCCCTGTGTCACACCTGGGTTGGGCTGGAAAGAAATCTAAATGTGTCATCTTTCCCATATCCTCATTTGTGGGCTAGGGGTGGATAAGGTTATGGACATGCCACGTTGGATTGTGAGAATTAAAGAGACCAAATAGAAGACATGTCTAACACAGTGGCTAGTATAAAAGTTGTGCTGGATAAACGGTCTCTTCTGTGATTTTATTATTTGTTCTAACTTTTGTTCAAAATAATATGCTACATACTGTGTCAATAAATACCTTTGACACGCATCAGAAATAGCCTAATTTGAACTTCTTGAAAGTTGTAAGTGTAACCTTTGAGCCCCTCCTTCTCTGTCTGCTCAGGCCCACTCCTACCTCTCTGGAGCGTACTTGTGCTTTTACTTAATAAAATACCTTTTCCTTTCACTACTGGTAAGTTTTGTTCAACTCTGCCTGAAACACCAGAAACCCGGATATCATCATAAAAAGCTGTCACACAGCATATATTATGGTGAGCCAGGCCAGGAGATAAGCCCCTAACTGGGGCTTATCTATTCTCTTCTTTAACCTTTTCATCATTTTCATCAAGTCTCTCTGCCAAAGCAGGTAACTGAGGTGGGATTAATAGCTCTTGGTCTTGGCAAATCTCACATAGGGTTAGAAGCCACCTCTGGACTGACCTGTTAAGGCCTTAACGCTCTAGGAGTGAAAAGCTCTACTTTTCTTTCTCTCTTCTTACGTTTTTATTTCTACTGGATCTCCCAGCCAACATAAGTCAACCAGAGTAAAATTGATGATTCTTGGTATGGGCAACTCCCATACAGGACTGAAAGCTCCTCTGGCCCAACTCATCAAGGCCTTAAGCCCTTCAGGGTGGCAGACTTCTTTTCTTTTTCTGTATTGTTTACTTTTGCTTTGACTTAATAAACTGCATTTTCCTTTCACTAAAAAAAAATTTAAAATTTTTGTGTACTTGAAGGCACAGTGACACATTAATGCATTTATTCACTCAGTGAATGTCTGTTGAATATTCTGTGTGGGGCCCATGCTAGTGATGTGGGGACCAAAGATCCTCAAGGAGTCAGCCTCTGGTACTGGACACAGACAAGTGACCAGAGAATAGCAATTTAGGGCAATAAGAGCCATAGTAGAGGTAAGTGTTAATTCTACACTTAGATCTAAGGGGCACTTTTTGAGACTAATACTAAAGTCAAGGAAAGTCTGCCACAGAGGGCTGACTGGAGAATGAGCAGAATGTGGGCAAGCAATAACGGTGAAGAGGAATTTACCAGGTAGGCTATCCAGCTTGTATCAATGCAAGGATCCATGGATAGAAATGGTAGAGATTTCAACAACAGGGACCCATGGGTGGGGTGGATTGCAAGTGGTTTAGTAAGAAAGTGAGAGACAGGTGAGGGGTGTAATGGTTAAATTGCTGGTCTCCCACACAGTCGGCTGTGGTTTGAGTCCCACACCTGGCAGCTTAAAACTCATGCTGGGCGCATCCCAAGGGGAGAATAGAGGAGAAGGGATTGCAGTGTGATCATCCCCCCCATGGGTGATTTATGGCTTTCTATATCTCTGTCTCTGTCTCTGTGGCAAGTGCCCTATAGCAAAAATCTCTCTTTCCAAAAAAAAAAAAAAGTGAGGAACATAGAAAGACAAGATAGATAGAAAGGCAGGACTCAAATTTTAAAGGTTCTTTTATAAATAATATGAGGCCTGAGTTTTATCATAAAGGCCATTGAAGTCATTGAAGGAGTCATTGAAGGGCCTTAAACAGCATCACGGTCACAGAGAAAACACATTAGAAACAGGAACAGGATCCCAGCCAGCCTGCAAGTTGAGGTAATTTTGCTTGGATTAGGAAGGGACATAGCTCATTATTTCACTTAGCCAGGTGCCTTTGTGCAGTGTACAAACCACATGGCTCTCATTTAGTTCCTTTAGACACACGTAGTTTAACATTGAGTTTTGCCAGAACAATGGAGGAGGCCATGAAATGAAAAGAAAGCTATGGATGGAGAGGGGGTTTAGAAGAGAAAAATAAAAAGTTTTAGTCATGAGCTGAGATGTAATGAATCATGGGTACGGGTGCTCCCAGATATCGGGCTTAATTAGGTAGGCAGTGGTCTCAGCCACCATGATAAAAAATTCAGCTCAGGTTTGGAGAAAAGCTGATAAACTCTATTTTGAATACATTGACTTCTTGGTTCTATAGTATGGCTAAGCGGAAATGTCTTACGTACTGTAGAATACATAATTGGAAGTACAGTTAAGACATGGTATGTAGTAATACGTATTTGGAACTTATCAATATGTAAGAGAGCTGAAGCTATGAGATTTTAGATTACCCGGGATAATAAGTAGAGTAGAAAAGATGAAGATGTCTCAGATATTCCATCTCATTGTTTTATTTATTTATTTATTTTGAGAGGTTTTTGCTATAGGACTCATGTGCTTACCAGAAAGACAGAGAGAGACAGAGAGATAGAAAGTGAGAAATCACCCCCAGGGGGGATGGCCACTCTGCAGTCGACTACATGGGAGTCCAGCAACAGAACCATTATGCTAACTGCTGGTCCTTCAATGCTTTATTTCTTTGTCGACAATGTCTACAGAGAATCATAGACAGTGTGTGTTTTTCTTTTATTTATTTTTTCTTTTTTTCCTTTTCTTTCTTTTTTTTCTTATATCCAGAGGAGTTGTTCCTGGCATTTGAAAATCTGATCTTAAGCTTCCTTTCAAAGGAACAATTGATTTTCTCATCAAAGCCTGTTTAAATATTAGCTGTGAAGGCGCAGAGAGCGGAACATTCAGTATCTGGGAGGGAATGTGTCTTTGCCTCTTTAAGTCTGATTTGTAATTGTGTTAAAGTAAACCTGAAAACTTTGGCATTAGGTACGGTAGAAGCTGCTGTGTGTCTCTGGCCACATGTGAGTTTGCTACCGTACAAAAAAGGAAACTGAAGTAACTAATTGGATAAAAGAAACTAAGCATGACCGTGAATTGCAGAAGATCCAGGGAAAATGGTGTTTCAAAGACAACTGCACTTTTCCATCACCACCAACTAGAGCAAACGCAAGAAAGCACCTGAGCTTGGCCAGGAGATGTGATCTGGACTCACGGCCAGCCTGTGATGCTGCCTCTTGCACCCACGCGCTAATACAGTGCTCTGCGGAGCAGAACTACGTCCCAACAGACTCTGTAACAATGTCTGAAAATGTAAACCTCCAAGGACAGTGAGAATTACTCTGATAATGTAGTTCTAGTAATAATAATAATAAGGCCCCTGACAAATTTTTACGTATTTATTCATTCAATCCACAGGTATTTGCTGGATGTATTTTATGTGGAGGGCACCCCTAATCCAAAGTCCCATGGGTTCCTTTACTATATCTTTCATTATTCTGGGCACTGGATTTGCTTTCATGATTTTCTATGTCGCAACTCCAACTCTCATTGGGAATAGCTACTACATGCATACCAAGAGTACCAGTTTTTGGTCTTAGGAGGTTTCCCATTACTTGTCTATAATCTTAAGTAACAGGATAGTTTCTTTGAAACAGAACTGACTTTCCAGGTATTTTCCTAATACAAGGGAAAGGTATTATTGATTCATGGGTCATAAGCTCACCCATCACAGAGGGAAATAAGCTTTGGGCTCCTTTCTGGTTAGCTAGTGGGAATTGGTCTTTTATGTACGCCTAGGGAAGTAATTTCTGAATTCACAAGATGAGAGGATAAAGGCAACTATAGTATCAGCTATGATGTGACCATTCATCGCTGTCAATATGGGTATTATGTTGACTTGGTTCAACCACAGTAGGAAGACGTAATGACCCCTGGATCTTATCACTCCTGGGAGAGAAATGACCCAGTCCCGGGAAGTGAAGTGATCTCTGTCTTGGCCAGCTGACATAAGGCATTTTGTCTAAAAATACACAAAATGCCACATTTTCATAGAGTGATACCTTTGTCCATAGAAAACAGTTCTCCCCCAGTGCTATCTTCTTTGGTGTGGACATTCTTTTTTTTTTTTTTTTGGGGAAATTTTTTTGCTATGGGGGGTGGGCCCCCCCATTTTTTTTTTTTAGCCTTCGGGTGCATGCATTTGCCAGGTTGAGTGAAAGAGAGGCAGTGGAAAAGAAATTGAGAAATTATCCCCCAGATGAGATGGCCATGCCACAATCTCTTCTCTTTCATTCTCCTGTATATCAGGCATGCATGCACATATGCCCATCGTGGGTTTCAAACCACCATGTCCGGGACTTGAACTATGGTCATGTGGGAGTTCAGTAACTTAATACCTATGCCATCTGTTATCACATAAATTTTTTTAAAAAAATGCATTGTTATGGAGTTCTTGACTGTTATTTTTAAATATTGGAGGTGAGCTTTACATATCAAAAGAGTTCAACAAGAATTTTTCAATTTTTATGTAAATGATATCAAGAGCTTTTATTCTAGAATGATCCTTTTTTCCCATAAACTCCTAATATAATCAATAAAACTGATTGTTCACCACTTCTAATTACTGGAATTGAATTTTTTTTCACAGACAATAAAATTGAAGTATGTGTTTCTTTAATGCATATCCGAGGCTCTCATAATAGAGAAAGTTTTGGACAGATAGATAATTCTACTGAGTCATCATTTATTTATTTACTTCATATTATTTATTATTTGTTTTTTGTACATACTTTCAATCATATTGTTTGGCTTAACATGAGACCATTTTGATATGTGCACATTTCTCCTCAGACCCATTGATCAAAATATCTTTAACAGATAATGCCACACCTCCTCATCCCATCAATGCTCTACTTCTTGTGGGCTTGCCATACAGACAGAGAGAGACATAGAAACAGAAAGCGAGAAATCACGCCCCCCCCAGGGGGGATGGTCACGCTGCAATCCCTTCTCCTCCATTCTCCTCTCGGGATCTTGGGCACGCACGCACACACGCCCGGCGTGAGTTTTAAGCCACCGGGTCTGGGACGCGAACCACGGTCGACTACGTGGGAGTCCAGTGACATAGCCATTACGCTAACTGCTGGTTCCCTAGTGTGGACATTCTTTAGTCTAATTATGTGATCAAAAAACTGAGCAAGTGGTGGAAGCCTGAAAGTACAAGGATAGTGAAATACTGCAAATGCACATTCGTCAGGAATCAGTACAAAGCAAGTCAACACTGGCATCTTAGAAAAGGGGAAATAATTTAATCATACTAGTTTAGCTTTACAAAATGTTTAGGAAAGCATCTATCACACAAATGATCTAATACCTAGTGAATGTTTTTGGTCTGTGTAAAACATGAGATTCATTCTTTTTATTTGTGCTATGCAGTTTTAGTCCAGGTATGTGCTGTAACCAGTAGCACTCTTTTTTTTTTTTTGAGAGATTTTCGCTATAGGGCGTGTGCACTCACCAGACAGACAGAGAGAGACATAGAGACAGAAAGCGAGAAATCACTCCCCAGGGGGGATGGTCATGCCACAATCCCTTCTCCTCCATTCTCCTCTCGGGATCTTGGGCACGCACGCACACGTGCCTGGCGTGAGTTTTAAGTCACCGGGTCCGGGACACGAACTGCGGTCGACTACGTGGGAGTCCAGCAACATAGCCATTACGCTAACTGCTGGTCCCTCCAAGTGCTTCTTGTGCACTGGGCATGTATGCCACTCCAGAAGGTCTGCATGGAGGATTTCCCATGTTAATAGGTTCAGGGCAGATGGTAGCTCCAGGGAGCAACTTTGAGAGAGACAAAGGTAACAAATGAAGGCTCCAGCTGTAAAAGGTACATGTCTGTGGAGGTGTGCAGACATGGAGTGATGTGGATATGGGAAAAGCAAGGTTATTTTCAAGCTATAATGTACCCTTTACCCAATTTTTTTGGTCCAAAATTAAGTCCGTTTACCAGCAGGCATTATTGGTTACCTGCCTTCCATTTTCACGTCTATCAGGCACTAATTTTGAACTCTCAGACATCAAAGGATCAGATACAGACAACTGTAACCCAGGTCATATGCATGGCTAAAAGTTGTGCAGATTCTTCTTGTTCTGTAGGAGGGAGATGCTTTGTCATCTAGGTAATGGGTTGAGTTCATAAAAATAGTTAACTGGTTTTATTTTAAATTATTTTCTTTGAGACTAATACAAATATGTTTTATATATTTTTTAAAAAATTACTTATGTATTCCATGAGTGGGGGGAGACAGAGACAGTGAGACAGCACCCCCAAAAGAGCATTGATGTCACAGTCCATCCCCAGCTTCAGACAACCCTAAATTATAGGCCCAGGCATGCCTGACTTAGAAAGGTTTCTATACCAAAACCGGAAACCTTCCCACTTGCGTCAGCTCATAAGAGTGTTGCATTTTATCACTGCACCACCATCTGGCTCCATGAAAATATTTTCTTATCAAATAACTTTCCTCCCAGATGGGACCTCCCCCTTTCTCTTTCATAGAATCAAAGACATTTTGGCTGTTAGAACAGAAGTTACTGTTTCTTTAAAACATTTTTCCTTTAAAATTTGACTTCATTTGACAAATCTGTAGAATTTTTTTTCTCTGTAGAATTTAATTTGAGCTCTCCCTTATCATTCTTTGGCCTCATTCACTGGTCCTGATAAAACTAATGTTCTCCTTTGGTTTTGACCTGTCAACACAGGATGCAATCAACCCATGGTGTCTTTGTCCTTATAGCACATGTACACTATTTTAAATTTGGAATGACTTCTCTTAAAAAAATTAAGCAATCTCTTCTGAAGGTTTCTTTAGAGTATTTATTATAGAGGTACCTAAGGGCAGAGAAAAGGCCTAAATGACCTTTCATGACCCAATCCAGTACTTGAGTTCTCTGATTTTAAGCAGGAATTTTTTGTAACGTTCTCGACTGAGTTCAGTGTTCTAATTTCAGCACAGTGAACACTTTCATATAAGATCACACTGAATATGAAGAGAAGTTGATGTTTAAAATGGTGGCTTTTCGTTCCTTCGTCTATTCATTCATCAGACGTTTACCAAAGAAATCAAAAGGCAGGGCTTTATTGATCAGCATGCAATGAGTAAGACACAACCTCTGCCTTCCAGAGGAGAAAAAAACAACATAAACTGAGAATTGCTGTGAGTGTAAAAAGTACGAGAGATATATACATTAGCTACAACACTGGACCTCAGAGGCGGAGGGTCAACTCAGTTTGAGAACTCAGAAGAGGCATGACTAAGCCTACTCAAGCACAATTACTTCCTGTTGTTCCTTGGTTTTTGTGGTACTCAGCTGACAAATGTGCAGGAGAGAAGAATCATTCTTCCAAACGATCTCTTAAGTACCAAAATACCACACCACATTTGGAAAAACAGGACACCTTCTAATCACTCCACCGGTCTTATTACTTGCTGCAACTATAGAGGAAGAACTATTTATTGCAAACATGCATTTTGTACCTTTGCTGAAGAACAGATGTGACCTGCTTGCAGAAATTCTCTCCATTTTGAGAAAATTCTTTTAGGTTCTTGTATATTTTATTATACTGAAAAACAAACAAACAAAAAATCCCCAGTGAACAGAAGGATTATGAGCACTTCCAAAGATAGAGCACCTATAAATTCCAAAAGGTACTGTAATGATGACTATCATTGCAAGTGATCGTGCAGCTCCAAGGATGCACACCTTTTGGATGAGTTCTTAAAATAAAGACAAAGTTTCTTCTGCCTGGATCTAAAGGATTCTGGAGAGTTTTCAAAAATAAAGCTGATTTTTCTGTTTCTCCCCCAGACCAAATGCAAACAATTCAGCAGTAGGGTCCATCTGGAGACTGCTTTCCTACCACCCCTAATGCTCCAAGGGAGGTCAAAAGTACATTTTGAAGGACAATCACCTTATCATTTTGTGTCCTTCACCTGCCCTCCACAAATTCCAAAAGAACATTCCTGGGGCTCATTACAAACCATGAATCACTAAAGTAAGCATTTCTTGACTGAAATATAAAAACATAAGTTAATAACTTTTTTTAAATTATGTTTTCTGGTTTACATATAATCATTATACACCTTTGTAAATAAGGTGTTAATAAAATTTTGTTTTATTCCCCTTCCCATGTCTCAATGTCTCACTTATGTCTAGTAATAAGAAAGTATAATAAATGAGTTGAACATTTTGGTTTAACTAACCTTTAAAAATCTATAAGTAAACCTTTGTAAGTTTATTTACATTTCAATGTAGGCTATAGACACAAGAATTTGAAGGAAAAGGTTTTGCCATTTAGAACTCCACAATGTAATTCTGAAAATTATATTTGCACATGTAGACATCGAACCACAGATTTTAAGTGCCCAAACAGAGAAGGTAAATGTCAGTTGATTCTGCAGCTTTTTCTGATGCAGAACAGATGAATTAGACTATAAAATATTCCAAACA
>NW_006159883.1:1034691-1089160 GCF_000334495.1 Tupaia belangeri chinensis
CATTCTTTCCATCTGGGAGGTGTAATAGCAGATTGCATTTTTTCAACTGAGATTTTACATAAGAAGATCTAAATTCTGTGTAGATTGAATGCTGTGTTATGGTCATTTTGTGCATACCATGAGCCAGTGCTCAAATGTTTCCAGAATTCAGTTGGACACTATATTGAGAAGGGAAAAGAGGAGGAAATTCACATTTATTGAGTGCCTGCCTCCTATGCAACAGGCACATTCATATATATGGACACCCTCAGGATACAAAAAACCTTTCACTTGGCACAGTAGCACATGGTGTATGGTGCCAGCAGAGTATCAAAGAGAAGACATAGCTCCACTAGGGAGGAGGATCTAAAGTGATGACCTGTTCCAAGTCTCTATTTTGGGGGATAAAACAAACCAATTCCTACGACTATCCTATGGATAGTAAATCCTTCAATATTTATGCAGTAGTTTAACTTTTCTCTGAACTTAATACAGAAAGCTTTGGTAGAATTTGGTAGGCACAAAATAGGTGTGAAAAGCTCCATTAAAACTTCCAGGAATACAAAGAGAGTGGGAAGTATGCAAAGCTTTTAAAGAAAATTGTTAACTGCTAGAGAGGGGTTTGCAAAATCATGTACCTGCAGGCACCAGTCAGGCAACACAATGAGTGAGGCGTAGGGTGAGAGCAATGTGCTGGAGACGGCTGCCAGAACCACTCTGGCCCATGTTGGCCACATGGGAAAGTAGCCCAGGAAAGCTAGATATTCCAGTTTGTAAAACAAACAAAAGCACCTGTAGTGGGGTTCCATTTGTAGCCTGTTATAAAGCAGCAATGCTTTACCTCTAAAAGTTATGAGAGTAAATCACTATTTGACAACCAAGCTTTCAGATTTTTATTTCCAATAAACTAATTTGTAATAGACAAATAGGATTGCTTCAAATTTAAAAGCTTCTACACAACAAAAGAAACAATAACAGAGTGAAGGGAAACCTTCATAATGGAAGAAAATATTTGCAAACTATGTATCTGAGAAGGAGGTTAATATATAGAATATATAAGAAATTGAACAATGAAATAGTAAAAAAAAAATGATTTAAAAATGGACAAAAGACCTGAGTAAACATTTCTCAAAAGAAGACATACAAATGGCCAACATATATTTAAAAAACAAAAACAAAAACAAAAACAAAAACAAAACCCTGAACATCACTGGTCACTGGGGAATTGCAAATCAAAACCACAATGCTATATCAGTTCATCCCAGTTAGGATGGCTATTATCAAAAAAAAAAAAAAAAAAAAAAGAGACAAAAATGCTGGTGAGGGTGTAGATCCAGGAGAAATCTTTTACATTGTTGGTGGAAATGTGAACTGGTACAGCCACTATGGAAAACAGTATGAGGGTCTTTTAGAAAAATTAAAAACAGAACTACCATATGACTCAGTGGTCCTTGTACTGCGTTTATGCCCAAATAAATGAAATCTCTCTGTCAAAGAGGTATCTGGGGAACCAGCAGTTAGTGTAATGACTATGTCGCTGGACTCCCACGTAGTCGACTGCGGTTCGCGTCTCGGACCCGGTGGCTTAAAACTCACGCCGGGCGCGTGTGCGTGCGTGCCCAAGATCCCGAGAGGAGAATGGAGGAGAAGGGATTGCGGCGTGACCATCCCCCCTGGGGGGTGATTTCTCTCTTTCTGTCTCTATGTCTCTCTCTGTCTGTCTGGCGAGTGTACGCGCCCTATAGTGAAAACCTCTCAAAAAAAAAAAAAGAGATATCTGTACTCCCATTTTTATTGCATTACTGTTCACTGCAATAAAGATTCAAGATGTGGAATCAACCCAAGTTGATCCACCGGTGGATGAATGGGTAAAGAAGACATAGTATATATAAACAATGCAATACTCTTCAGCCAAAAAGTAGAATGACACCCTGTCATTTATGGCAACATGGATAAACTTGAAGGACACTGTGTTAAGTGAAGCGAACCAGTCAGAGAAAGACAAATATCACCTGGTATCACTTATGTGCAGAAGTGGAGAGTAGAATAATGGTTACCAGAAGCTGTGGAGGGTACAGGGAAGAGGATGTGGAGAGATTAATTAACAGGGATAGGGTCACAGATGGGAGGAATTTATTCACAGAAGAGTAATATTGTTAACACTATTGTATTGTATTATTTCAACATAGCTAGAAGAGAGGATTTTTTTTAATATTTTCACAACAAAGAAATAATGACATTTGAGATTTTAGATATGCTAAGTACCCTTATTTGATCATCACACAATGTATACATACATGAAAACATCATACTGTAACGTATAAACATGTACAATTATTACATGTCAAAAAAAAACCTAGCTTTTTGTCTATGAGTGATATGATACATTAAGACCTCCTTTCTCCTCTCATGGGTACGTGAGAAATCTTTGGTGAGCATTCTAAATTTGTGAAATGTCCATTAGTAAAAAAAACCTGCTTAGCTTTTTTTTGTCTACTCCTTTGTCACCTACACATTTTTTTTTTTTTTTTTTGGAGAGGTTTTTGCTATAGGGCATGTCACTCACGAGAAAGAGAGAGACAGAGAGACAGAAAGTGAGAAATACCCCCCAGGGGGGATGGCCACACAGCAATCCCTTCTCCTCCATTCTCCTCTCGGGATCTTGGGCACACACGCACACACGTCCAGCGTGAGTTCTAAGCCACCGGGTCTGGGACTCAAACCGCAGTCGGCTACATGGGAGTCCAGCGACATAGCCATTATACTAACTGCTAGTCTCTCACCTATACATTCTTGCTAAAATTTTCACTAAGCCTTTTATTTTGTTTCTATAACACCAAATAACTTTTCATAAAATATACTTAGGTGTCATTTCTCAACTCCATCACCTTAGATAGATAGCCATGGGACTAAATGCTGTCCTAGAAGATGTGGGCCAAAGCTTTGAGTAGGGTTTCAGGAAAGCCTTCTCTGTCTTTCCTGCCTCCTGTCCTTGGAAATCATGACCAGTACAGTGAAGTGGTATTGGGACTGGATGTTGTATGCTGAGATTATGGAATGAAAAAGAGGGGGCTAGCAGTTAGCATAATGGCTTTGTTGCTGGACTCCCACGTAGACGACCACAGTTCGAGTCCCGGACTTGGTGGCTTAAATTCACACCAGGCACGTGTGTGTGCGTGCCCAAGATCCCGTGAGGAGAATGGAGGAGAAGGGATTGCGGTGTGGCCATCCCCCCGGGGGGTGATTTCTCACTTCCTGTCTCTCTGTCTCTTTCTGTCTTTCTGGCGAGTGCATACTCCCTATAGCAAAACAAAAACAAAACAAAACAGAACAAAAAAGACAATGCGCCTGGGTCCTGATGGCTGTGGAGGGCACGTCACATCTCGGTTACCTACTCTTGAGCCCACTAGATGTTTGAAAAAAATACATATTTTTAAAAATTCTTATTTTAACTTTTTCTAATATGCAGCTGAACACAGTTCTAACTCACACAGTCCTAAAACTTTTTTTTTTTGTAAATTATAGAATACTTTTTTCTTTCATAAAAAGGATACAGAAAATAATGAAACATTATGTCCTCACTACCTAAGCTACGGAGATATTAACGTTTTCCTTCTGCTCTCTCTTTAAACAACTCTTATTCCTCTTTGTATAATTTCTTTGGCTCTTTTAGGGCATGTATTCTATACGAACATTTATGTAATCATGATTTAAAAAAAATGCCTGTTGGGATCCTAATTCGAGTCGCATTACATATATATGTCAATTTGGGGAAATTTACTTTGTTATGGTTTTTAGATTTCTCATCCAAGGATGTAACGAGTCTTTTTATTTGTTCAGATCTTATTTTATTTTCAATGAAATTTTATGATTGTCTTTATAGGTTCTGCAGTTTTCTTATTTGATTGATTTAGAAATATCTCACAGTACTTAAGTTGTATTTTTATGTACTGTGTTAACTGTTTCTGCAGCCCATAGAAAATAGAAACAAAGAGCCACTGAAGAAGACACAGGGCTGTGTGCAAGACAAAAAACTTTGAATGTATGCTTGCAGAGTGAGTTCTTCTGCTCTCCAACACTATACGAGGCTGGGACTGCAAATGAGAGCAACTTGGAGCCTTCAGAGTGGAAAATCAGGAGTGTAAGGAAAGGAATCCAAGATGAAATGTCCCGAGGGAGGGGCCCCCACTAGCCCACCATCCCCTGAGGGCAGTCTACACACAAGAGTCCTAAGGATAGGATAGCGGATCTTGGATACCAAGTATGAGAATGTGGACAAGGAGGGAAAACCTTGCTTCTAACCAAAGTAGAAATGAATAGAAACAGTTGAGAATTTTTCTACATGCTGGGGGCTGCAAGGACCGTTGCATTTCCCAAACTTATAGAGCTATCAAAGCCCCCTAAAACACTTTCTGTACTGTCTCCAGAGGATAGTTTTAGAAGGTCATACCATACCGAAAGTTTATAAACCAGTGATTGAAAACTCAGTTGCCTTTCATGGTAGTGGTGGAGGATGTGGCAAAGTGGAGAGTGACTATCTCTTTAAGGGCATTCCAAGTCAGCTTTTTAAAGTAAGGGGCTACTAAACAAGACACAGTTTATGCCTTCGGTTGACCCTAGACCCTAGGGCTCCAGTTACAGATGTTGGAAGATGCTTTTTTGTCATTTAATAGATTAGTACTTTCTAACTTTGTTCATATCACACAGACATAGAAAATATTTCTATTGGAACAGTGCAGCAAATGGAGAAAGTTCTTCCAGGCTGAGAAAACTGGCCAATGGCTCTACTCTGCCCCATCTTCCCAGCCACATTACATTATTAAGTTAGTGATCAGATAAGAGAAGGATGTTCTGCTTATAACAAGCAATAAAGAGAATCTTTATCTTTGACCTATGTACAATATGCTGGAAACTCCCTAACAAACTCTGAATCAAACTGAGACAAAGATGACATCAATAAAAAAGAGTAGCTAAAATATTTCCATTATTTCAGCCCTTATTTAGAACTGATGATTCTGTACCTTTCATCATGTACTTCCTGCTCAGACATGGAGAATAGAACTGTGAAAAGTGAACATCTGTAAGTGCCAAAGCAGACCCCAGAGACCATGTAGTCCAGTGTGTGTGTGTGTGTGTGTGTGTGTGTGCACGCGCGCACATGTGTGTGATTCGAAAATCTCGCACCACATATGCGTTGAGGGTGTGAAATCTCTTGACCTTGGCTTTGGCTCTCCCAGCCCTGTCTCACTCCATTCCTGTCTACCAGGGAGGCCTCGAAGTGGTTCTATAAAGCACAGTGTAGAAAACCAACATCAAATCCTTTTATTATAGTTTTAAGGCCCAAAGAACTGAAGATAATCTCATTAGCTAGGGACTGAACTATGACTAGAAATATTAGGTAAGCAAATCAATTACGGAATCTCAGAAACAAAATGCTTATAAATGGCTAATCAGCATAATCTATTTACTCCCAGTGATAGTAATCTGTGCAATGCAGGGGGGTTCTGCTCTGGCCAAAGTCATGAGGAAAGTAGATTTTTATCATTCTTTTACTAGCCATTGAGCTTTGGAATACTCTGCTCCCTATCAAATATTTAAGAATCTCTTATTGGTTTTGTATCTCCATGTGTATTTATACTAACATGCTACTTCCCCTTAGGATCATTAATTAATGCAGGATAAGAAAGGAAATTATATTGCTATATATTAATTACTAGAAAAAAAAAAACAGGGTTTTTCTTCCTCTCAATAAAAGAATTTCAGGATAGTGGTAAATTTTTGGGACTTTTCTGAGGTTGCCCCCCATCGAAAAAAAAACAAAGAGAAAGTTTTCATATAGACAACTGGTCTACACAGATATTGTCCATTAGCCATTAAAAAATGTTTCTGCCCAGCTATTGAAAGAAAATTCTGTTGTGTAAATGTTGCCCTTACGGAAAAAAACTTGGTAATCACAGAAAAAACTTGGTAACTTACATAATCAGCACATGAAAGGATTTGACAAGTGCTTATATCTAGTTTGGTCTACCTGTTTTTCTGACATTGTGCAGTTTGAATGACTGAGAAATTCAAATTTACTTATTGTAGAAAAATCTATTTTTATTCTAGATGTTACTACGAAAAGAGATTTTCAATAATTGTGAGTGTTAAATAAACCATGCCATTCTCACTTAAATTTAATTAAACGAGCTTACTCTAGATGCCTTTTGGAAGTCAAGCACAGTGCTACTGATTTCCTATGACTTCTTATTCATTGGGGGTGACATTTCAAATCACTGTCTCTAATAAATGACCTTTATCTATTAGCATCTCTATGCTATTGGGAGATCCCATGACAGGCTATCATAGATTATAAAATAGGACATTAAGGAACAAATTCTGCTCTAACCTCTTCTTTTACTTTACAGATGAGGAAACAGAGGTCCAAGAAATGTGGAATGTCAGTTGCACAGAGGTGATGCTATGTGCTACACAACATCCACTCCAGACTCAGCCTGCCTCCCCTCTCTCTGTGGTGAATCGGAATCCCTCAGGAGCTGTGGACCATTGCACCGGCATCTTCTGAATTAGTCACCATCTGGTGACCCAGGCTAAGCTGCTAGTTGTAAAGCTCAAGTTGACATCTGGGTCAGGTTACCAACCTCGAGAACAGCCTGGTGCTCTTTCAACAGCTGATGACATGAGGGAGGGGACAGACCTTGTGGTGCCCAGAAGGCTTGCTCTGACAGGTCCCTCCCTTGCTACTATATTAGCGATCTTCAAAACGTTCTGTAAAATATGTATTATGAAAAAACTATGCATAATTTCCATTTTTTCCCCACCAGAATAAGCTCATATTTTAATTCCGTTTTTTTTCTACAAACTTTCTGAGGTGCCCTAGTATATATGCATAAAAAGCAAAACCTTGGTTATAGCTTGTTGCTTGCCCTTGGTTTTAGAGCATTGTTTTGAGTAAAAAGAAAAAAGATTAGATGATTTCCTTTGGGAATAATTTCATCCTGTCTGCTTCCTTGCACATGGATTTGAAGATGATTTCCCTTGGCATATTTTTAGGTTTAGAAGCTAAGCTTATAGGCATCAAGGCCCAGAGCCAATTCTTTTTCTTTTCAAAATCAGAACTTTAAAAAGTCTTTTTCAAGTAAGTCTTGACTCTCTCAAGATTAGTTTAAATCCCTACACAGCATTTAGACAATCTTTGTACTACACTGGTGACAGTAATTTAACGTGATTACAGACTCAGCTCATTGAGGTGGAAGGGCTGGGCTCTCAGACTATTTTGCCCACTGGAACATGACACTAACAGAGATTTAATTTTTTTTCTTTTATATGGTGGGTTCTTTTAGTAGTTTTGTGAAACCTAGTTTACTCAAAATAATAGTTTTAAGTGTATAAAATAAAATAACACAGGATAACAAAGGAAATTATATACACATATTTACAAAAACTTCTTTAAAATTGTTTGTGCTTTTTATTAACGTGGTAAATAACAAGTCTTAACAATTATCTTGACTAGCAGATGGTATGGAGGTTAAGGAAGCTGAACCTCACATGATTGATGGTATGGTTTGTGTGCCTGACCCAGTAGCTTGAAAAGCATGCTGGGCATGAGTGTGTGCATGCCCAAAATCTCAAGAGGAGAATGAAGGATAAGGGATTGCAGCATAGCCATCTCCTAGAAGGGGTGATATTTTTACCTTTTACCTCTGTCTCTCCTTTTCTTTCTTTGGCAAGTACACACACCCTATTAGCAAACAAATAAACAAATGAACAAAAAAAGAATGACCAAGTTTTACTTTATTTATTTATTTTCTGAACTTTGCCAGAGGATGTAAGCACTTGTTGAAAAGAGACAGAAATGGAGAAAGAGGAAAGTGAGAAACACTCCCCATGGGGAATGATCACACCCACACCACAATCTCTTTTCCTCCATTTCTTCTCCTTTTGGGATTTTGTGACACAAACTGTCTTGCGGGATTTAGCTGCCTTAACCATCACACCGTTGGAAGACTTGAATTATCAAAAATGTGAATCATCAAAATTTCTAAGTCAAGTTGAGCATAAACAATAATTCTCTATAGAAATATCTGATTTGTATTGTTTACAAAGTTACAACCCTGATAGTAGTATTGAGATTTATTTTCTGTATTCAGGATTGATGGAAATTCTAAATTTCAGTTGGTAGAGATGTTTTTCCCATTGGTGTTCATGAAACTCACTGAGTTTCCTACATAGATTCATTAGCATAGATCAGATTAAAAACTGCAGTTAAACTAAGATTTTGTGAATGGAGTTCTGAGAAACCCTAGGGACTCATGGAATGGGACAAATCACAGGTGTTTTAAGCTTTGGTTTCTTCTTAAAAATTGCTAAATGTTGGGAACCAGCAGTTAGCGTAATGGCTATGTCGTTGGACTCCCACGTAGTCGACCGCTGTTCGCCTCCTGGACCCGGTGACTTAAAACTCACGCCAGGCGCATGTGCGTGCGTGCCCAAGATCCCAGAGGAGAATGGAGGAGAAGGGATTGCGGCATGACCATCCCCCCTGGGGGGTGATTTCTCGCTTTCTGTCTCTATGTCTCTCTCAGTCTGGCGAGCGCACGCGCCCTATAGTGAAAAAAACCTCTCAAAAAAAAAATTGCTAGGTGTTTTGTGAAGCATTCCGTGTCAAGCCATTCCCTTGTTTCATCATGTTCCTGAACTGCAGCCTCACTCACACAGCACTGTTCCCCAAATACAGGCTAGGGCTATGCCAGGAAATCAACTTGAACACTTGATGAAGATGAAACAACTGCAAATAAATAAGTATTCTGTGACTTTAGAGAGTTTAGAAACACAAGCTAAAGGGATATCCGCCTCTTCCTAACTCCCAGGCTCTAAGGCCCATTGACCTTCAGAGTTATGGACAAGGACAAGAGCCCTTGAGGCAATGGCTCAACAGAGGGTAAGGAACTATTTAGCACATTAGAGAGGTCATCTTGGGGGCTGCTTGAAAGAAAACATTTCTCCCGGGTTCTGATCTGAAAGACTGACTTCACTGCCTGAAAAAAGTGATGCTATGATTTCAATTTCTTTTTTAATTCAGTTGAACCTGGCCTCAGTTACCCTCTCTTCCATCACACTAACTCCTTGGTGTTGACTTTGTTCTTTGGTAATTAGTAGTACCATGTTTTTGTCTCAATTTATCCAATCCAAGTTCTACGCTATCATCCCTATACAAAAACACCATCAAGGTATCGATGTCGAGACAGGAGAGGATTTAATATTTTTAAGAGAGTAGACTCAAGGAAGAAAAAATGAACAAATGATCGATGACTTTTTCAAAGTTATTCATAATTACCAATGGAGAGAAGACTGAGATGGAGGAAATTCATGCAGAAAATTTTTTTACTCTTAAAACCAAATATAATCACATCATTGAAATCTGGGTTTACATTGACATGTTACCTTTTTATTTAAGAAATAAAATTAGGCAAGGCATTTCTGCTATATTATCATTATGAATATTACTAGTCATTTATGAGTTTATCTCTCTTAGCTTATCTGATTCTTGAAGTCATTTCATAGACTAATAACTATTAGTCCATCTTTTCTAACATGGGCTTTCTTTATCTGTGGAATAAACAAAAAGGAAGCCAATGACCCTCGCTGATCTTCCTCTCCATGTTTTTATTGCAGCCACCATTTATCTGCGTCTCCGCAGTTTGTTTTCTTAGTAAAGTATGTAAAGAGCGATTGCAACGGCTTTCTCAGGTGTCCTCAATTTCAGCTTTTCAGCGCTATTTATTGGGATAAGACACTGACAATCCTTGGTTTTCTTTATTTTCAAAATAAATATACACTCCCTCTCCCTTACAGTTGTTTCTCATTTCCTAAATTATCTCTCTGCTATTGTTGCTAACAATCTCACAGTGTCTTTGGACTTTTGACCAGTCTTCTATTTTTTGGTAATGTTCCCAGGACAAACAGGTTGGTAAACCAGTCTGAGAACCACCACAGGCCAGATAAAGAGTCCATTTTTCCCTTCCACAGGATTTACAATCCTTGACTCTAAGCAATATGGGAAAATATGCAAAAACCTTCCTCCCTGACTTCATTCCTGGAGCCGAGAGTTGGCCGCAGGCATTCTCTGTGTTTGTATCCACGCCACACGCATAATGTTGGCACCACTGGTGTGTGCCTAGAGAATGCTTTCCCAACAGCCACCATCTGGTTCCAAATACGATGCTATACCCACTCAAACTTTTTTCAAGGATGTGGGAATGAAAAGTGACAATTACCTGCCCTGTCATTTCTAGAGGGGGTTCTGTTTTAAACTGAACCAAAGAAAAACCACAGACTTTTGTACCACAGCCAGTATCTGAACACGTTTGGCTTCTGAGTGTCTTAAATTTCTTCAGTTAAAATACACTCGTATGTAATATTTATGCTGCATTTTCCCTCTCCCAGCAGGCACACAAACCACACCAAACTACTCACCGAGCTATCTGTCAGTGGGTCTCTCATGTTGAAATGCTTTTCGCGTTTGTCCTTTTTACCTACGCTCCTGCATTCTGGAACACTGAAATCAAGACTGGGTGTGCCCTGGACTTCCGGGATTCAAAGGGCCAAGAGGACGTCAGTCCTTGTCAAACATACCAAGGAGGAAGTCCCAGCCCTGGACTTTCATCCCGTTTGTTTCCTGAAAAAGCAAAGTGCTGCTCTGGGTCAAAAGAGCCAGTGAGCGATGGTGAAAATGACTTCTGTAAATATTTAGAGGTCAGGACACTGAGTCCAGAACAGTGTAGCCTTGAGAGAAGGCCCAGAGCTGCAACATGTCCCCAATAATCTTGGCACTCAATGTGATGGTGGAGGGATTCACATTTTCTCATCTTGCTATATAACACATTTGTCAATTTTCTATACTTTATGATGCTTTGATGCTTTGGGCTTTGTGAACCTGAGGAAAGAATACCTCTTCAAGGTTAGCTAACTCCTAGAGATGGCCAGGAGCACAACTTTGATATACAAACCAACCAATCCAGGGTCTACACTGCCTGCTACCTCCTTTATGTAACTCTCACACACTAAGCACTACTCCCCCTGCCCTAAATCACCCCTGGCCTGGGTACTGAACAACTAGAGACCTACATCTATAGAAGTGTAGCTATAAAATTCCAGTAGTGGCTATTAGGGAGTGGACATATATTAACCACTTCTCTGGGCCTACCTCAACCCAACCCTCACTCCCAGCCCAAAGGGACCAAGAAGCTAAACCCTCAACTTAAGAGGACTTGGCTACATTTAGCCTTATTTTTCATCACTGAAAAGGATAAACAGAAGTAGAAATCAGCCATCAGCAACTTATTCTTGTTTTCTCTGCAGCTGTGGTTCCAGTTGTCCATCCATGTATTTCCAGCTAGTGGCCAACTGACCTGTGATGGATATTGGCCAGACTATGGCAGTGTGACTCTGGCTGGCAGGTAGGCAAGAGCAGGCCTCAGCCTGAAGGAAGCACCATCAGCACAGTCCAGTGGATACTCCAGAATCTGAACACATCCAATATCACCTTTCCTGCTGGACCAATCTCTGTTCATCCATCCCTGGTGTGCAGGCTCCATTCAAAGTTCATTGAAACTCTGGAGAAGAGAAAGGGAACAATTTGGAAAGAGAACTCATTTTGTTTGCAACTGTTGCGGGATGGCTTCTGTGATGGTATCCAGGATCTTGGTGTTTCTGACAAAGAATTAAACAAAACATGTCAATAGTGAAAGGAAAAGGTAGTTTATTAAGAGAAAGTGAAAGTACACTCCAGAGAGATAGGAGTGGGCCTGAGCAGACAGAGAAAATGTGGCTCAAAAATCTCCAGCAGTTGCATTCTGAGAGATTCACAGTATTTTAATCTAGATCATGTCAGTTGATTATTGCCTGGGCCCATTGGTTGTTCTCATCTCATTGGCTCTATCAAATGTGGCTGGGCCCACTGATTCATCTCATGGGCTATATTAAAAATGGCTTGGGACCAGCAGTTAGTGTAATGGCTATGTTGCTGGACTCCCACGTAGTCGACCACGGTTCAAGTCGCGGACCCAGTGACTTAAACTCACGCCGGGCGTGTGTGCGTGCGTGCCCAAGATCCTGAGAGGAGAATGGAGGAGAAGGGATTGCGGCATGGCCATCCCCCCTGGGGGGGTGATTTCTCACTCTCTGTCTCTCTGTTTCTCTCTGTCTGGCAAGCACATGCACCCTATAGCATAAACCTCTCCAAAACAAAAAGAAAAAAAAAATGGCTTAATCATCCCCCACTGGAAATTTCCTCCTTACATTATGTTGGACAGGGAATTTTCTGCCCTGGTTGGTTTTTCTATCTAGCCACATGGGAAGACGCTCTAGCTCTCTTACCCTATTCCATTTGCTAGCTTTCTGCTTCCTGATGACCAGAGTGAAGAGAAGGGGTCTTTTTTAATTCAAGGACCACCATTTATACACTTAATAATGTCCCCCAAGGAAGTTTTATCACTGGAGGTTACAACACTCTCAAGTAACCGTAATTATGGGGTTGGCAGGTGGTGCAGTGGTTAAGGGTGCTGGACTCCCACACGACTGACTGTGGTTCGAGTCCCAGACCTGGCAGCCTACTTTCTCACTTTCCATCCCTCTTGCTCTGTCCCTATCTGGTCAGATTAAAATAAATAAATAAATAAAGTTAAATAAAATAATTCTCTAAATAAAAAAGTAGCTGAAATTAGACAAAGCAAATTGACATAATGAAAGTTTGAAGATAGGGTAATGTCATGCCAAGGAGAACAATTAAAGAAAAAGTTCTAAGGAAAAAAGGGAATGTATTGGTCTTACAAATCTAGTATCCCATGTGGGTCAGACCCTGGGGCATGCAGTCAGATCTACTGGCAGATGGAAATAACAACGGGTCTGCTGACCTTGAAAAGACTAAGCTCTTTTATTCTAGTAAAAGGGTTATGACACATGTAAGTTGTTCTGAAAGAGTCGGCATTGGACAAAGACTGCAGAGGAGATCTTATGGAGGTGGAGGAGGAGCAAGATTAGGTGAAAGGCAGACAGCTATAAGCAATTTATTGACACTGATGGCAGTCTGTTCTGAAGGATTTGTGATCAGACTAAGGGAAACTGTGAATCTGGGATTATCTTGAGAAAGAATGTCTATGAGATCAGTCACATAGTTGATTGGTAGGCAAGCCACAATCACACCTTCTGCTTCATTCTTCAGCTCTGTGTGTGTGTGCGTGTGTATGTATATGTATACATAATCTTTCTCTTAAAAATAAACATTAGCTTCACATGGTAAACTGAGGTTAATAACATGGAACTCAGATTCCCACTGGAGGGTTTCCCTGCCTTCTGAAATTTTAAATAAACTTGGCTGGAGCCTCAGTTCCAGGACCTGGGGCAGCTCAGTGTCTTCTCTCTGATTCCTGCTCCATTTTTTCCAGTTGCTCTTTGTCTCAGTTCAATCTCAACTCATCCAAAACTGCTGGGTTCTATAAAAAAAATGCCAGAGTGGATGGTGGATGGTAGGTATGAAAAAGAAAATGTTTAGGATGGTTATGTCTGCATGAAATGTTATTTGTCTATTAAACTAGTCTATAGATTGTTTCATGAGTGCTTTATCAAATTATGAAAGTTTAAGCACAATAATGTTTGAAGATTATAAGTAGTAGAAAGAAAAAAGAAATGCCATTCTACTAAGCCAACTGTGATTTTCATTATCTGGTTGCAGATTTGTAGGGCATTCCCACACTGATATTCCTCATATATGCCTTACCCAAAAACTGACCAGCTTTTTCTTAGGCTTCTGGAACATCTAACAAGTTAAAAGAGCTTCATCTTGGGCCAACTAATGGTATGGTGGTTCAGGTGGCTGGATTACACATGGCCAACTGCGGGGTTCAAATCACAGACCCAGTGGCCTGAAAGTCATTCCAGGAGTCTGCTCTGAGTGTGTGCTCAAAATTCCGAAAAGAGGAAGAAATGGAGGAAAAGGGATTGTGGTGTGGACATCCTCCAGGCGTGTGTGTGGAGGGTGGGCTTTCTTTCTCTCTCTCTCTTTTGTGTGCATACGAGTACACATGCCCTCTGGAAAACAAAACAAACAAACAAACAAACAAAAGGTGTCTCCCTCACACACCGGGCAGCAGGATGTCCTGGCTGAATCCGGACTGATAATTTATGGAGCTTCTCAGAGGCGTGTTCGAATTTGCAAAAAATGGGTAAAAGGGGTATGTCATTTATCTCTTGCAACAATAATGCTGTATAAACAATAGAAAACCCAGTGGCTTCAAATGACATAGAGTTGATTCACAAATCTGTGGATTAGCTGGGTGCTTCCTCAGGTCTCACCTGGGTCCAATCATACAAAAGCAGGTCATCTACACAGCTCTGCTAAGCTTGGCTGGGCTCAGCAAAGCAGCTCTTCTGGGCTGTCTGGGTAGGTGACTGGCTGTGAGCTGACTGTGGGAGGAAGCTTTTTCATTTTTTTGTTTGTTTTTTGTTTTGCATTTTTTTTTTTTAAATCACTGTCTAACCCAGGCTATCCCCAAGACATGGCAGATGACCCAAAAGAGTGAGTGGAGAAACTTGAAGTTTCCTGAAATGTAGGCTTACAACAAACACACCATCATTGTGGTCACATCTAGCTTACCGACATTACTACAGGTCCAGTGCAGATTTCAGGGGTTGGGGAGAAAGTCTATTTCTTCATGGGAGGAGCTGATGTCCCACTGCAAAAGGCATAGATATAGAGAGAGGCAGAGAACTGGGATTATTTTTACTTTCAATCTACTACAATGGTAGGTCAGTATTTGGCCTTGAATGACTAGAGAGATAAAGCAGAAAGGACACAGGAAAAGGTGGCCGATATTCTTCTTCTTTTCTTCATCCAATCCGGGTTGGGAAGACATATTTTGAACTGCAGCGAAGATTAGGGTTAGGGAGAGAAATAAGAGGAACTAAATTTATGAGAGGTTTTTGACCTCTCTGGCTCCACATCCCAACCCATAGATGCTCTGGCAAAGGGCAATGCTCCTGAGGTGGGGAGGGCAGGGAGAAGGCGGAAGGACAGGCTTTTCCTTTTTTTTAAACAAACAAACAAACGAACAATTTATTTATTTGTTATGATTTTCAGGCAGCGAGGTGTGGAACTTGAGCCATAGTTGGCCAAGTGTGAGTCAAGTGCCACAACTTCTACGCCACCTGCTGGCCCCAAGTCCTTGTAATCTGTCTTTAGCAGCTGAGGCTGAGTCTGATGAGGTACCTTGACAAGGAGGCCAGAGTGGGCCAAGGTCAGTAAATTTGTCTTTGCATGTGAAATCCCAGCCACCTGTGACCTCAGAAATGGCCCAGGGATACTTTGAGAGGAGGAGGCTAAGTTCCTTTATGAACAAGATGGTACAGAGCCTTATAGTTTTGAGATAAATGTAAATATCACCTCATTTGTGTCTATAGTTTGATGAGAACTATACAAGTACATACAATGAAGCATTTCTTCATGTTTGAATAATTCATTGCTTCAAAGCATCCTTTTGAACTCTGTTCATATTCGTCTCTGGCCGTGTTTCTGATTCACACTCACGCTCTGGCTTTTTACCAGCCCAATCAAACTGGAACGTTTTTCCAAACTGGAGTTTGACTTACTGTTTGACCTCTCAGATCCTAATCTTTCTGTTTCCTTTCCTAGTCTAAGCTCAGCTTTGACCTTCATGACACAGCCCACCTGTAGAATGAAAACCTAAAATGTGCCCTGGAAGCCATTCCACTTACTGCATTTTGAGCTGCAGCTACTGGGCATTAACAATGCTAGTACACCTTTATTAGGTCCTCACAAGCAAATGCTGGGTGTTCGTAAATTAAAAAACAGGAGTCCAAATATACTAGAAGCTAAGGACAATTCAAAAATTGTCTTAAATGTTTTTTCCCCAAAGTTTTATTTTTCCTGTCCTTTATTATTAGTTTCTTTTAAAATTTTTTTATTTCTTTTTTCTTGATTTATACATTATTGTATGTTTGTATAGCACACAATAATTTTTAAAAATGAAGAACTGATAGCTAAAAGGTGACAGCATGCCTTATTTCATACATTCAGCATTCTTTTTACCTGAAGGTCCTTTACTCTGTTGTCTTAGCTGGTTTTTATTCATTTCCAGAGCCCAAATTATGGCCTTTCCTCTATACCGAGTACATTCTTGCCTTTATACTGCTTCCATCCATTGCAAGTAACTTTTTGATTCATTTATCTCATTGTGTTGAACCTACTTGTTTAATGGTCTGCCTCCTACATTATTCAATGAGCTCCTTATTGCCAAGCACCTGGAGCAAAGTAAATGTTCAATAAATCATTTCTTTCATTGGATTGGAAAAAAAGACCCCAGTAAGTAGTTCACCTTGTTGACAAGGCTGTGTTGTTGTGTGTAGCCTATATCCTCAACTATCAGGAAACATAATTCAAAACATTGAGATGGAAGATAAGTGTGACCTTCTGGGCAGGAACTCTAAAATGGGAAATGGCTCAAATGCACTTGGGAGGCTCTGCCACTGATTAAAAATGGCCTTGACAAGCAGGAAATGGAGAAGGGCTCAGCAAGAATCCCAAAGGTCCACTTAGAGAACTTTCTTGGAGATTTTCAGTTAACATGATATAAACAGATGAGGTAAGGAGAGTCTTGGGACTGAGAATAAAATCAGAGTGCCCTGCTAAGAATAAGTATGGGAAAGATGGAAATCTAAAAATGACAAAGTTTGCCAAAACATCTGCAAGAATTTTTGCTACGTTTGTAGCAAGTGGACGCAAAGGGACAATCTTTGTGCAGGCACCTGGTCTGCTCTTCCTGAAAAAAAAGCCAGCTTGCTGGGTTCCAGGAGTAAGGAGCCAGGCAGAATGGCAGGCTACCGTGTGCCACATCTTCCAGAGCACTTTCGTCCCAGGACCACCTGCAGCATGGGCGACATATCTTGACATGTCTTACACATCTCTCCAAGGCCAGCTGCCATTTCTGAATCCTAGATGGTGCCTGGTCCTTAGCCAGTTTGAGCTGCCAAAGGAACAGTGCTGTTCTCTGTGATCATTTCAGGCACGTGGAGCCAGCAGTGGTGTTTCATGCCATCACTTCCACCCAGTCCTTCTCAGAGGGAAATACGGAAGCAATTTCATTGGATTTAAATCTGATTTTTAAGACTAATTGATTACTCTGTAATTTTAGTCTCTTGTGGCTGCAGTAATTAGTTTTCTTCATTTCCATAGCTCTCTAAAGCTGGGAGATAAATTTCTAAAGCTTTGCATTAATTAATTAATTAATTAATTAATCTTTCTTTTATACATTCGATCCTTTGTCCAATGTCTCAGATGGAGGAAAACAAAACAAGCAAACAAACAAAACTATCCAATTTAGAAGAACTAGTGAGTATTTTACACTATAGCAGAAACGGTGGGGACATACTCTGATACTATTAATACTATGCCTAATTTGTAGCATGCCCAGTTTGTTCTAATTAGATATAGTTATTTAAATTGCTCAAAATAAGCTTTTTACCATTTGCCACCTCATAAAAATTCCCTAATTTTAAAATCTGAGCCTGGACGGTCATAAATAACTTACTTTTTATTTGTAAACTGGCTCTGTATTTCGTGTGCTAGAGTTTAATTTTCACTATGCAAGTCCAAGATTCATATATATTAATTAAAAAATACTCTCAGTGTTAATGGAGAAGAAAGATAAAATCAAATACATCAATTTGCATAAAACAAATTATCATAAATTTACTTTTCCTCAGTAAGCTTTAGGAAATGAAGATTAATGGACAGTTAATTAACAGTCAAGTCATTCTACAGCTGCAATCTATGGCTTTAACTTCCAAAGAAAGCCATAAGAATAAGAACAGTTCACAAAGGCTGATTTGACCAAAGTTTCAATACATTTTACCTTCATTTGACTACCTATGTTAATATTCATGGGCCATTACTTACATTTTTCTAAGCTCATATATGGTCAGCCTTATAGCTCTCAATTAAAATGGACATTGGAATGTCTAGTATAAGGTTGTTTTAGTTTTCAGGGCAAATTATGAGTTTAGCATTTTGTATATATAAATAAAGTGCCATTTCCAGGATTTATTTGTCTTTTCCACTTTGGTCCCCTCTACTCTTTATAAATCATTGATTTATAATTACTTCCTATAAATCATTGACAGGTTATGGAGATAGAATCTCAGGGGGGAAAGAAAAACACTCCAGCTAATTATTTATCATGCTTGCTTCTGCAGCAGGAACTGAGGAGCTGAGTGATGGGTGTGGAGAGCTTCATTCTTCACTGTTTCCTGTTGCACATTTGGAATTGTATATACCATGCTTGTATTTCCTATTCAAATGCATATTATAATTTACTTTCAAGTCATTACTTACCCCAGGATTGAACACACGTAGTGTAGAAGGCTCTCTTTCTATGACCTAGGTTCAAACAGCCCTTTGTGTACTTGTCAAAAACCTTCCCCTATTGTCTTATTCAAACTGCTTAATCCCTTAGTGTCTCCCACAACTTTTCTGAAATGGTTCTCCTCAAAATCACTGTTTTCTTTTATTTTGCCTCTATAGCATTCTACACAATTGATAATTCATTGATGTGTATTTGTGCACTGACTCACTTAATAAATGTCATCATAAAAAGCACTTTTGTTCCAGGCATTATCAGGTATATAAAGATGAGCAAGCTCTACTCTTCCTTCAAGGAGTACAGTTTAATGAAGGAAGGTTATATCACCATTATGATAGATTATATAAAGACGTTTTACAGAAATGTAATGGGAATTTGGTATCCAGCTAAGCCTGGCTGGGAAGACAATGACAGAAACTGTTGGTTGCACTTGTTGATGCCTAAGAGGCACTCGTTACTTGTGTCTGCAAAATAGACATGTATCCATTAGTATTATATATGCAGACAACTATGAACTTCAAGAAAGCCTTGAGCACACAGCTTCCATGGGAACTTACAGACAATGACACTGCAGAGATACACAGAGGCTACGTCATGGGAAGACACTGGTGCTGTGTTTTAACTTTAGCCTAAATGTAATTGAAGCCAAATAGAGATCATATTTCTACTTAGGATTTTCTTTTCTTATTTTTTAAATGTTTATTTATTTTTATTTCATTTTCTTTTGTTTTCATTTATTTTTACATTTTTTCCACAATCATTTACTTTACATATCAAAAAATTTTAACTCGTACTCCGTAGTTCTTGACAGTTAATAAACAACTTTCAAAATTTCAAAATACTGAATTTTAAAGATAATGTTCAAAATACTTCTTATAATTTTGCATAATTTTGTTTGCGACTCTTTAACAACAGAAACAGTATGGTTTTAAATAATTTTGAGAAAATATTTACATGTCAACTACTCAAATTGTTGAAAAGCAAATGCCCAGCACACTAGTCACACATAAACCTTGTCAATTCAGCCCTTCTCAAGAATTCTGTGATATACTATCTACTAGCAAAGATCAGTCTCTTTTTCTTCCTTCAAAGTTTTTGTCAAAATCATCCTCTGGTGTGGTTGCTCTTTTGCAATCTCTACTGATTATAAGGCTGAGCTGGAAAAATCCAGGTTATTTTATGTAATAAATTCTTTCATATATCTTCTCTAATCCTCTGTGCCACACAGAACTGTTTATGATATCAGGCTGTCTTTCTAAGACTTTCTGTTGGCTTACTTGAGATCCATCTTAGTTCCATAGTTTTCTGATTAGTCTTCAGATATGACATTCCTGTCACAGCCCTGTCCAATAATGAGTATTTCCAATTTCTGAATCAAAGCAACACACTTTATTGAACTTATGCAAATAAACCTTCCGCCACGAAATAAAAATATTCCCAAATATTTTGAGAAGGAAGAAAAGTTTATGTTTCCATTTAAAGAAACAAACAAGAAAAATATTTTAACATATTGCTGAACCTATCAACAAGTCAAAAGAAAGTAAACTGTTTAAATTGGGAAAATAAAGCATAGTAAAAAAATCAGTAATGTTTTATTCAAAAGTCATAAAATTATATTTCGCCAGTTCAGTCTTCTGTTCAAACTCTCTTCTGTTGAATATGCAGTGTTGCTGTGGTCCAATCTTTCTATTTAAATCCTGGAAGTTAACATTCTACATTGTTATTTGTATCTTTTTTTTTTTTTATTTGTATCTTTAGTTTTGCTGGTTGCGCACTCCTCAGAACTTCTTTTCCTTTTTTTTTTGGAGAGGATTTTGTTATAGGGCGCGTGCACTCATCAGAAAGACAGAGAGAGACAGAGAGACAGAAAGCGAGAAATCACCCCCAGGGGGGATGGCCACGCTGCAATCCCTTCTCCTCCATTCTCCTCTCAGGATCATGGGCACGCATGCACACGTGCCCTGCATGAGTTTAAGACACCGGATCTGGGACTCGAATTGCGGTCGACTACATGGGAGTCCAGAGACATAGCCATTATGCTAACTGCTGGCCCCTTTCAGAACTTCTTGAAGAGTCTCTGAAAGGAGTGCAGACCCACTATTTAGGATTTCTTTCCTTTTTTTCTCTTTTTCTTTCTTCTTTTCTCTTCCTTTCTTCTTTTTCCTTCTTTCCTTCTTTTTCTTTCTTTCATTTCCCTTTTAAAGATGGGATCTTGTTGTCTTCCATCTCCCCCATGTCTTCCCAAGTTGCCAGGACTACAAGTACATACCACCATTCCTAGCCATCAGGTTTGACAGTAAATATAACCCAGACGTTCCTGGTGGCCCGTTATGGAGCACAGTATTAACAGTACGTACCTCACAGGTGGGCCTCACACAGGATTTTAAGCATATGTGATATTTACATTTGCATTTTAGACTGACCACTCTAATAGTAGTATAAAGATTTTAAGAGGATTGAGATAAGGATCAGAAAGAGTAGGAGCCTATTGCCAGGAGAAACGTAATGAGGCCTTAAGTAACATGAAGAGAAAGGGGTAATGTTTTAAAATGGCTCCAGCAAAACTTTGTGATGGATTGGATGGAAGGTAGGTACTGAGAGAATGGAGGATCTAGAACAAAGCCCATATTCCTGGTATCTGCCTCAGAATTCTCTTCTCAATAGCATTATAGGGTAGGAATTAAAAATACAGGTCTTGGAGTGTAGATGGTTCAAAAATTGGCTGTACAAGAAATTAGTATGCTAATTTTGGAGGAAATTTTTTAACTCCTTTAAGTTTTAGTTTCCTGATATGAAAAATGGGAGTAATCAAGCTATATACCTTCTAGCAGAGTATACATATTACATATTAAATAAACATTGGCTACCATATCATTATCACATTATCACTTTTTTTTTTTTTTTCAGAATAAAGATATTATTGAGACCAGCAGATGATGTAATGGTTATGTCACTGGACTCCCACGTTGTCATCGTAGTTCACATCCCAGGCCTAGTGGCTTAAAACTCATGCTGGGTGCATATGCTCAAAAATCCCAAGAGAAGTATGGAGGTGAAGTGATTATAGCATTGTCATTCCCCGCCACACACCATGCCCAGAAGGTGGTTTCTCACTTTTTGTCTCTGTCTCTCTAGTGAGCACATGTGTCCTAGAGCAAAAATGTCTCTTAAAAAAAAAGGTGGGGGGACAAGCAGATGGTGTAATGGTTACATCACTAGACTCCCACTTAGTCACAGTTTGAGTCATGGACTTGGTGACTTAAAACTCACGCTGAGTTTGTGCATGTTCATGCCCAAATTCCTGAGAGAAGAATGGAGGAGAAGGGATTGTGGCATAGTCATTCTCCCTGGGAGGAGAGTTCTCGCTTTCTGTCCCTCTGTCTCTCTTGTGAGTGCATGCACCCTATAGTAGAAATCTCTCTCGCTCTCAAAAAAAAAAAAAAAAAGATATTATTAAAGGTAATTGTTACACATATAAAAACATTAAAATACCCAACTATTCTAATTCAAAACTTGAAAAAACTAGTGATTACTCGCCACATAATTTAGTATTCTCAAGAAGTTTTAATTAATGCATTTTGTTCTTTCAGTAAATTTTCCTTTGGTAGGTTCAGGCATTTGGGGTCACTTTATTGCTCTTGAATCAAAGATGGCATTCCATTTTAAATAATAGACTTGCTATATCTCAATAAAATAATTTCACTTGGGATGTTATTAATGTTTTGAAAATATGTTGATTTTTTAAAATAATCTCAAAGTTATAGACAAATTGAAAAGTTCAGTGCAAAGAATTTATTTCTTTTTTCTTAAGTTGCCAAACTAATGTGTTATCAATTCCTAATATTACACTGTGCATTTCCTACAAACAAAGCTACAAGATATCTATCAAAGCGGGAAATTAAAATTAATTCAAAACTGTCATTTAATCCTAAATTCCGCCAGTGGTCCTACTTATGTTCTCCACAGCACCAGGATCCAGCCCAGTATCATGACTGACATTCACTTGTCATGTTTCTTTAGTCTCTCACTCTAGAAACTTCTTCAGTCTTTCCTTGACTTTCATGCCATTGACAGATTTGAAGAGTATCATGTGATTATTTTATATAATGTCCCCTAGTATGAGTTTCACTTTCTATTGTTTACTTATATTTGATATAGGATGAGTGTGCTCTCCAGAGACAGAGAGGGAAAGTGAAAAATCATACCACATAGTCGACCACAGCTTGAGTACCGTACCTGACAGCTTAAAACTTACACTGGGCATGTGTGCATGCGTGCCCAAGATCCCAAGAGGAGAATGGAGGAGAGTGGATTGTGGCGAGCACATGCGCCCTATAGCAAAAACCTCTCCAAAAAAATTAATTAATTAATTAATTAAATAAAATAAAAAACAAACATGCAGGGAATAAAATTGGAGACCTGTAAAGAAAATTAAAGGAGGTAGATAGGAAAAAGGCCAGTGAAGAAGACAAGTCAGTAGGAATATCAACAGCCAAAGTTGAGATTTCTTTAGAAACAAATTTAAACATTGGAAGTGATATAATAAACCAGGAAGAGTACTCATTAAGTTTACCGCTCACCCAGATCCAGGATCAAATCTCTACTCTACTGCTGGCTTGCTGGGTGTTAGGAGATAAGTTACTTAAATTCTTTGAGCCACAATTTCTGCATTTATAGGTTATAGGTATGAGGTCAGATGTTGAGCAAATGACTTGTCCAAAATAAATGATCAGAAAAGAAAGAGAAATAGGGAGGGAGGAAAAAACAGAGGAAGGAAGCAGAGAAGGAAGGAAAGAAGTGGGGGGGAGGGGCTTCCAACAAGGTCCTCCCACCATAATTCATCCCCAGTCTCAGCCAGGATCATGCCTCTAGTGTGCACAAGGAAACCCTGGGACACAGACCCAGGGCTTTCCCCTCTGGATTCATCGTCACAGAGCATTGCCTTACTGCTGTACCACTGCCGCTGGCCCTCTATCTATCTTTCAGGGGACAGCTTTAGAGCTAGTATGATGTTTGATACACAGTAAGAAGGACCTAAGAAGATTATTCTTCATCTAACTCTCCTACCATGCTGGGTAGTGGATGTTACACCTGGAGGCTCATTCGCATGCAATCAGAGTTGGGGAATCTACAGACTGAGTATTGTCATGTCTGACTGCTTGTCTCCTCCCGATAGGGGTTTTAGAAATTGCTCTCATCCATCAATTCACAGACCACTAGATGCCTTTGAACACCACAAAGAAAGATGTTAGTAATAACAATAAAAAAGGACTACTTTCAGCCAGGGAGTCTGTCCTCCTACCTAAGGTTCTCTGGCTGAGGAATGCCAATCACACATTTTTTCAAGCTGTTTTCCTGGAAGGGATCTGGACACGTTTCCTGTACAGATCTCAGTGTTCTTACAGCAAAACTGTCCACCTCACATGTTCTTTCAGGATTTACTTTGTTGCCTATGGAATGAATCTTCAGCAGTGCAAAATACTTCTTTCTTTCAATGGCCATGTGCCCATCACCTGCCCATCATCCTGCTTTGTCACGTGATACCTTCCCCACATCTGCAGCACCACCAACATTCTAGGAGTTTGAGAAGGGTTTTCTGGTCATGGTTAGGATGTGCATGGTTTAGCCCATATTCTTTCTTTTATCAAAAAGGACAACCATGGCCAGCAGGAGGCATGGAGGTTAAGGTGCTGGATCCCACATGATGGACTATGTGGTTCCAATCCTGGACCCAGAGGCTTAGCAATAACACTGGATGCATGCATGTGTGCCTAAAATCCCCACAGGAAAATGCAGGAGAAGGGATCACGGTGTGACCATCCCCCTGGAGGATGATTTCTTACTTTCTCAACTCTCTCTCTCTGTCTCTTTCTGGCAAGCACACCTGCCATATAGAAAAAAAAAAAAAAAAAGACAATCAACAAATCAGATCATATTATTCCATGCTCAAATCTCTGAAAGGTTTCCTATTACTAATAGCCTAAACTTACCCTCCTTAGCAGGGGTGATACATTTATTACAAATTATGAACCTACATTATATCATGAACACCCAAGTCCATAGTTTGCATTAAAGTTCACTCTTGGTGTCCTATCTTCTGTGGGTTTGGACAACTGTATAACGACATGTATCCACGACTACAGGGTCATAAGATTATAGTGTCATATAACTCTACTTCCCTGAAAATCCTCTTTGCACTATCTATTCATTCCTCCCTCCCTTACAACTCTTGGCAATCATTTATCTTTTTTTACAATCTCCGGGTTTGTCCTTTAAGGATGTCATATTGTTGGGTGACCAGCAGATGGCACGATGGCTACGTTGCTGGACTCCCACATAGTCGACCACAGGTTGAGTCCCGGACTTGGTGGCTTCAAACTCATGCAGGGTGTGTGTACTTGCATACCCAAGATCCCAAGAGGAGAATGGGGGAGAAGGGATTACGTCATGGCCATTTCCCCTGTGGGTGATTTTCTTGCTTTCTGTTCTCTATCTCTCCAATAGCAAAAATCTATATATCTATAAAAAAAGAGAAAAGAAAAAAAGAATGTCATATGGTTGCCATCATACAATATGTAAGACTTTTGGACAGATCCTTTTCACTTAGTAATATGTATGTAAGTTTCCACCATATTGCTTCATGGCGAGATAGCTCATTTCTTTATAGCCGTGAGTAATATTTCATTGCTTTGATACATTACCATTAATTTATCCATTCACTACTGAAGGATATCTTGGTGGCTTATAGCTGCTACAAACATTCATGTGCTATAAACATCCATATACAAGTTTTTGTGTAGTCATGAGTTTTCAACTCTTCAGGCTACCAAGGAGTATGATTGCTGGATAGTATGGTAAGATTGTGTTTAGTTTTATAAGAAACTGCCAAGCTGTTTTCCAAAGTGGCTGCACAATTTTGCATTCCTGTCAGCTATGAATGAGAGTTGCTGGTGTTCCACATGCTGGCCAGAGTTTGGTGCTATCAGTGGTCTGGATTTTGGTTACTGTAATACATGTGTATTGGTATCCCATTATTGCTTAATTTTGAAATTATAATTCCTGGTTTACAAAAAAAACTGTATTTCTTTGTAGAGTACAGTATGGGTTTTCAAAGCATGCTTATAGTGTGTGATACTTATACCAAGGATATAGACATATTCATTTTTTTCAACATTGAACATTACATAATGTGGCACACATTTGATAATAGTTGACCAAGTTATTTTTTTCTTTTTGTAAGTATACATTGAATTGTCAGTGACATGTTTACTCACCTGTGGTAGATACGCAGTTCCATAACTTATTACACCTTTTTACATGTATTCTTGTGTCTGTGGCTCATTTTCTCCTGAACTTGGAGCTTCTGGAATCTACCATTGCTCTTTTTACTTCCATGTCTTCAAACACTTCAGTTTCCAGCACAAAGTGCAGACATTCGATATGTGTTAAGTGAAGACATTCAGTATTTGTTGTGCATAGCCTGGCTAATTTAACTTAGCATTATATCTTGTAGGTTTGTTCACTTGTGTCAAATGACAGGATTCTATTACTCCTTATGGCTGGGTAGTATTCCACTGCATATACATGCCACAGTTTCTTAATTTATTCATCAGTTTTTGGGCACTTTGGTTGATTCCATGTCTTAGCTATTGTGAATATAGTGCAATAACCAGGGATGTGCAAATGTCTCTCCAACTGAATGATTTTCTGTCCTTTGGATAAATACCCACGGTGGGATTAGCGGGTCACACAGCAGTTCCATTTTTAGATTTTTGAGGAAACTACATACTGTTTCCCATTGTTGTTTTAATTGCATTTCCCAGATGACACAAGTTACACAGTGCCTTATTCTTTGTTTTATCTTGCTTTCTTTCCTGTACTAGATTGTAAGCTACCGCGAAAGCAGGAACCTTATCTGCATATCTGCCCGAGTATCCTTAGTGCCTATAACAATTCTTGGCACCTTGGGGCTTCTCTATAAGTATTTTTGAATGATTAAATAATGCAGTCAGGGACCTGAGTCTTTGTTGTTATCTCTGGCTTTGCAAATATTTACCATTATTCTTAAGTCTAAAAAAAGAAAGAAAAAAAGAAAAGAAAACACACACACACACACACACACACACACAACTTCGTACCAAAAGAATTGCTTCAACACTGGGTCACCGGTGTCTAAGTTTAGATCTTCCCACACTATTTTCATGCACCAATTCTGCTTCATTAACTCTCTAGGTCATTACCTGAATCCTGCCACATCCCTCAGCTCTGTGCCCAGAGCACCAGTGAGAGAAGCTGGAACTCACACAGGGAAACCCTGCATGTAGAGAGCTGAGACAAAGTGCTTTCTCAGGCTCCTCTCCTTTCCTGACAGAGGAAACATCAATTGCTGATAGTGCACATCTTCTCAATTCTCTACTAACTGGGTTCACCTGTTTCTGTAAGACGTACTGAATTCGGATGCACGCCGGGCTCTATGTGAGGTTCTAGGGGTGCAAACTCGGTTCTCATTTTGTCTGCCTCTCCCAGATCTAGTCTCTGCCTTGCTCCACACTGTGGGAGGTCCAACTCTGCAGGTGACATCTCCTGGGCTCCACCCTGGCAGCTCTTCAGCTGGGTCCAGCCAAGGGGTGGCATGGCAAAGTAAGGAAAGAGACAGCAGAGCATGTGCTCCATCTACCCCTGGGGGGATTCTTCCAGACATCCCTTCTCACTGTCCTCTACAGCCCAAGGTGGTAATGTCTTCCTAGGCTTGCTAGCCTCTGGTGTTCCACCCTTCCTGGTTTGATTTTACAATCCAGTCCATGCTACCTGTTTTGTTTTGTTTTGTTTTTTAAGTTTCCCCATCTTAGCCATCTGACAATGACTTACGTGTTCCACTTGGACTACTACAATACATAATATAAATTTATAATATGATATAAATGATATGTATGCAATTAAAAAAATTCAGTGTTGAGGAATGATGTGACTTTTGTTTCCTCACGCTATAGCACTTTGGGGATAATCTACAGTACGGGTCTCAAGTTTCAGTCACTGCGATGACTGGTTCTAAGGGACCACCCAGCATCCTGGTAGATCCTGGTACACCCTCCCTCCGCCCCCACTTTGTTGTCCTGCCACTCTTCCTGTTGAAGCAAGTGCAGGGTTGGTGGAAACAGAATTAGGAGGCAGACATAACATTCACCTCAGTGGGATGTGGCAACCTTGCAGAAAGGGAGAACCCAAGTTGCCTCGTGTCTATTTGGGAGAGATGCTCATGGTATTAGATTATCCTATGTTTATAGAACTGGAAGAGCTTATGGCTTCCAAACTGATGCATATTCTTATAGTCTACCTTTTGTGCCTCAGAAGATGTTGGCAATTTTTATCAGAATAGCTCATGCTTAGAATCAGATTGTTATTGAGATATTTATATATATATTTTTTAACATTTATTTATTTGTTGTGATGTTTGGGCTACCGTGTCTGGGACTTGAACCACGGTCTGCCATGTGGGAGCCCAGTGCCTCAACCACCAGGCCCCATGCTGGACCCATAATAAGATGTTTTAATAGGATATCTGCTTGATCTTTTATAAAACTTGTGGTGGTGGTAGGGTGTTGGATTGAAATTTTCAGTGCTTTTAGGTCTTTTAAAAAAAGTTTTTATTATATTTCTTCCATGAGAGAGAAGGGGAAAGACAGAGATAGAGAGGCACCTGCATCATGCACCCCTGTTCCAGCCAACCTGGATCACAGGCTCTCTCTCTCTCACACACACACACGCACACACACACACACACACACGTGTGTGTGTGTGTCCAGTGTGCTCAGGGAGATCCTAGGACAGGAACCCAGGACCTTTCCCAAGTGGTCTACCTGTTCTATGCTATCACTGACCGGCCCTCTTTTACAGCTTTTGAAATACTTGATGACATAAGCTTAGAGCTGAGGGAGAGCAGCTTGGGGAAGTTTCACAGGAAGAACAGAAAAAGAGTGAGAGAAGGTTTAACAAAGTGGGGCACTGACCCAGGGTAACATGAGCTGGTGAGCGCGCATAGGAAAGGCCACTTACACGGCACTCTTAATACTTAGCTTTATTATGAAAGTGTTTCCAAAGCAAAATGACCCTCATAATTATGATTGCTTCCAGAGATCAAGAATGAACAATTGTATTGTCATATAAAATCAGCAAAACACAATAACAATATGTAAAATAATTCTAATAATTCTATATCATTCCATTTCTGACAGAGATGCTTAAGCACTGAATTGTCTTAAAGGTTTTGTCACCTATCCTATTTCTCACTGCAAGTTGAAAAAAATAAATCAAGTCCAAATACTAACCACCACCCCCTTCCAGGATGACAAATGACCGTGGAGATAAATGACAATGTGGACAAAGAGTTGATGAAAATCATGAGCTCAGGAGCTTTATGAAACTTTGGGAAGTCGAACTTGGAGGATGTGTTGCATGTTCACATTAATGAAGCCCTATGTTAAAGTTGCCAGAATCTTTAGGTATCTGTTCCTCTTACAGAGTTAATTTCTTATTCGTGGCTAGACTTTAAAAATCCTTAATTTTTAAGGTATAGCTTTGCAATGTCATTTTTAAAAATTACTATAGATAAAAAAAGAATTTTTTCTCAATGATATCTGATTTTCCACTGAACACAGAAACCATAGCAACAGCTGTTTTCCTCTGGTTTCCAGACCATATAACATATACCATACAGGAAGCCAAGCTTTCAGGACCTGTGTTAAGAAAAACATGCACATACATGGCAGGGGGGAGCAAAACTAGGCAAAGAAAGAAGTGTGGGTCCACAACTGATCCAAAGGCTAATGGGAAATGGATAGTCCAAAAATGAGAAACATCTTAGCTTCCTATTATCAGGAGTTCTAGGAGGCCGAAAGGAATGTAAATGAGTAAGATAAACAGGCCATTTTTTTAGGTGGATAGTTCCCTCCCATCACTTCCTGGGCAGTCTCGGGAAGGCCTCATTTTGCGGAGATGCCACGTGCAATCTGACTGCAGAAAATTTATTTTTTTGACCTGGTGGGGTCTTAGCTTGTCGCTCTTTGGTAATGCATTCTTTTCAAAGGCTTCCAGTTGAATTCAAGTTAGAAATAACTGGAAAAGACTCACGCTTTCCTTTAGGTGTCTGCAAATATTATTACTAATACTTATGATGTTTTATGTTCTCTAATACAATTTTCTCCATGAAAACCAGCAGCAAGTATGCTACCTCTGAGTATTTATTAGAGGGGATCCAACAGCAAAGTGGATGGTCTCCCTAGCATTGACAGCATGCCTCTATGGCAGGGGAGGGGACTGTGCATATGAGGGCAAACCACAGAGCCCTTTTCTAGCATATTACTGTCAAGAACTAAACTGCAGCTGGTCAGCCAGTCCTAATTACTGTGTGGTAATTCAACAAGGGTACAAGTTCATTTGGCCCAGAAAAAGCTAAACCATCTCAGGGAAACAACCATATCTTCACTTAAAAATTACCTGGATGTATTTTCTTTAACTAGTTTTGATTTTGAACTGTTAATGATTATTTCTTCAGTGGTCAGTGTGCTAGATGACAAGTACCATAACCAGACCTCATGGCATTTTCTCTTTCCATATACATTACTTCAAAGGTGAATCCGTGATCACTTTCCCCAGACTAACTTTGATCTGATTTCATTTTTTATTATTTTGATGCAAGGAACATTTCAAGGCTATTTATCTACAAAGTAGAAATTACCTAAAGACAAGGGGGGGGGGCATGTGGGAAGAAGCTAATGAATATATTAGACTCATATTAAGACTTCAAATACCACATGGAATGTAAACATTTAGCCTTTAACTTCCAAAGGATTTCTCAAAGTCTCTCTGGATATAAACACATCATCTCACACACTGATAAACAGAATCCTTTAACACCTTTGGAATTATTCTGTATAGGTCTTATGTTTCAAATTAAGAAAAAAAATACACAAATATTCAGGCAACTTTGGTATCAACATTTCCAAGAAAGAGACAGACATAAGTATTGATACAAAATAATGAACAGATTGGAGACAATAACAGGTGTCCATAAACTTATCTCTAAAAAGCTCTTTATCAAAGACTTTGGTAAGCTGAAATGAAATCTCACTTTTTTACTTAGCCTACACAGTGAGGTTTGAAGCTTAAGTGGGAGATTCAGAACCTTTCTAACCAAGATGAAGGCATTCAGTTTGCTCAAATTCAGACTCTATTAAATCCTCATCATGAATAGTTTGGCAATAGAACTGGGTATTTTGAGTTTCATCCACTATGTTGACTGTAGTTAATCTGATCACTCATTTCTTGCCTATTGCCTATGTTTTGTGCCTTCTCTATCTTTATCAGATGCCCGTGACATTACTGATGGTACGTCAGGACACCATCTGTTTGGCAGATCAGCTGGTGTAGGATGTGGGGTGAAACAGCAACCATTTGCATTCTTATAACACGCTTGAGTAATCCAAAATACAGATATGTCCCTTACTCTCAATATTCACAGGAATAAATTTGGACATGTGAACTGTATTTGGCTTATATGCTGACCTTAGGTCTTTATGATCTGGACTCCACCATATTTAACTAGTGGCCAAGAGGCTAAAAGGATCCCACCACTCTCAGTTGCACGGGCTGACAAAGGGGGAGGGAAGTTTTCTTTCTTTTTTCTTTTTCTTTTGGAGAAGTTTTTGCTATAGGGTGTGTGCGCTCACTAGAGAAAGAGAAAGACAGACAAAAAGTGAGATACCACCCCCAGGGGGGATGGCCACACTGCAATCCAAGGAGGGAAGTTTCTAGTGTACATGATAGATGATTTTTATGAGAAGAACATGGATGAGTCAGTGATGTTTTGGTTTTAATCACATTTTTGGAGAAATACACATATACATACACCAATCATACATTGTTACCTATTGACCTGAGGCCAAATTCTACTTGATTTTCTATTTTTTCCTCCACTAAGAGACCTAGAAAAGCTATAACATTAGAGAATAAAATATTACTCTTCCTAGAGTCTTTTCTACATACCCCTCATACCCTGGGAGGTTTGATGTGACTAAGATGAAGGAGATACCAACACAGGCTAAGTTAATGAGTGTCAACCAATACTCTTACTAACCTATAACTAAACTCACAAAATATACTCCCAAAGCTATGGTCTGGCACAGGTGGAAGATAAGATACTTCACATATTTTTCTCAGAGCCTTATCAAGTAACCGTGGGAGAACAGTAAATAGATATATTATTGTAAACTCTAAGAAGCCTAAAAATTTCATTGTGATTAGCCAAAAAGAACTCTTTACCCTAAAATGTAAAATGAAATAAAAATCTATAGATATGTAGAGGACTGTGTTAACACCATCAGTCAGAGAGGCTCTGAATATTTCCAGCTCCCCTTCCAAATGACTTCAGGAAAATCAGAAGATTGTTTAGATTTGCCTTGATTAAGGACAGGTTCAATTTACTTCCTTTTATGCAACCCCTCCCAGTGGTTACTTTACAAGGTGATCATGAAATTATTCTTCTACACTAAAGAGTGTCACATGATCCAAATGTGAACTCGTAGTTTCCTAGATCATTTCAACCACAGAAAGCACTAAAAACAAGGTAAGTGTGTTCCAAATTTTAGTTGGTAAGAGCAGAAACTTTTTCCTTCTTAAAATTTTCAGTTACAATATGCTCGAAATTACTTTTTATATACCTGCATTTCAGTGGCTATTTGAATGGACTAAACAGAACTTTTGGTATCTTATGGTTGGTCTTATGTACTCAACCACCCACAAATTACACTCTTAGACGTATGCTATTTTGTGAAAGAAAACAATAAGGCTCTCAGAATTAGTTGCATTGTTTCTCAGTAAACAAGCAGACATATTTCCAATTCTTCAATTATTACCAAGAACCATACCAGGTATTTCATAAAGAGTTGATATCATAGGGAAAATTTTTTGGAAAAAATATTCTTTTAGCTATTAACTTGCTATTAACAGCAAAGCTTTATTTTACTTAAAAACAAACAAACAAACAAATAGAATGTGAGTAGTTCTGAATAGGACATGTACTCTAGTATTTGACTTTTGTCCTCACTATGCCCTGATTCTTACATTTGTGTTGCTATAGTTCTGTTTTGGACTCCTGTTTTAGATTATTTATTTATTTATTTAGAATTTATGAAATATGTCTTTATAATCCCTTCTTAGTTCCTTCTGCTAAAAGTTAGAAGAAAAGAGATACAATCTTTGGCTCAAGTGTACATGTTTCTTATCTGCACATAAACAACACTGCCATATAGAAGACTCACGGAATTCTTAGTAATTTTCCTGATACTGCCATTGTCAAAAGATTTTTTTGTTATTTTTCTGGAAATAGCTCCATTTGGAAAAAAATTCCTGGAAACTGAACAAAGTCTTCGAAGAAGCAAACAAAAGGACTTAGAGTGCAATGCTGGTCAGTTTCTAGTAACAGGAAAGTCATTCTGGATTATGTTTAAGGAGAAAAGCAAAGGGCAGAACAGTCTCTCTCCCACTGGCTTTACTTTGCTTAGCAAAACAAAAACATCAGGATCAAATACTAAAAGGGCTTTTTCTTGAAAGCTAGTTGCAATAAAGTGCTTTGTACTGGAGTTGATCTTTGCCAACTCTTTTCTGTCCCAAAATAGATCTAGCTTCTTTTTTTTCCATGATATGACAGACGATTACACTAGTTAAAAGGGTAGTGGCAAAACCTGGCTGAAATCAATTGATCTCTATTTTTTCCCAGAACATGAGACAAATTTTCAATACTAAGAGTGGTTTCTTCAGAGCAATGAGCTTAAGCAAATGTCTTCCTTCAGAGTCAAAGTACTGATCTCATCACAGAGAAAAGAGGCTCTCTAACCTACAAGGTCACAGCCCAACCAGCAATCACTCTTTGAAGAAATCATGGCCGTGTACACAAGACATGAAGCCTATTTCAAAGCAATTTAATACAAAAGAATTTTTTTTAAAAGTCCTCCAACAACCAGTCTCTTTAATTGGAGCTGCTAATTGACCATGAAGAATGACAATTTAAAAACTTAGTACATCCTGTTTAAACTTTACACAGGGAGACCGATCACTGAGACTGTAGAGGCAATTTTAAAATGGGCACTGTAGCACAAAGAAAGCAAATCTGCTCAGAGCTGTATGAGAATCTTGCACTGGGTTTTGCTAGTTCTAAGTGACAAATTAAGCTGATGCTCACAGCATATTGGACTACAGCAATAGAAAGGAGAAGAAGCAGATGGAGCATCTCCTTCACTGTCATTAACTTAGAGAGTCAGAGGAGCGAGGAAATCCTTTTTGTCCATAGATTTACAAACAAATATGAAAAATAAATAATATTCTAAGACAGAACAAATGCAAATGCTGTTCCCTTGTGTCAATTACATACAGCATGCCTACATAGAGAGAATGGTAATTCTTCTTCATTCACAGATAGGACATATGGCAGTGCACACTATTCAAAATGCTTTGATAATCCTAATTTTTGTTTCTGGTTCTGAGATATCATGAAAGGAACTGCGTTTACAACATATTAAATACTTCCAGGAACAAACGGTTCCCTTTGTTCGGGACTTGTAGTTTTGAGTGATTAATCATCCATGGAACAAGGGCTGCTCAGGAGATACCCGTTGGTACCACTGGTCCCATTGGTGGTTGTTGCAGTGTGGGGGCTCTTCCCTGGAGGTTCTGAGTCCTCCTCGTCTGAGCTAGATTCGATATCACTTCGATCATCCTTAGACACCTGTGGAATACAAGAAGTGAGTATAACCACCTCCCAAGGAATCATCAAGATACAGCATGCTCAGAAGCTCATTCAATCATACATGAAAGGTAAACAGATACGAATGCTAAAATATCAGAGCGTATAAGGACACTACCACAGTAGTAAGTTCCCTTTCACTGGAGAGATATGATCTGGGTGACAAAGACTGGCAGGAAAGGAATGTAAGGGATTTAGATATCACAGAAAGCTGGAACTTGCTGGCTTCTTTAAGGCATCTCTTGATAATGAGAACTCACCAGACCACGAATTCTCCTCTTACCAGTAAATTGGCATTCTTTACCACTGGTATGGCATTATAGGATTTGGTACAAATGGATCAATTCACTTCCTGAGGATCACATTCTCCTTGAGAATTCTTTAAAGTCAGCTCTCAGGCACACTACTGGAGTTATTCACTAGCTCAGATCACTAAATATCATTCCTGTTTGACTTTGTAATATATTATTTGATGATTTTTCTTTTTCTATCTTCTAAAATAGAAAATTTGTTTTATATATCACATAATAACAAATGGCTGCAGGAGACATTTTAAGAACAGGTTGGTGAGGTCTAGCTTAAAATATTTGCCCAGGTAATTTCACTGACTGGATCATTGAAAATTGATTTACTTCATGCCAAGTTCTTCAGTCCTCTCTTCAGTCTCACTGAGTAATATGATGGCAAAATAAAGCGCCAGGATATAAATCTAAATAATACCACAAAGGATAAAAAAAATTCTACTGTCTAGCAAGGAAATAATTTTAGGAGAAGTTAAGGAAATATTCTACTGCTTTAAAAAATAGTTTGAACCTCCTACTCTGTGAGTCTAAATTATGGTCAGAATCTTTATTCAGCAGGCCTTATGATCTTCTGGTAAACTGAGCACTGTTTCCTTATTTTTTAAGTGGGGTAGCCAAAGTCACGTGGTGGCTTAGCTTTATAGATGTTTTTCCAATCTAGCCTCTTGTGATTCTCTAGAGGGTGACTTGGGGAGGTTGATCAAGTTGACCAAGTCTTCTGAGAAGTTTATCAGGATTAATTGGAAGCTTTTACACCTTACAGCCTCTCTGAGTCATACCCCAAACTTGAGAATCCTAGAAACCCTCTCTGCATCCCCTCAGCTTGCTTGTGGAGCCACCGTACTATGGGATGCCACCCTCTCTCTCCAGTCGGTGTGGAGAAGGGAAAGTAAAAGCTGAGAATGGTTCTACTCCAATCAGTGGTGGAGAAAGTACTGTAAAAATGAACTTCACTCCATTGTCCTTTGGGATGAAATTAGACTCACGTGGACCATCTCCAAAAAGATTTAGAAACTAAGACACCCAAATGACTAGATAATAAAGATACTTAAGCTTAAAAAAAATGGATTACCAAGACAGTATTATGGTAAAATTTTACTATAAGTCCATTAGTCATAAATTAAGCAGCTAATGGAATACTCTAGTTTCAAAGAATGATTAGTTTACATTTGCATGCTTAGTAAGATTATTTTAAATTGCATTTGAAAAAAACTAGGTTTATGTGACCTTCAAAGAAAGGGCAATTTAGACTATCTCAAAATAACCCATGGGAGTGGAGAGAATCACCAGCTGAGAGAAATCTTACTGTCCTAGATGAGAGCAGCAATGGCAGTGAAGACATCCTGAAGCCTGTGATCTGGAATGAAATGAATCATCATCTCATTGTATCCCTGAAGGTATATGTTGAAGATAATGTGTCTGGTGGAAACAGCAATGCAATAGGACACAAGTAATGGAATCCACAGTATCCTTGTATCTTTAGCATTAATAATTTTTATCCTGTTAGTATTGTGTATGTTGATTTAATTTGTATTCAATTAGGCAGTAAATTATTTTTTAATAAATACATGCTGATCACAGAGAAAAGTTCCATAGCTTCTAAGAAATTAATTAATCAGAATATCTTCTTATAGATTTTATATAAGAGCTGATGCTGAAAATCGGCTTTGGTAGATATGACAGATGCTCTGACTTCCGCTATGGAAGGGGCCAGTTCTGCTGACTTCAGTAAGGATAGGTCAATCAATTGCTGCCTGGTGCTTCTGGATCATGCAAATGGCTGAGGTTCAGGCCTCCATTCTAGACTCCATTGACTCTCTCACTAATTTAGGTCTGTTTTTCATACTTCACTTTGGTCTAGTTTTATCTTTTAGCCAACATATTAAACACCAGTGAAAGAAATTCCTCTCTTTCACTGTTGTATCAAGCAAAATTTGGCAGGATACAAGCACACACAAAGAGCACTAATAATGCTGTTCCTAGCATCCCTTGCAGTTGGTGGAAACTACATCTCACACAAGCCTCTTATCTGTGCCCACAGGGTTAACAGAATAATATAGATGGAAACAAAAGCATTTGAATGCCCCTCCAGCAAGCAAGTGGCACCAAGGACAGGAAGAGAGAGAATGTGCAAAACTTACATGTAAAGGGTTCCACTTCCCAGTCTTCCAGGGAGGCGGAAAGAGAGCAAACAAGAAAGTAAGAAAATATTACAGAGAATGATCAGAGGAAAGGTACTCTACATAAAGGGATTGAGGCTTAGAAAAAGCTTCATTCAAATTAGCTCAAGGGTCCATTTAAATAAATTATTAATTAATTAATGTTAGGCTTTTGTCATAGGGCTGTATGCTTGTCTATGACAGAGAGGGAAAGTGAGCAATCGGCCCTTTGGGGGATATGGCCATGCTATAATCCCTTCTTCTCCATCCTCCTGTTGGAATTTTGAGCATGCAGCACAAACACTCAGTGTGACTTTCAAGACACCAGGTCTGGGAATTGAACCACGGTTGGCCATGTGGGAATCCAGTGCCTTAATCATCATCCTACCTACTGGCCTTAGGTCTATTTTTAAACAACAAGATCTAATTAAATTTCTGGAAAAGTCATGAATGAGTTTACTGTTTAATTTGAGAAAAAAGTTTGTATTACATGGGCATGATGTACCAAGCTAACCTCTCTAAAAGTAAAGAATTAGTTTACTAAACTTCTGTTCAATATAAATACAATCAAAGAGGTATCAAGAGAGACAGAGAGTGAGAGAGAACAAATACAACAAATGCTATATCATCATTTAACCTAAAATTATAAATGCAGATCATGGGGAATCATCAGCAAGACTTTAAAAAGTGAACTAAGGAAAAGAAAATGAAAATTTGATTTCTGTAGTTTTGTTCAATTTTGAAGAAATAAAATAAGTTTTGATGAAACCTGAAATAATAAACAGGTAGTTGTTTCAGAGGAACCTAACACATGAAATTTTCTGGAATATATTGCAAAGAGGGAGTTTCAACTTACCTTGCCTTTTGAAATAGCTCTGCAAGCTATTTTTACAATCCAGTAAGACCAGATACAGCTCAGTCCTTGTATTATCAATAACAGTAGGTTAAAAACCCACCAGGAAGGGAAAGGTCCAATGATCTCCCAACTTTCAAATAATGTGGTATTTAGCAACCTATAGAAAAGAAGAAAGTAATTTTGAACATAGCATTTCACTTGCTTTGAAAAGAACTATAGTCACTGTATAGTAGAATGAGGTCAATGATATATTCCAATTACTCCCTCCCTGGAAGGAGGGTCTAAAAGCTGACCAGATACTTAGAAGAGTTATCTTGTGAAGTGCTGCCCTGGCAGCATGGCTTTCACATTGATTCTAGATCAAATCGTGTTCACTTCCCTATTATCTTTCTAAAAAATTGTGATGAAATGCATATGGCATAAAATTTACCACCTTAAGCATTTCCAAGTACACAGTTTGGTGGCATTACTTAATGCCACCAGGGTTATTGTACAACCCTCATCAACATCCATTTCCAGAACTTTTTTCATCTAGCAAAATTAAAACTGAATCCATGAAACACCAATTCTTCTTCTTCTGTTCCTCTTGTCTCCAACAACCACCATTCTAACTTCAGACTCTATGAATTTGACTACTCTAAGAACCTCATATGAGTAGAATCAGTTCCTTAGTAATTGGTTCATTTCAGTTAGCATAATTTCTACAAGTCATGTGTCAGAATTTCCTCCCTTTTTAAGGCTGAATAATCACACACACATACATACAGACAGACACACACACATACCACATTTTGTTTATTCATTTATCTACCAGTAGACATTTGGGTTGCTTCCATCTTTGGCTATTGTAAATAAGCTGCTTTGAACATGGGTTTACAAATCTATCTTATATATAACTTTTGGTTATATACACAGAAGTGAAATTGTTAGATCATATGGTTTCCCCTTCACTTTTGTCATAATTTCTTTCACTAATATTTTGGTCATTATTTATTTCACATCTAACTCTTTAAAGAGGTTTGTGTGGTCTTTTAAATGTTGGTGGGCTTTAGATAAGTGTGAAGAATACCATTCATTAACATTGCAATAGAAAGGATTAACTCCAGAACAAGAGTTAAGTACAAACCATATGCCTACCACAGTGCAAAACTCAGTGACAGAATATGAGTGAGATCTAGGCTTCTGTCTAGTAGGGCAGACAGTAGAGGGTCCTCATTCTGTAAGGGTCCCCTGGGACAGAATTGACAATTGAAAGACATCGTTTTGAAGTGATGCCCTGAAATGAATATTAGAAGGTTTATTTTTATTAATAACAACAATTGTAATGAATGTATTTAGTTTTAAGAGTGTGCAGAAATATGTGCTTAAATTAGGGAGAAGCATTTGAAGTAATGGGTTCTCTTGGTAATCCATAACCAGAACCTGAATGGAGCAACCATCTAGAGCAGATACAGGAAGACTGGTCTAGTGCTTTGTTCTGGTCCCTGCCTCTGCCTGCTCCTAAGCTCTTGGAGGTTGACTCATGTCAATATTGCTGACACAGACAAGCACAACACCCACATATTTTGGAAGCTCCTTTATTTTTCTCCTCTCTTCCTCAGTTTACCAAAGAACTGGTTTGGAGACCTAAGAGTGTTCACAAAGACACTCATCTGAGTGCATTATCCACATCTGCCCCTGAGGCACTTGGCCAGGACACTCTGCTTCTACAGGAGAAGCTCAGTGGACAACACTTGGTGGCTAAGGGAGAGGGATGAAAAATTCTCAAATTTAAGATACTGACTACTTGCACAAGGACCAAAAGTCAATACGTAGTTAACTTTAATATAAGAAAGTATGATAGAAAGTATGAGTGCTTTGAGAGGGGCCTTTGTAAAAAAAAGAAAATGTACTTTGTGAATTCTCAAAGAGAAGAAACACTTAGCAGAGTTGAGATTAGAGGTTTAAAAAAAAGAAAAGAGAATGAAAACAGATATAAATTAGTTCTCCAAACCAAATTTTAATAATTTATACTAATAGACTAAATGAATGGAAATGAGAACAGAGTATGTCTTTAACCCTGCCATACTAGTTTCTCTAAAGAACAATGCATAATGAACACATATGTTACAGTCCCCAAAACATTACAAGGGAACAAAATTTAATAATTCATTAGAATATAATGATAATACTCCATAGTATAGCAGTACTTACTCTTTGGGAAGGGGACTACTATCAGAAAACCTATTAACACAATAAATGCGCCACACAACCATAGTCCAAATTTGTATAAAACTAATTATTTTAGTAGCACCAAGGATATTTGGTAATGTTCAGCTCTCTTTTGCTATTGTTTAAAAATTAAAACTCAAGGGCTTTCCTATGATTTTTAGCTCTCTCAAATGAACATTTTTTTTTTAATTAACAGAGGGTACATGCACTCACTAGAAAGAGAGGCACCCCATTCACTTCAAATGGGGCAGAGTCACACCTCAATCGTTTTTCCTCCATTTCTCCTTCTTGTCAAAATTTTAGGTACATGTGCACACACACACCCAGTGTATTCTTTAGGCTGCAATGGCCAGAATTTGAACTGCAGTCAGATGTGTAGGATCGGACAACCTTAACTGCTGAGCAATGAGGTTGGCAGATTAGCACATTTTACTAAAAACCAAAAAATTGTCAGAGGTCATATGCACTCACCACAGAGAGACAGAGAGGTAGAAGAAGAAGAAGAAAGTACCCCCCCCCCAGGGGGTATGGTCACACCATGATACCTTCTTCTTCATTTCTCCATCCTGTGGGGTCTTTGGGCCCCTTGTCTTGTTTATTATCCTAAGAGGCAGAGATCTCTTTAAAAACTAGTTTGCGGGCTAGGGGACAATAGGCCTAAACAAGGCTCAACTCCATGACAGTGAGGGAGGGCGTGTGTATCTAATGCTTTTCTATCTCCAGCTCCTTGCAAAACACCTAGAGGTAATATTTGTTGATGAACAAGTTTAGCTTGTAATCAAATGAGTAAGTTCAGGCCAAGCTACAATGGTATACAGGTAGTATTACTTCTTAGGAGGCTGGAAACTACACAAGAGGCCTGGGTTCAGTTTTTGGGTCTACTTCAACACTCTGAGAACAGTTGTACACACCTATAATCCTAGCTCATTGGAGGCTGGGGCAGGAGGACTGCAACACTGCATGACTCTGTGAAAAATGCTACCTCTGTCTCTCTTCCTTTCCTTCTTCCTCTTCCTCGCCCTCTCTCTCAATAAAGAAAAAATAGGTAATTAAATTCTAGAATAATAATTTTATTTCAAAACTAGCCCTGCTTTTTGATATGCTATACATTTTGACATTCAGAGAGAATTTAGTTTCTTTTGAATAGAAAAAGCTCCTAGTATAACTAGTAGAATGATTGGATGACACTATTCGTTATAAATGAACCTTTCTTGAATTCTGGTTGAGAGCCTTTCTCATGATTATGATGCGAGATGTGATACTACTTGCTTGGCTTAATTTGAACTGGGTGTCAGAGCAGTCACTGGCGACATTCACGTTAATTTCCGAAATAATGCATCAGAATTTGTAGGCTTAGCCATGACAATTAGTGGTGTCTCTGAGATGCTGCTCAAAATTAATGGAATTTCTTTGAAAATTGACTTGGCTTCTTATAGAGACACTTGGGAAAATATAATTGGTGTACCAAATGCATCTCTCTCTCAGAGAGAAGCTGGGTAAGAAAAATAGCATGTTAGGAATTGAGACTAGGGAGAGAGAACATCATGATATCTAGACTCTGAAAAACAGTAAACTGAAGAAACAGAGCCTTTGTTTTGGCCACAGAACATTTCTGTTGAGAAAACTGTCCCTTCTTGAACAAATGATGAAAGTGGTTGCTCTAGTTTGTTCTGTTGCCAATAACAGAAAATACTTGAAACTCAGAGATTTATAAGAATATGTCATCTGGCCTCTGTGGCACAGGTGGTGGTATACCAGATGGTGGATGGAAGCCACATAATGACTGTGGGTCAAATCCCTGGCCCACTCAGCCTGAAAACACATGAGGCATGCAGACATATGCCCTGGATCTTGAAGAACTAGAGGAATGGAGGAAGGGGGATCATGGTGGCATCACCGGGCCCTCTGGAAGGTGCTAGTTTCTCTTTGTCTCTATCTCTCATGCACACATTCATGCTCTATGACGAATAAAATTTTAGGAAGAACAGAGATTTATTCAGCTTATTGTTTGGATGTTCAAGGTTGAGGGGCCACAACACCATGGAGGGCAGGAGCACATGCTGGTGCCTGCATGTCCCTGTGTGGTCTCATTCCCACTCATCATAAGCCCACCAGGAGTTAATCATGGGAGTCCCACCCTGATAACCTGAATACTAATCTCCGCCCAAAGGCTCCACCTCTCAACAGTATAGCTGCATTAAGTTTTCACCCTCTTAATCTTGTTGTAATCAAACCTTAACACACATATTTTGTGTGGGAGTAGGGGTTGGTGGTGGAGGGGTGGGTGGAGGGAGTAGGAGGGAGAAGTCAAATGACAGCAAGTGATTTTGATTACAGGATTTTCTTCTTTCTGGAAGTTTAGGGTTAGAAGTATGTATTTTAGTCCTGTCACATATATTATCATTCACATTATCATCAACAGATACTTTTCCATTTTGTGTTATTAAATGTTTTGCAGCTTTCTTTTTCTCTTTGAATCCCTCTCTCTCACCCTCTCCCATTTCCCACCCCCCTCTAACCATCTCCAGTATCCACAGTATAGTGTATTCATGCTGGAAATTTCATTTTGTATGTTCTAATGACATGTAGTGATTAAGTGTAAAAAAAAGAGATATCATTGGGGAAAAAAAGAAATCATGAATAAAAAGATAGTTAAAAAATAAGTATGGAACAGGGACCAGCAGATGGCATTATGGTTACATTGCTGGACTCCCATGTAGTTGACACCAGTTTGAGTCCTGGACTCAGAGGCTTAAAACTCACGCTAGGTGCATTTGCATGTGTGCCCAAAATCCCAAGAGGAGAATGGAGGAGAAGGGACTTCAGCATGGCCATCCCCCTGGGGGGGGAGGGGATGATTTCTCACTTTCTGTCTCTCTGGCAAGTGCTCTGCCCTATAGCAAAAATCTCTCTGAAGAAAGAAAAAGTATGTATTTTAATGATGTTATTATAAATCTCTAGTAATAGAGTTTTTGAAATAGTGGTTATTTTTGAGAGAGGACTGACCAAGAAGGGAGAGGAAGGAGGATGCTGGGATGCTAGAAATTTCTATATCTTGATCTGGGTAATAATTACATGGGTTGTACACATGTGCAAATTTACAAATGTGAAAATTTAGCAAGATGTTTGCTGAAGATTTGTGTACTATAATCTAGATATGAAATAAAATGGAAAAAGTAATGAGGGATCTTTAAAAGTTCATGAAAAATGCATATTATAAAAAACTATGCATGGATTTCATTTTGTTTTTGCACCAAAATAAACTTACAGTTTGACAGTATCTTTCTACCAATTTTTTGAAGTCCCCTTGCCCTCTGTGTAAACAAAACATGTCTGAAGACTGCCAATCTGCAACTTTTGGCTTGAATAATTACTATCAGACTAGAGTGTTTTCCCCACATTCATTTGTGTTCAACATATGGCTTCTAAGGCAATACATTTTTTTCTTTCCCAAATAATAGTTACCCTACAGCATGAAACCTATTCTATTCTACTGCTTAGCTCTTGTGGTAGAGGGTACAGACATAGAAGGGACACAAAAAGACCATTCTTCCTTCCAATGATTTTAGGCTCATGTGGCCACTAGATGGTGTATTTCACATGCACAAAGCATTGCTCAGACAGGTCTTTTTGGCCAGAACCTTTTGGTAAAGATGAGTCCTGCCAAACATTCCTTTCCAGGTTACTCCCTCCTTAAAACCCCATCAAACAATGAAATGAAGAGCTCTAATCTGAGCCTTTTTCTTCCTTCATGACTCTTGACAAAAATGAATGCCTACAGGTCAAAGGGGAGCTTCACATAGTTTTGGTAATGTGCCGATACACCAGTTACCACCCTATTAGTTCAGCATTGGTGGGTTATTTGATGCATGTTTAGCTAACCACAAGACTTTAATTTGGCTACATCCTATAGCTATATTCTCTCTCGTACCTTTTACAGATTTTTCATCTTGAATTTTATTATGACAAATATTATACATAAAGTATGTGGAGGGGGGGAGGCATAGATGCAGTGCAGAAAAGTTACACCCATTTTTATTAAGCAAACAAACACAGACTGGTCTCATTTTAATAAGATATTTAAGATCACACTCATTTGCATTCAATCGCATCAACTGACTCAAATTATTCAGCCTTCTTAAGATTTTTCAGGATGATGGAGGTCTCATAATGTCATATAGTACCATGTAGAAAGATCTTTATTGGCATTTCATTCAGAAAAGCTATTTTTGATGCATAATATCTTCATTCTTAGGGACTTCCAAGTGACAGTTTAAATCTGCTATCTTTTGTATATAAAGTTAGATGAATAGTCTCACTTTCAAGGCCTATCATCCTACTTTTTAAAAAGTCCAGCGATACACAGGTAGAAGCACCTTAAGGTAATGAAGATATTAAAGATAGCCCAGGTGATCTCATTGAATGAATGAGTTAGAGGTTGGGTTTTCGACGAAACTATGGCCTCTGGCTAGGGTAAGCAACCATGAGCTGTGCCTCCATCCCTCTCATCTCTACCCCCATCAAAGAGCTTCACCTGAGCTTTGGGTTGTATATTTCTGGAATGATCTATTGGGTCATAGGAAAAGTCATGATGCATTTTTGCATATGAAAACAGAAAAATAAGTCATGACTTTTCTGATGACCCAATGATATAAAACCCACAAGAATTCTACCCATGTCAAATATCCAAAGAGCCAAAATTTCTTCTTTAGGAACTAGTTAGGGTCTCATTTTGGGGAGTGCTATATAATGACATTTTAAAGAGTTAAATCACTTGGGCCAGGGCCATGGCCTGGTAGTTGGGGCAATCAGATCTCACAGGGCTGAGCCATGGTTTGAGTCCCAGACACAGAGGCTTTAGAAACACACTGCTCACGAGGGAATGGATGGTGAGGTGGAGGAAAAGGGACTGAGGTGTGGCCATTTCCCATGGAGTATGCATTCTCTCTCTCCCCCTCTCTGTCTTTCTCTGGCAAGTGCACACATTCTCTGGTAAAATAAAAAAAGAAAAAGTAAAATCACTTAGCACTCAAAATTAGGGTGTTCTTCACTTCAGAGTTTTGAACAGTTCCTTTCCCATACAAACCTCAGTACATTTCGTGACATTTTTCTGGCATTTATGTTAATTTGGCCTACAGAAAAAAATAATTGAAAAGTAGACTCCATGTAAAGGTTCTCAATAATCTACTAGCATGCTTTGGCCATTTTATCTATCATCTATCTATCTATCTATCTATTTATTTATTTTTGTTTTGCCCATTTTAAAGTGGTTACATATATTGGGTTGTTGAAAAAGTCATGACTCTTTTTTGTTTGTTTTTCTATGCGAAGATGCATCATGACTTTTCTGACGACCCAATGGAAATGTATTTAAGATTTACACTAAAGAGAAACAGAGTCACTAGTGCAAGTAACCCTCTTTGTGCTAGTTTTTCTAAGATAATAAGAGCTCCAGACCTAAATAATATCTCAGTCAAGTAATGGTCAGTTAAGGCTGCTACAAGACTGAAAACCATGTTTGCAGTTTCCCCACTTTTAGCATGACAGCTCCACGTGTAGCTTGGGTTTCTCCACAACAATGGCGTTATCAAGCTTCCTCTGTTTTCAGAGGAGTTTCCAGGGAGCTTACTGCATGGATGCCTACTTGATTTGAATAGTAGATTCACCAGTCCATTAGTCTGCAGCAAACATGGAAGTGGCTTCTTTACCCTGACGTGAATCACAACGGAACACGATAAACCATCTATCTTCCGTTTATCAGTGGGCATGTTATAGTTCTGTCTGTTTCCCTATCCAAACAAGACATGAAGTCAATTAATTTATTTTTGCTTTTAAGACACAGCCTGGTCAGACTTAGAAATCGACCCCTTATCACAGGAAGTTTGTAACTGGTGACTTCCTGGCCAGTGCTGATGATTTCCTTAAATTAGTTGCTGCCGTCTGGTGTCCCACTTGATGTCTGTCTACCTAAATTCCTAACTCCTCCATTGCCTGGTAAGCCCTTCTATGTTCCTGTTCTTCCATCCTTAGTCATCTAGGCAAGACTGCATCCTTCAGGATGTATGTTCATTCCAACATGCTGGTCTTAAACCCCTGGTCTAGCTTTTTATTTCCTACATGTTCATCAAACTGACCTCTGCACATTTCTAACTGCTCTTTACTGAATAATTACTATGTATTAAGTACTGTGCCAAATATGTTACATATACTCTCTCATTTTGATCTTTCAACATAGATATGAAATTCCCATATAGGAGCAATACAAATAGTAGTTAATATTTATTGAGTATTAAGTATGTGCCAGGAAATAGGTTCAGTCTTTATACGTTTGCTCATTCAATCCTTGTGAAATAAACCATAGGGGTAAATTCTACTTTTTCCTTCTCCAGTGGGTACTGTTATTATTCTTATTCTTCAGATCGGGAAACTGAAGCACAGGGAGTATAAGTAACACTGACATGATAAGACCTGGCAGTGGGGGAAGAGCTGGGACTTGAACTCATCTGCCTACTGGTCCAGGCTCTCAGTCCCCACTAGTCCTTAGCTCATTTCTCACCCAGTTCTCCCAGGTCTTTTGGAGCTCTTCATCCTTGGCTTATGTTCAGAGCCAACTCATCACCACATTATGCCACAGAAGCCACACACACACATCTGTGGCATAGCGTTTCTGTAACTCTTTTTCTTTGGCCTATAGTGCCTGCCCTTGTTTGCTGAAGTGTTTTATATATTGGACTTCTAATCTGTGTTTTAGCAGCCATATACTAGGCCCTTCATGTTTAAATGACCCATTTGAGCCTATTTAACTAGTTTCTCCACTGAGGCTTTCTTCATTACTGAAAAATCATGCAATGCATCTCACCACTACTATGACAACTAATGCAAAATATTTAAGATACAAAATCAAAGTTCTCTTTCTAAATTCAGCTTAGAAAATGGAAGTGCTAGCCCTGCACCCCTTGTAAAAAGTTTCTTTTCTTTCTTAAAACAAGCACCCTCAACAGGGATTCATGCCACCGTATACTCCCCACCACTCACAGCCTTTTCCAGACAGCCAGGGTCATGGGTACTCCCACCCAGCATGTACAAGCTAGTCTCAACCACAGTCTTCTACATGGCTTCCAGCATTACTGAGCAGCGAACAGCCACTACACCACCATCGCTGGGACCCTGTCCCCTTTACAAAGGGTTGAGGCACATGTGTATTTTCAAATATCCTTTAAGAAAAGATTAGATAAGGCTGACTCCTCCTGGGAAGGAAGAGATCTAACAGTGACTGAGATTTCAGGACTCATTCTACCAGTTTTTCAGGGTATAAAACTATCCTTCTATCCTCATAGGAGCAGGATAGAAGAGCAGGCTCTGAAATCTCCCCGGACTTGCATGCCCCTCCCTTGAAGAGCTACTTTTTGCCCATGTCTATAGGAGTCACTCTTGGCAAGACCAATGGTAGGCCAAGCTCTCCTGGGCCCAGGTAGAACAAGAAACACTCATGGCTTGTTATAAGTATCTTTGCTTTTCTCTCCCTTTTCCTTTCTCTTCAGAATTTAAATAGTCTTTTTTTTTTTTTAATAGAAGGAAAAAAAAAAGACAACCAAATACCAGCATGCAATTCTGCTTGTAAGGTTGTCTTAAGCTTTAAAGTTTTTACGTCTAATAAATTAACTCAGTTAAAAGAGAAAGGCTTGGTCATGCTTAGAATTCACTGAACTCATCCCCAAGAGACCCACCACCCTCTAACAGGAAGTATAGAGGGAAGGTCCAGTTGCCTGGCAGAAAGATCACACCTCCAGTGTGGCTAGCTGCAACAGGAACATGAAGAGGCTTCTCTAGTTATTTCCTTCTTAAGATTGTCTTCCATTTTGGCTTCCAATTCAGGAAGTTGCTGGGGTCATTTTTATTGTCTCATAAACAATGTAAAACAGTCAATTTTGTGTGGCAAACTCTGTTGGGCCAGAAGAGCCTACAGGTTGATGGGTACATGGTTTTTCCCTTGATCACAGCCCATGAACATGATGGGGTCTGCAGATCCCTCAGAGAAGGAAATGAAGCACATGGCATCCATCCTGCTGGGAGGTACATGGAGACTGAAAATGTGTACCCTGGAGGTGAATGGTAAGAAAGCACTCATCAAATATGTCACTACCTGGTCCACTGAAGGATCTATTTTATGAAAGCTTGAGTAAAATCAATACTTTCTCCCCTTTGAAAGACATTGTGAGATTTTTTTTTTTTTACATTGAATCTTATTATTAATCTATAAAGTGGGCAGAGAAGATATCATGCCAACTTTTGGTCAGCAGACCAAGATCCCAAAATGGTATTTAGTTATCCAAAGTCACAATACTTCTGGTTTTATGGTTTTGTTGCTTTTAATCTAGATACATTATCTCTAGGTATCTCTTTCCCCCTTTCCCCTCTCCTATAAAAATTACATCAGAAACAGACTACATACTCTTGATAAAATTTTTAGCACATAAGAGCTAAAAGGAAAGTTCAAAAGCTCTATGTTCAGGCTGGCAGGCTGGCAAGACAAAAGGGATGTTATTTCTCTGCTTCTAAAACCCCTCAAGAAGATTCCAGTTGGTTCTTGGCTCAGAGAATCTCAGGATTTAATTATTCAGTGACCAACATCTTCTCATTTGGCTTAGAAGCTTAAAAAGAGTCAGATTACCTCGGAAACTGTGTGTGCAGTTCCAGTATCAGAACTTCGGGTCAGCCCTATGTTGCCTGCCTCCTTGCCTGCTTGTGAGCCATTTTTGCTGTAATCGGAAAGCAATAGTTTCCTAGCACAATGTTAACTAATAGGTTACTCTGAAGCCACTAAAAATGTTCTCAATGCTGAACAATTATTATTTATTTAAAATATAAATCCTTTTGAGTTTATATGTGCCCTCCTGCCCATTAAAAAATCCAGGCCCACTCACCTAGGACATACTAACTGGCTGGTAGATCCCAAAGGCATGGTTAAGGACTGTGTTGTTTTATAACAAATCTTTTTTTTTTTTAATTAAGATTTTTTGCCAATAGGATGCATACAATTGCCAGAGAGAGATAAACAGAGACAGAGAAAGGGAACGAGGGAAAGTGAGAAATCATCCCCCAGGGGCACAGCCACACTGCAATCTCTTCTCCTCCATCCTCCCCTTGGGATTTTGTACACGCACACATATACACCCAGCATGATTTTCAAGCCACCAGGTCTAGGACTCGAACTGTGATCAACCATGTGGGAGTCCAGTGCCTTAACTACTACACTACCTGATGTCCCCAATAAATCTTTCTCCTTGGCTGACTTCCTTATTCTCACATCTCATGTCCTCTCTGACTTGTAGTTCTTTCTGACTCTCAAGACGCTGTGTATTCATATGGTCTTCCTAGCATTTGAAGCCTGGCTTTCCATCCCTCTAGAAAACTGTAACTTGCATAAGATGCCAAACCATGCCAACTCCTTCCACCTGCATGTACATGGAGAGGGAGGGTGAAAGCAGAAAAGAAGGGGGAGATTCTCTCACTCTTATCTAGGCTATATTACATTTCTCCTCTAGTTAGCTCTGTGTGTGGTTTGTGGAATTTCTACACATGTAAGAATTCTACTTGAGAAAAATATCAAACTAAAAAAACAAAACAAAACAAACTTTGGTGCTGGCAGGTGGCGTGGTGATTAAGGTACTGGACTCCCACATGGCTGACCATGATTCCAGACTCAGAGGCTTGAAAATCATTCTGGGCACATGTGCATGTGCCCCAAATCCCAGAACAGGGGAAATCACCCCTTGGGGAGGGGGGCTGAACAGTCTCTCTCTCTCTCTCTCTCTCTGTTTCTCTCTGGTGAGTGCATACACCCCATGGCAAAATCTAAAATTAAAAAAATCCTTTTCTGTGTTTTGTTTTGTTCGACATTTCTAGGATTGAATTTTTGATTTTTATCTTAGAGAAATGTCCCTAGAAATTTGGAAGTACTGCTACAAAGAGAAAATAGTACGTCAGAGGCCTGTAGTCTTGAGGTTTACTCCATATCATATTTCTTTGGTTTGCTAAAGAAATACAACAAACAAGCTTTTAACAAAGAATCCCCTCCCCAGAGTAAGTCAGTTTTGGTGAAACTGAACTGTAACATGCTCACGATAAAGGGAGAATACAAATAAATCAAAACAAACAAACAAAAAAATCCCAAAACCAAACCAAATCAAAAAACCCAAGAGGGTGAATACAGAGATTTAGATAGGAAAAATTTGTTCTTATAGGCTTCATAAGTTTGAAAAATATTACACATGAAACTATATGCACTGAATAATAACAAAGCAATTGATAAATAAAAACAACCATAGCATTCTGGTCAAAAAAGAAATCACTGTAACTATTGGAATGAATGTTGTGGAATACAATGGAGATGCGTGGGAGTGTGGGCGGGGAGTAAGTAGCTTACTCGGGGAAGGACTAGCAGTCCTGAGTATCATGTGTGAAGTAGAAGTCAAAACACAGGGATTCAGGTTTGGTCCCTTGCATTTGCTAGTTCTACAGTGTGGAGGTGTGGAGGTGCTGCCCTATGGCAAAAACCAATGGAAGCTGATGGGACCAGCAGTTAGCGTAACGGCTATGTCACTGGACTCCCATGTAGTCGACCGTGGTTCAAGTCCCGGACCCAGCAGCTTAAAACTCACGCCGGGCGCATGTGTGTGCATGCCCAAGATCCCGAGGGGAGAATGGAGAAGGGATTGTGACGTGGCCATCCCCCCTGGGGAGGGAGTTATTTCTCGCTCTCTGTCTCTCTGTCTCTCTCTGTCTGGCGAGCGCATGCGCCCTATAGCAAAAACCTCTCCAAAAGGAAAAAAAAAACAATGGAAGCTGGAGGGTTGTGGCATCTTGTTCTATGCTGTTATGAGTCTTATTATTATTATTTTTTTCCAAGCCTAAGCTTTTTCCTCTACAAAGTAATGGTCTAAGACAAGATGATTCCTTTGCTAGGAATAGCTTCCACAATGGTCATAGGCAAGAAGTAGCCCCTCAAACCTACGTGCAAGTCTGGGGAGCTTTATGAATTCTTAGATTTTCAGATTCACCTAAAATCTTACTCATTCTGATTGTTTTCTTTACATAAAAGACAGCCCATGTGTACAGTTGTGTTCTTCTGCAGTGAGTCATATTTGTTTCTCTGAATTTAGCCTAACAATCAAGGTGAAGGAGAAGAAAGAAAAGGTAATGTTTTGTTTTTTTACCTCTAGGAAAAAAAGTAAGGGGAAAAGACAGCCCATGTGTACAGTTGTGTTCTTCTGCAGTGAGTCATATTTGTTTCTCTGAATTTAGCCTAACAATCAAGGTGAAGGAGAAGAAAGAAAAGGTAATGTTTTGTTTTTTTTACCTCGAGCTACATGGGGAAAAGTAAGAAAGTAAAAAACAAGAACGAAAATTGTAATATCACATTTTTAGGACAGAATCAATGAAGACTATCAGGTCTTGAGTAGAAATGGTATATTTCTGAGAGCAAACTTGTGCATAACTCTGGCTCGTGAGCACACTAAGAAAGTGTGCGGAACCTTTGCCTTTACAGCAAGACATTGAATTCAGACTATAATGGCTATAGGAATTCCTTAGGAAGCCCTCCGCTGAGGTATGCTATAGCTGCCAGCTACAGGCCAAGTCACTTGCTCACGCCCTATCACGAGTTTCTGCATGTAACCAGACAGGAATATACAAGGCCAGGCCTGGTGTGACTTGACAATAGAAGGGAGAATCCACAATTCTTACCTCAAATTCCTGTTCAATCCAGCAAAGCCAGAATAGGTTCTATAGTATTTCTTTAATTTTCAATCTATGTGTGAAGTTGATGCTACTGTACACATTCCAATGTCAAACATAATCAATATTCTCAAGATGTGTCTCCCCCTATGACCAATATGTTGAGTACAAAAAATATGACATAACTTGAAATTAATGAGAATTGTGGTCCCCCCTCAGCCACCAATGCAACTGTAACCCAGAGAGGGCTTTTTTTTTCTTTTCTTTTTTTCCTAGGTTTTTGCCATAGGGTGTGTGTGCTTGCTGGAGAGAGACAAAGAGAGACAGAGAGAGGGAATGTGAGAAATCACTCTCAGGGGGAATGCTCACATCACAATCATTTTTCCTCCATTCTCCTCTTGGGATTTTGGGCACATATGCACACATACCTGGCATGATTTTTAACCTTTCAGATCCAGGCCTTGAACCATGGTCAGCCATGTCAGAGTCTAGTACCTTAACCTACATGCCACCTTTTGCTTCCCCCCTGAGAGGGCTTTAAAATACATTTTTTTTTATTTTAAAAATTTTACACAGCAGGGGCCAGCAGTTACTGTAATGACTATGTTGCTGGACTCCCATGTAGTCAATCGTGGTTCAAGCCCCGGACTCTGTAGCTTAAACTCACGCCGGGCGCGTGTGCATGCATGCCCAAGATCCTGAGAGGAGAATGGAGGAGAAGGGATTGTGGCATGGTCAAACCCCTGGGGGATGATTTCTTGCTTTCTATCTCTCTGTCTCTCTCTGTCTTTCTGGTGGGTGCACACTCCCTATAGCAAAAACCTCTCCAAAAAAATTTTTTTTACACAGTAATTATTACATTAACAGCCACTCTTGAAATTATAACATACATCCTTGATTTATCAAACATTAATGTTCACTGTTACTTTTCCCTCCTTCCAAATAATGCAAGGCCTTAGGACACCATTAACTTTATAGGACCAGCAGATGGCTTTCTGTCTCTCTGTCTCTTTCTGTCTCTCCAGTGAGCACATATGCCCTACAGCAAAAATCTCTAAAAAAAAAAAAAAAAACCCAAAAACATTAACTTCATTTACTCCCCTCCTGACTTCTCTGCTACAGCTTTTATGCATTTTGAGTCTGTTTTTATCTTTTGCATATATAGTTATTTTTAAGATTTCTTTTTTGCCTTAGGACACATGTGCTTGCTGGAGAGAGGAGACACAGAGACAGTGAGTGGGAAAGTGAGAAGTCACCCCCTGGGTGGAAGGCCACACAACAATCCCTTATCCTCCATTCTCCTCCTAGGATCTTGGGCACGCATGCACGTGTTCCTGGTGTGTTTCAAGCCACAGATCTGGGATTCAAACTGTGGTTGGCCATGTGGAAGTCCAGCAATGTAACTGGTATGCCATCTGCTGGGCCCAGTGTGTATATATGTGTGTGTGTGTGTGTGTGTGTGTGTGTGTGTGTGGTGTTATATATACATATATATACACATATATATGTTAAATAAAAAGAAAGGTTTTGTTTGTTTGTTTGTTTTTTAAGAAAGGTTTTCCTATAGGGAAAAGTTTTTTTCTTTCTTTCTTTTTTATTTTACAGTGCACAGCATGGCTTTTCTCAACACTCATACAGTGTATATTAGTCATGTCAAAGACATTACCTTACACATTATCATCAACAGATAGCTTTTCATTTTTGTGTATAAACAGGGCTTTTAAGATGATAAAACTCAGTATCTATATTCAAAGACTTCATAAGTAAGTGTGAGAGTCAGACAAATACACTGGCTATTAAAGTAGAATATTGCAAATGTAACCAGTGTTCTAGGCAGAGGAAGCATTTTGAGCAAAGGCACATGTAAGCTGAAAAGGCAAACGGCATACATAAAGAGTCATGATAAGTTGAACTGGGGGTCTGAAAGGCAAGAGTGAAAGTAGGAATTTTAGTTGGCATTATCTTATGGAAGGTCTTTCCTCTTGGCAAGAGAAGTTTGAACTAAAGAAGAAAACAAGGGAACTCCTGGATGATTCAAGAATGACATTAAGACCTTGGTTTAGGAAAAATCTCAGGGAAATGGTTTGGGAGAGAGAGAGAGGAGGTGAGGATGCTGGCTAGACAGCCACTGCAGAGATCTTGGCAAGGTGACGTAAGGATCCGGAAAACAAGAGTGCAGGAAAAAATAAAGTCTTTGAGAAACAGCTGCTCTTTAATAAAGACCATTGATGCTAGTTCATAGAAATAAGTACTCCAGAGAGGTGTGAAGTTCCTCATGTGGGAACAAGGCCTTGGTTTATTTACTGACGTGGCCCTGGCTCACGTAGGAGAGTGTGCAGCCACCTCCCTGTCTTCCAGCAGTACGCAGCATTCTAGTATAGCCTCCTGGGATCGCAAAGTGTCCTATGGCAGCCCATCCCCTGATCCACACTGTTAATCCCTTTCTCTTCCAGAAAGGTGATCAACTCATTTCTAACCACTGGTTGTTAATATGATAGATGTTTCTAGTCCATATTCTAGCTCCCAGATTCTTTTACCCTCACACTGATCATTATAATTTCACACTTGTGTTGGCCCATTAGAGTCAGTTTTGATCAGTCTCTGCTGTTACCAATATTTAGCCGTGACCACATCTATCTTGTGCAGCTGTGACATGGAAGCAAGTAAAGTGGGCAAGGGAATCTTGGCTAATTATTTCATGGTCAAAAAGTTAAATGGGGGGAACCAGCAGTTGGCGTAATGGCTATGTCGCTGGACTCCCACGTAGTCAACCGCGGTTCGTGTCCCAGACCCGGTGGCTTAAAACTCACGCCGGGCGCATGTGCGTGTGTGCCCAAGATCCCGAGAGGAGAATGGAGGAGAAGGGATTGCGGCGTGACCATCCCCCCGGGGGGTGATTTCTCGCTTTCTGTCTCTATGTCTCTCTCTGTCTGTCTGGCGAGCGCACGCGCCCTACAGTGAAAATCTCTCAAAAAAAAAAAAAAAATTAAAAGGGG